>NC_072481.1:20000-320000 GCF_027574615.1 Eptesicus fuscus | reverse complement strand
GCAGGGTTCTGAGGGTGAGAGACCTCAGAGCCAGCAGCAGGGGTGGGTGATGGTGCACGCCAGAGGACCCCTGGGGGTGTCCTGCTGGAGGCCGGTCTGCAGACCCTGGGTGCAGAGTGAGCACACCCAGCTGGGTGTGGTCTGTGGGGCTAGTGCTCTGGGGAGGGTTCGAGCTCTGATGAGGTGATGCGGAAGCTGAGGGGGGAGGGAGGGAAGGAACAAGCCCATGGCTGACCCCAGGGAACACATGTGCGGAGGCTGGAGGCTGAGAAGGGCAGGCATGGTGGGGGTGGGTGACCTCAGGTTTGTAGGGACAGGGAGGTCAGGGTGGAGAGAGAGCCCGGCCACTGCTGTCCGGGGCTGTGGCAAGATGAGTAGGAACACCGAGTGGCAGAGGGCGGTGGAGTGGGGGTGAGCGGGAGGGTAGGCCCCTCCTCCGTTGCCCACATCCAGTCTGCCACCCCTTGGCGGGTGCTCCCTCCTTCCTGTCCGCACACCCTGCGTGTCCCTGCTGTCGGTCACGCTCTGGACCAGCGCTCTCACACTTCGTTCTCAGCAGCATGACTTTTTTGCCTTCCCACTTAGTTATGAGAAACTCCAGTAGCTGAAGCAGTTGGGTTGGCGCTGTTCTGGTGCCTGTGAGAGTGGGGCGCCCTGTCTCCCCATCTCCCCCCGCCTCGGGAGCATAGCTGAGGTGTCCCAGGGCTCCCTGGCAGCCTTGTTCGCCACCATTCTCTGCTCCTGACGCCGTGACCCAGGGCTGTCCCGGGCACAGTGCTCCTCAGGCCTCTGCCCAGCACATGCATCTGCGTCTTTCAAGGGTCCCCTGTCTCCCCAGAACCTGAGAGTGACAGCGGTGCTGTGCTGAGGGAGTTAAGGGGGTTTACAGGGGCGGGTGGGTGCGTCCTGAGTGCTGTGGCCCAGGGTCCGGTCCAGGCTTCAGACACTCCCACCATGGCTGCTTGGGATTAGGTCAGGTGGAATGGGAGACTGTGTGGCCTACGGTGTTGGGGTGGGTGAGTCGGGACAGCCGCAGCCTCGCAGCTGGGGGCCGTGTGAAATGCGCATGAGTGATGGCTGCTGGGCTCTGGGCAGTGGCACCGGGGTGCTGTGTCCTGGTCCCAGGTGAATACACGTGTTTACTTTCAACAGATGAGCAGCAACAGCAATAAGAGAGCTCCAACCACAGCCACCCAGCGACTGAAACAGGACTACCTTCGGATTAAGAAAGACCCGGTGCCTTACATCTGTGCTGAGCCCCTCCCTTCCAATATTCTTGAGTGGTAAGGCCCTGCGTGGTCAGTCACCCCTCCCTGGCTCACCCAGGTTCCCGCGGTCGGGTGGTGGGCTTGGGGCTCCCATCACGGAGCTCGGAAAGGGGCTCCTGCACCCGTCGGCGGTGCTGGTAGACGTCGGGAGGCCTGCAGACGCTCCTCATGGCGGCAGCTGGGACACAGCGGGTTGTCCTTGACCCCTGCCGCGGGGTTAGAAAGGGTCCTTCTGGGAGAGGACTGCGCCCGGGAACCCACCGCGGCTCTGGTGTAGCTCACAGCTGCTGGAGGAGGAGTTCCTCTGAGTGTCTTCTGTCCTTGGCTCCTGGGCTGTGGAGGAGCCTGCCCTGCCCTGGGGAGTGGGACAGAGGGGCGGGGCCTGCACTGGCCTGCAGGGGCCGGGTGGGCTCTGTGCCTCTGCACACGCCTTCCTCAGGTCCTTCCTCGGGTCCTTCCTCGGGTGAAAGTGGGTTAGGAGGCCGCACGCCCCTGCGACAGGCTGCCCTTACCAGGGTGGCTGGGGATGTTGAGAAATGAGGTGTAGGGCTAAATACTAAGCAGCGTTTTCTCTTTGAAGAGTATTTTACATTTTAATCTTAAAAAGGAACTAAAAATTAAAAAACAAATCTAGAGGAAAGAGATTTAACTAAGTTGAAAACAAGTGTTTTCCAACTGGGCAGTTTGTAAAGTTGTTTTTTTTTTTAATCTATATTGATTTCAGAGAGAAAGGGGGAGGGAGAAAGAGGGAGAAACATCAGTGATGAGAGAGAATCACTGATTGGCTGCCTCCTGCACGCCCCCTACTGGGGATCGAGACCACAACCCAGGCATGTGCTCTTGACCGGAGTCAAACCCGGGACCCTTCAGTCCACAAGCCAACGCTCTATCCACTGAGACACACCAGCTAGGGCCCAACTGGGCAGTGTGGCTCAGTGGTTGGACTGTTGCCTGTGGACTGAAGGGTTGCGGGTTCGGTTCCTGGTCAAGGGCATTACCTTGGTTTCAGGTTCGATCCCCGGCCCATGTGGGAGGCAACCAGTCGATTTGTCTCTCGCGTCCATGATTCTCTTTCTCCCCTCCTTCCTCCCTTTCACTCTGAAAATCAATGGGAAAAATATCCTCGGGTGAGGATTGAAGAAAGAAAAGTATTTTCCAGATGGGACAGGTGTTCAGGGAATCTGGGTCCACCTTCCTTGGCTTACAGATGAGGGGGCTCTGGCAGGTGGGGGGAGGGTTCTCAGGGTGACGTGGGCCTCAGCGTGAGTGGGGTGGCAGTGTCCCAGCAGGGCTCTCCCTGCCCCCAAATAAGGACAAAAAACAAGTGTGGCCCCCAGGACACAGTCAGCAGATGCAGGGACCCCTCCCCACATCGAGTCAGGGTCCCCAGATTCAATCGTTTGCTAAGAGGACCCACTGTTACGGTTTATTATGTGAAAATGCACAGCAAAATCAGCAAAGGGAAAAGGCACAGGGCAGAGTCCAGAGACCAGGCACAGCTTCCTGCCCCTCGGACTCACGGACACTCCACCCGGGAGCCCGTTAGAGACCCAGTGCCCAGGGTTTCCAGCAGGGGGGTCTCAGAGGCACCTCTGCCTGGCACCCCCAGAGTCCCGGGCTGCAGGCCTCCTTTCAGCTTATCCAGCCCCAGGCGTGGGAGGACGGCAGTGGCTGGCCCCTCGGCAGACAGCAGGCAGCACTTTCTGGATGAGACAGGCCTCTGAGCTCCGTGCTGCCCGCTCTCCCTGCACCCAGTGCTGCCCGCTCTCCCCGCACCCAGTGCTGCCTGCTCTCCCCGCACCCAGTGCTGCCCGCTCTCCCCGCACCCACTGCTGCCCGCTCTCCCCGCACCCAGTGCTGCCCGCTCTCCCCGCACCCACTGCTGCCCGCTCTCCCCGCACCCACTGCTGCCCGCTCTCCCCGCACCCAGTGCTGCCCGCTCTCCCCGCACCCAGTGCTGCCCGCTCTCCCCGCACCCAGTGCTGCCCGCTCTCCCCGCACTCACTGCTGCCCGCTCTCCCTGCACTTGCTTCTCCCTCTCCCTGTGCTCAGCTTGGCCAGGAACTGGAGCAGCGAGAAATTAAGGCCACACTCCTGGACGTGTCATGTGTTTAGCTTTAAGGGCTGTTCCTGGTCCGCTGACGTAGGATCACAGCGCGCGCACGTGTGTGTGTGTGTGTGTGTGTGTGTGTGTGTGTGTGTGAGAGAGAGAGAGAGACAGACAGACAGACACATCAGCCAGGAGATAGCAGGTGTTGTGTGTTAACGGTGTGTGTGTCCTGGTGGGAGGAGGTGGTTGGAGGCAGGTCTGTCTGCTCTCATTTCTGCTGATCTTACCTCCACTTTCTCCTTCGTGCTTTCCTGCTGTCTGAGCGTCTGTAAGTGCAAACCCTCTGGCGTGAGCGGAAGCCTCCCCATGCGTGTGGGGCGTGGACGTGTGCGCAGCCCGGGCTCCAGGTGCAGGCGGTGGTGACGGCAGGGCTGTCCCCGTGGCTTCTGCTCGCGGCAGCTCTCCGTGGTGGAGTCTGGTTCTCGTGGGACATGGACCCTGGGCACAGAGCCGGCTCCTGCACCGGCTGTCCCGTCTTGCCTTCTGCAGGGTATGTGGCCACACTGAGAAACACAGAACTTCAGTGGTGCTCACGAAGGCTGTGAAATTAAGTTTTTAAAAGTGTCAGTTGCCGTTAATGGTTAGAGAGGATTAATCTCATGTGTATTGTGGAGGTAGAAGATGGGTGACTAAGGGCCGCTGCCCCAGAGCCCGAGGGCCTCGCAGGGCCTCGCCGGTCGGCCCCTGACCTTCAGTGTCACTGACGGATTGCCTGTGGGTGTCTGGTTTGGTGGCCCTGCAAACCCTGGCCTTGGAGTGACTCAGGTTGGGGGGAGTTGGGCACCCCAAAGCCAGCTAATTTTCTCTCTCCCTCAGGCACTATGTGGTCCGAGGCCCTGAGATGACTCCTTACGAAGGTAAGTCGAGCCGTTGCTCGGAGCGAGAGCGAGAGGAGTGCTGCTTGCGCAGCTTTTGCCTGCCAAGTGCCCTTTCCTTGTAAATGCCCCTCTTTCCACGCTGGACTCATTTGGAGCTCAGGTTCCCCGCGTCCTGGGGAGTTTGCTCAGAGTGTGGTTTTGTGCGTGTCTCAGGGACCATGTCCCAGGGGCCGTCTGTGAGTCCTTGGGTGGTGCCCAGTCTCCGGGGTCAGGGGGGTCAGGGCTAGGTGAACAGTCTTGCCTGGTCCCCTTGCTGTTTCTGAAGGGGGTGTTGTCGAGGGGAAGATGGGTTTATTGGCTGCTGTCTCTGGGCCAGTCTTGGGGCTCAGTGGTGGGCCCTTGTGTGGACATGGCGCTGAGGCGTAGGGAGGCCATGGGACCTGCCCGGTCAGCAGGGCCTGCCTCTCTCCTAGCTTCTGCTGATGCCATCAGGGTGCCGGTGTCACTTACAGCGCAGACCTCGCAGCTGTCGGCAATGCCTGGGTGCATCAGCCTGGGTCTAGATGTGAGCTGTGGCCAGGCAATCCCGGGCACAGCCATGCCCAGGTGGGCAGAGCTTTGCGTGCTCGCTGTTAGGTCCTGGCTAGAGCACTGTGTGGGTTTGTATAGGTTTCACTGAGAAGAGTTGTGCTGTAGAGAAGGTCTGAGCGTGCTGGCGTCAGAGGCGTGGGCAGCTGAGCGGGAGGGAGGGTCCCGTTCTGGGAGGGTTTGCCCAGGAACTATGTCCCGAAGCAGACCTGTGGGGCGGGTGTGTTACTGAGGTTACACGGGGGATGGCCCAGTGCCCAGCAGCAGGTGCGGGCTCGCGGATGGCCTGCCAGGTGGTGTTCCTAGAACTCTGGAAAGATGGGCTTCAGAACAGGGCCAGGTCGTGAAGGTGCTGATTAAACCCGTGCATGTTTTTAATGAGCTTCACTCGACGAGCTGCCAGTCCCCTCTCAGCTCAGCTCAGCTCAGCTTGGCTCAGGGCTGTCCTCCGCTGACTGCTCTCAGGAGGGTCTCCATGGGACCAGCCGAGTTGCTGCCTCCATTGTCCGTCCAGGGGGACAGCTTTCGGGGCTCTGAGTCGGGCCTTTGTGGCCCCTGAGGGGTGACTGTCCTCCCCTGGCCCCTCCTCTGGCTCCTGGGCGTTCTGACTGTGCTCCCCGTCCCCCATGCTCCTCCCATGTCCACGCCGTCCCTGTCTCGGACCCCACTGTCCTGCGCTCTCTGGGCACAGCCAGCCCCTGCATTCAACACCTGCGTGCCCGTTGCCCAGCCTGCCACAGAGTCTCTGGGCTGGTCTGCAGACCCCTCCCCCCATCAAACCCAGACACATACAAGCTTACTCTAAAGGTTTTATTCTGGAACTTACACGGAAAGCAAAGGACCTCGAGTGTCGATAGCTCACAATTTAAAAAGAACAAAGTGGGGGGACTCCCTCTGCCGATGACTTGTGTCTGCAGGGAGAGGCGGGGGACAGGACTGGGCGGGGCCGCAGGAGTCGGCGTTGTGATGGCCCACGGACTGTTGACGAGTTGCAAAGGGAGTCGAAGCTGGCCCCACAGGTTTCCTCCCGTCGTGGCTTAGTCGCCCTCGACACTGGAATGCAAGGTGCAAGCTGCTGGCACAGGGGTCCCCCTCCTGGCACCCCGCCTTGCCCCTTCCCACCCTGGAGGACCCCCTCGAGGCTCCCCTCAGCCCAGGCTCTCCCAGAGTTCCCTCCGTGGTGTGGAGTGTGTGTGTTTGTAGGCTCAGGGTCTACCGTGCGCATCTCGCAGCGGGCTGTCCTCTCCCTGCGCGGCTGCACGGCGTGGAGCCCCCGAGCCCTGGCCTCTGAGGACAGTGGGTGTGGCCAGCTCTCACCGGGGTGGTTCTCAGGGCACTGGGCTGCTCTGGTCTCGGGTGGGTGATGGAGGAGGAGTGCTGGGCCCGTGTGTGTGCTTAGAGGTCAGTTTTCTTGGCAGGTTCCTCGCAGCGAGTGGGCGGCCCCCTCACGCCCTCCACTGCGCTCACAGGGCACTGTACTCGCTGTTCAGGTCGCTTCCTGAGGGGACAGGGCCTGTGTGTGTCGGGCTTTCCTAGCGATTGTGAGGGCTGAGTGCGTGTCGAGCGCTGCCTCGTGGGCAGGCGTGTCTGCCTGTGGAGCTGGCCCCACAGATGGCCCTCGGGAGGGAAGGACAGTCGTGTGAGGCGGCTGGGGCACTGTAGCCAGACGGGGGTGCAGGCCTTACCCAAGCCTGGCCTTGGGGCAGAGCCCTTGGCCATTGAGGATGGCGTGTGCCAGGCCTTGAGGCGGGACCATGCCTGGGTGTGAGGACAGGGCAGCACTCCTCAAGCCACAGTGAATGTGCACGTGCACATGCGTGCACACACGCACACATCCCTGGTCTGGGTGGGCCCAGGTTCTGCATTTTTTTTTTTTTTTTATTCTTGACATTTTTTTTTATTGAGGTATTATATGTGTACATATCTTACCATTACCCCCCCACCCCACACCCATACATGCCCTCACCCCCCTGAGTTTTGCGTCCATTGTTTATGCTTATATGCATGCATACAAGTCCTTCAGTTGATTTCTTATCTCCCCCACCTCTCCCTAACTTTCCCCCTGTAATTTGAAAGTCTGTTTGATGCTTTACTGTCTCTGTATCTATCTTTTTGTTCATCAGTTTATAATGTTCTTTATTATCCATAAATGAGTGAGATCATGTGGTGTTTTTCTTTCATTGACTGGCTTATTTCACTTAGCATAATGTTCTCCAATCCCGTCCAGGTTGCTGCAAATGATGAGAATTCCTTCTTTTTTATGGCAGCATAGTATTCCATTGTGTAGATGTACCACAGTTTTCTGATCCAGTCATCTGCTGACGGGCACCTAGGCTGTTTCCAAATCTTAGCTATTGTAAATTGTGCTGCTATGAACATAGGGGGGCATATATCCTTTCTGATTGGTGTTTCTAGTTTCTTTGGATATATTCCCAGGAGTGGGATTACTGGGTCAAATGGGAATTCCATTTTCAGTTTTTTGAGGAAACTCCATACTGTTCTCCACAGTGGCTGCACCAGTCTGCATTCCCACCAGCAGTGCACGAGGGTTCCTTTTTCTCCGCATCCTCGCCAACACTTGTCGTTTGTTGATTTGTTGATGATAGCCATTCTGACAGGTGTGAGATGGTACCTCATTGTTGTTTTGATTTGCATCTCTCGGATAAATAAGTGACTTTGAGCATGTTTTCATGTGTCTCTTGGCCTTCCTTCTGTCTTCTTTTGAAAATATTCTGTTTAGGTCCGTTGCCCGTTTTTTTATTGGATCATTTATCTTCCTTTTATTAAGTTGCATAAGCTGCCTGTAGATGTTGGAGATTAAACCTTTATCAGTGATAGCATTTGCAAATATGTTCTCCCATGCAGTGGGCTTTTTTGTTGTTTTGTTGATGGTTTCTTTCAGGCTCTGCATTTCTGACAGGCTCCTGGGGGCTGCCCCAGAGCGTGGGTGAGGCCTCGGGAGATGGGCGGGTGGACCTCGAGCTGCGTGGGCGGGTGGAGGCGGTGAGGCCCGCCAAGTGCCAGCTCTGGACCAGCTGGCAGGTGGGGCTGATGAGTTTGCTGACAGAGTGGGTGTGATGGGGGCAGGGGACCCAGATTTTAGTCTGAGCAGCCAAGAGGATGGGGTTGCTGTTAGAGGAAAGGAGCAGGAGTCCGTCTGGGACCTTTCTGGGGTTTGGAGAGGGGTCCAGGGTCCAGGCAGAGGTGCCAGTCGGAGGGAGAGCCGGCACGGTCTCCCCGTGTCACGTGAGTCAGGTGAGGCCCCAGGAGTGCAGATCTGGGGAGAGCGCCAGAGAGCTGGGCACTGCACCTTGGGCATGGAGAGGCGGGGGGCCAAGTGGCGGGGGGTCGGCTCGAGGAGGCAGGGTCAGGCGTAGTCTCACCCCATGGGGAGGCCTGGTGACCTCAAGGTCAGGTCATGGGGGGCCATGATGGAATGTGAGCTGGGGTGATGGCAGCCCGGACATGCTCCCAGGGACAAGATGAGGGCAGGTGGCAGGAACTGGACGGTGTGGGGGTCAGAGTTGGTTTTCTGTTGTTGTTAAGGTGGGAGGGAGGACGGGCTTGCCTGCTGCAGGGTGCGGTTTGGTGGAGGAGGAACCGGTGGATGTGGAGGGGACCTGGAGAGGTGATCTCAGCAGACACGCTGAGGGGCATGCAGGAGCCGTGGGGCTGGCCGCCTGTGTTCCAGGGATGGTCAGCAGGTGGGCATCAGTGGGGGCCTGTGAGCAGGTGGGTGGGGTGGGCGCAGGTGGGGGCTGTGAGTGGGCGGGTAGGTGGGCGCAGGTGGGGCTGTGAGCAGGTGGGCACCAGTGGGGGCCTGTGAGCAGGTTGGGTGGGTGGGCGCAGGTGGGGGCTGTGAGTGGGCGGGTAGGTGGGCGCAGGCGGAGACAAGGAGGTGCTCTGTAGACCATGACCGATCTTTCTCTGTTTCGATGCAGGTGGCTATTACCATGGAAAACTAATTTTTCCCAGAGAATTCCCCTTTAAACCTCCTAGTATTTATATGATAACCCCCAATGGAAGATTTAAGTGCAATACGAGGTAAGGCGTTCTGCCTGCTGTGCGGCGAGACTGCGGCCATGGCGAGCGCTCTGTTGAAGGGCCCCTGTTTTGCAGGCTGTGTCTTTCCATCACGGACTTCCACCCAGACACCTGGAACCCGGCCTGGTCTGTCTCCACCATCCTGACCGGGCTGCTGAGCTTCATGGTGGAGAAGGGCCCCACCCTGGGCAGCATAGAGACGTCGGACTTCACGGTGAGGGTGAGGGCCTGGTGGGGGCTCCTGCCCATGTCCCTGCTCCCCAAGCACCATGGACCCCAGCCCTGGAGTCCCCTGTTCTTGGCCGAGCTTCCTGCAGACCCTGAGGGTGTCGCATGCGGTCACAGCACCTACTCCTCTTGTTGACTGTTTTCTGTTTAAATATAATTTTATTGATTTCAGAGAGGAAGGGAGAGAGAGAGAGACATCAGTGGTGGGAGAGAACCATTCATTGGCTGCCTCCTGCACACCCCACACTAGGGATGGAACCCGCAACTCGGGCATGTGCCCTTGCCTGGTTTTTATTTCTCTCTTGTTTGCTAAGCCTTCGACTGTAGGTTAGCTTACTGTGAAGAACAGCCTGTCCAGTGTGTCCCGCAGCGGGCGGGCGGCAGCCCGTGACGTCACCTGCTTTGGGAGTTGAAAGGACTGACGGACACCTTTGGGTTTCATTCCCTTCTCTTTCTTCCTAGAAAAGACAACTGGCGGCACAGAGTTTAGTGTTTAATTTAAAAGACAAAGTCTTCTGTGAGTTGTTTCCTGAAGTCGTGGAGGTGAGAGTGCCTGGGGGTCAGCTTTGCTTCCCTGGGTCAGGGTCCAGCTGTTTCCAGAAAACCATGTGTTCCTGCTCTGGCTGCAGGCGAGAGCCCGAGGGAGCTCCCCGCATGCTCCAGGGCAGCAGGCCTGCCTCGCAGGCCGGGACCGCAGGGGCGGAGTTGGGAGCGGCCGGGGCACGGGCCTGGGTGTGGAGCTGGCCAGCTGAGCACCAGCGTGGGGTGCGGGGTCTTGGGCCAGGAGTGGGGAGCCCTGCGTGAGGGCTGGGAATGCTCCCTGTCCCAGTGGCTGGGAGCGGAAGGCTGGGCTGCACTCGGCTCAGGCCACAGTGACCAAGCCACTCGGACCTGGCTCAGTCCTGGGCCCTGAGGAGCAGGTGGGGTGATTGTCAAGGCACTGGCCCCCACGTCTGTGACTGGGTGGGTGCCAGGGTGAAACCCACCAACGACCGCCACCGTCTCGGTCTCCCTGGGGGCCGAGGGTCCTCCTGGCCCTACAGGAGCTGGTTTGTTCAGACCCTTTGTCTCCTGCTTCTCCCAGGAGATTAAACAGAAGCAAAAAGCACAGGACGAGCTCAGCAGCAGACCCCAGGCGCTGCCCTTACCAGACGTGGTTCCCGACGGGGACACGCACCACGGCCAGCACGGGCTGCAGCTCCTCAACGGGCACGCGCCAGGGGCCGGGCCCCACCTCGCGGGCTTCCAGCAGGCCAACCGGCACCACGGACTCCTGGGCGGCGCCCTGGCGAACTTGTTTGTTATAGTTGGGTTTGCAGCCTTTGCCTACACGGTCAAGTACGTGCTGAGAAGCATAGCACAGGAGTGAGCTGCACGCCGGGACGCAGAGGTGGCCAAGAGCGAGGGACGGCCCAGCCTGACGCTGGCTGGCTGGACGTGCCATCCGCACAGGGCGGACCCGCCCGACGCCTGGGGTTAGCTTTTTAAAAACCATTAAGAGGAAAACAAAAACCAGAGTGTGGGGTCTGGATTGGAGCGTAGACACGAGTCCCGCCCACGCACTCTGGTCTCGCTGTGGAGCTCGGGCCGCGGAGGAGGGGCCTCACGCTGTGGTTCTGTACCTCATCTCCTGCATTGTCTTTGGGACATGTTTTAGTAAACCTGTTTTTCATTTTATAGATTTGATCACTTAAAATACAAAACTTGATGCCTACGAGGTGCTCTGCGTGCGTTCTTCGTTCCTGGGCTCTGACCCCCAGGGTGGGGCCCGGACCAGCTGCCCAGAGACAGCCTGCGGCCCGGAGGCGGCTGTGCACTTAGAGGGGCCGGGAGCCTGCTCACTGTGGCCACAAGGTGTCGCCTTGTACTCGAGGAAGCGGCTGGGAACCCAGGGCAGAGCCGCCTTCCTGTGGCCTCAGCCGCCTTCCTGTGGCCTCGGCCGCCTCCTGGCTCCTGGCGCCCCGAGCCTTTGCTCTGAACGCCTTGGGTCCGGGTGGCCCAGGAGCCCCTCCTCCGCTGTGGAGGCTGAGGCCCAGCATCCCCACAGGGGCCCCGCCCAACAGGCGGCTCTGCACTTTGGGGCTCCCTCACACTTGGTCCCAACCTTGGGCTGACCCAAAAGGTAGCTCTCTCGTCCCCTTCCCAGCGGATCCACGTGGGTGCGGCCCTTCCTGCAGGTCACACGGGGCACGGGCATCAGGAAGGCAGGGCAGAGCCTGCGGGCATTGCCTCAGTTTGGGGACTGACGGCCCTGGACCTCCTCCCGTCTGCATCTGTGCTGACTGGTTCCCGGGATCCACGGGTGACGCTGACCCGCTCCAGAAGCCGTGGGAGACAACGTGCACTTTCTCACCTTTGACTTTGACTTTTGATCCATTTATTTTAAATTGCCCTGTAATTGACCGCTTGTGTGTGTTGAACCCACTCTTGTGAACAGCTCTTTCATGATGTCTTTGCTCCTAAATGTTTTGCTGTTTGTGTCTGTGTGGGTGGAAGTGCACCTGCTGGCCCCTGGGCGGGCTGCGGGCGTGGCCCTGGGGCCGCAGCAGAGGCCGTGTCCTGACAGTGGACGCTGGTGGCAAGGCCACACTGCTGGACCCGCCCTCCATCCACAGCCGCTCGAGGGCGAGTCGGGCTCAGTGTCTGTTCCACACACTGGAGCTGCCTGAGGCTCACGGGAGGCGGACTGCCCAGCAGACAGCACTCCTTTTTGTGAGGCCCTCGGAGGAGGTGGGGCGCCCTGTGCCCCCGTCAGCGGTGCCTCCGGCCCAGCTGTCTGACCCTCAGTGTCGGTCCCTGCTGGAGGGCAGTGGCCTGTCCTCAGACTCCTCTTTGGACCTCGTGTCCCTGCCCGTCGGCGAGTCGAACCTCATCGCGCAGCCGACCTGCGCCGTCGGCTCGGCTCCTCGAGGGAGCAAAGCCTGAAGAACGAAGCTGCAGGGCGCTGTGAGGCGTCTTCGTGGGGAGCGAGGCCTTGGAGAAAAGTGCTTCCCGCGTCTCTCCCTGAGGCCGAGACTCCCCGAGGTCTCGGTCTGAGGCTGGAGTGACCCCTGCTCCAATGGCCAGGCGGACGGCCTGCTGTGGGGGCTGTGCCTGAGCTCCTGTCCTCCCGGGTGTCAGGGTGTCCAGGGCTGGGCCGGGCTGGGAGCTGGGGGGGCGAGGACACCAGCAGTGGCCTGAGCCTTGCCTGGTGGGGGGCAGCTGGTGGCTGTGGCAAGAAGGCCTGGCAACTCACAGCTCCCTCTGGCCCTTTTCCAGGCGGCGCCAGTGCTGGGGGCTGGAAGGACCCTCTGTGTGGGGGAGGGGCACTGGAACCTCTGGGACGCACCCCCCAACCCCAAGCTTGGCCCAGCATCCCCACTGCTGAGCGTGGTCTGGCCGACACCCACAGATCATGGATGGCTCCCTGCTCCCAGCTTATGAAGGGCCTGCAGCTGAGAGCTGGACCCAGGGCTCTGGTGGGCGGGGCCCGTTTAAGGCCCGGCCTCTCGCCCCACCACGTGGCTCCCTGTCCAGCAGCAGAGCAGTCCCCCACGGGCTGCTGGTCCAGTACCGGTTCATTGCCAGCAGCACTGCTGACACACAGGCTCCGAAGGACGGGGCCCCCAGGACGCAGGTGCCCAGCCTCCGGGGAGGGGTCTCCTGGGCTGCCTTTCCTGACCCGGTGCTGGTGCAGCTCACATTTGGGGTGCAGCCAGGCGGGGCCCCAGGGCCCTCCATACCCAGGCGTCTGAGCTGGACACGGTGGAGCTGAGGCTTCGATGGCAGAACCTGCGCTGTGCCCAGCTGGCGTGGCTCAGTGGTTGAGTGTTGATCTATGAACCTGGAGGTCACATTTCGATTCCCAGTCGTACGTAGCACATGCCAGGGTTGCGCGCTAGATCCCCATTGTGGGGCGTGCAGGAGGCAGCTGATCAATGATTCTCCCTCATCGTTGATCTTTTTATCCCTATATCCCTTTCCCTTCCTCTGAAATCAATAAGAAATTATTTTTTAAAAAAAGAACCCGCGCTGTTGTCCCGGGCGTGACCACCTCTGCCCCAGCAGGAGGCGGACGGTGCCCCCGGGGCAGACAGGCCTCACATCTTCCCAGCAGCTTGTCCCTGGGCCCGGCCTGGAGCTGACCATGGGCGTGGCCTGGGCTGGGGTCTTGTGCTGGGCTGCCTCCCTGGTTCCTGGCAGACGTCTGGAAATTGAAGAGGGTCCTGGAGGGCCCTCTGTGCTGTCCCCCGGGACCCCTGTGCTCCACCTTCCTCGAGGCTGCACTCAGCAGCGGCTGGGGCCATCCTGGCTCTGACTATTGGCCTTGGTCTACGCCACCCGAGGGGCGGCTGGCAGTGGGGTCTGGGCTCAGGCTTCCAGCCCTCCTGGCCACCACTGTGCAGTGACAGCCCAGGGCCTGTGACCGGACCCAGGTTCCCCTCGCCCCACCTCCCACCCCAGGTGCTCAGGTGCAGCTGGAGGCAATCGCTCTCCCCTGGGCCGGGGCCGTGGAGGCGATGGGCTATTCTGGCAGGTGCCGACCTCCACGAGGCCTGGCCTGGGGACTAGTCCCCCGTCTCTCCTGGCTCAGAAGCCAAGTGGCTCCTGGGGGAGCTGGGACCCGGGAGAACAGGGTGAGGGCAGCCCCTTAGGCAGTAAGGATTGGCCCTGAGCCCCAAGAAGAGGAGGGGTCCACTGGTCACACCTTGAGGTCAGCCAGCCCCTCCCTGCTGGAGAAGCAGCACCCAGGGTCATGGGGTCATAGGGTCATTGAGGCTGCACAAGGCCAGGGCCGGTGGGTCAGCCGCCCGGCTTCCTGGGTCCTGCCTCTCCCTGCGGCAGGGCCCGAGCCAGGCTCTTGGACACCACCAGGACCCAGCAGGGCCAGAGCACCTAGCAGAGGGGTCGCAGGAAGGTCCCGCAGGGCTGTGAGCTCTCTGAGCGGTGTGTCTCCACCCTGGGCTCCGGGCCACCGCCCTGAAGGGGTGGCTGTGAGGGGCCAGCAGCTTAGCTCCGTGGGGGGCAGGGCAGATCCTTGTTAACGGTTCCAGGGTGAGTCCGCCTCCTGGGAAGGGGTGCAGGCTGTTTCCAAAGGGCGTGGGAGGGTCTGGGGAGGCGGGAGCCACCGGCGCATGGTCAGGGGGGTGCCCGACCCGTCCACGCCCAGGGCCGGCCGGGAGCCTGCTGACGGATCACCGTGTGAGCCCTCCCCCTGGAGCCCGCGAGCTCGGGGAGGAGGGAGGGTTTATTTGGCGGCGGCGCGGGCAGCGAGGGCATTGCGCGCGGGAGGGGAAGCCGCACGGGCGACCCGCGGGGACAGGAGCCGTCCCGCCGCCCCGTCCGCGCCAACTGCCTGCCGGTCCTGCTGCGGCGCCCGGCGCATCCGCACAGACATGTACCGGCGGCCAGGCGGCCCCCGCGGCCGCGCCTCCTCTGCGCTGGGGCTCTGAGCCGCCGTGCCGCCCCCATGAGCACGCCCGGGCGCCCCTGCGCGAAGCGCTGAGCCGCTGCCGCGACCCGAGCACCGGCCGCCGCCATGCGCTGGGCCTGGGCCGCGGCCATGGGCCTCCTCTGGCCGCAGCTCGCGCTCCTCGGGGCCGTCGGGGCGCGGCGGGAGCAGAAGAGGCCGCGGCAGCCGGGCCCGCGCGCGGAACCCCGCAACGCCACCGTGGCCAACAGCGAGGGGCTGCCCGGCTCCCCCAAGGTACGCGCAGACGGCGCCCAGGGGCTCGCGTGGGGGCTTCGCCTAGCGGGGCGCCGTCCTCCCACCCCACGCTCTACCCGCCGGGCTCTCCGGCCCCTTCCCGTCCGGTGGGGTGGGGCTTTGGGCAGCATCTGCTGCAGACGCGTTAGGGGCCGACCTGGCCCTCCGCTGGCCTGGGAGGGGTGTGGGGAGGGGAGCGCCTTCCCAGTGGGGCTGAACCAAGACCCTTGAAACCCCAGCACCGCCGGCCCCAGCCTCCCGTGCCTTCAGGTGCAACCCAGGCAGGAGGTGGGGAGGGCTCCTGGGCTGCCAAGACTCCTTCGTGGGAACCTGCCCACCACGCCGGGTGGAGAGGCCAAGGCTGGCTTGGACCCTGAGCTCCTGGGGGCCTCGCCCTCACCCCTGCTGTTAGCCATCCCCCCTCCCCCACCCCCCGCCCCCATGGCCTCTGGGTGGGATGCTCCGGTCCTTAGGGTCCCTCTGGCCCTGGACTGCCTGAGTCTGCCTCTCAGACCTGAGCCCCCGCACCTGCTTCAGCCCTGGCCTCTCTGTCTTCCGCTGAGGACCTCCTGAGGGGTTTGCAGCTGACCCCTGGGCCGGGGTTGGGAGGGGAGCGGCAGTTGCCAGGACAGGCCCCCCGCCAGCCCGTTGCCTTTGATCCCGGCCTCCTGCCGCCCAAGGGCGTCTCTGTGGCGGCCAGCCTGGCTGCTCTCAGCCCACGCGCCCCATGGAGCCCGAGGCCCCGTTTTCCAGATGAGTCCCTGGGCCCTGCCAGCCGGGGAGGAGTGGTTGCTGCCCCAGCCAGGGCACCGGGCAGTCTGGGGACAGACAGGTGGACCTCTGTCCCGGGCGGGGCCTCCATGGGGGTGCCCTCGCCAGGTGGCACGTGACCCAGGCTGGCCCTCCCCACATGAGGACCCCTGCTCTTCCTGGACCCTTTAGGGACTCTGGGTACCGCAGGCGCAGCCAGGATCTGTGGTGACCAGGGACACAGGCAGAAACCAGGGGACATTTGCGTGTTCTTGGCTTCTCTCTTTCCTGGTTGTGGCCCAGGTCAGGGGTGGGAGGCATCCCTATCCACCTGCCCCTCCCAGCCCCCCAGGACAGGGCCCACCTAAGCCTGGTGAGGAGGCTGCGCTGCCCCAGAGCCTGGCGCTTGCTGGGTCTGGGGCTGAGGGCTGACTGTGGACAGGACCTGGGGCCGGACCCCCTGGGGCCCAGACCTGGGGCTTGCCCTGCCTGGGATGGCTCCTGGGGGCGTGGCAGGCCCCCCTCCCCCCGCCCGTCAGCATCTGCTCCTCTGCTGTTCCCTTCCTGGGCTTTCTGAGTCCCGAACAGACTTTCTCAGAGGAAGGCTTTCCCTCCAGCCCACACCCCTCAGGCCGCTCTGCACTGCCCCTCCAGCCCTTCCTCCGACAGCGAGGAGGTCCGCAGCGGGGCCTGGGTCCGAGCCTGAGGAGCAGGGCCCGTCCCCTCCCCAGCTGAGCCGTCGGCCGGATGACGGGGTCTCTCAGAAAGACCCTGGAAAACGGGCTCTTGTCCTCCCCCTGCCTCGGCCAGGCCACGCCCCTGTGGGGACACAAGAGGCTGGCCCTGTGTGCATGGCGTGCCCGTCTGCTTGGGGACAGGGCGGACGGAAGAGGGCAGGTCACCCACACAGAGCCAGAGCCGAGGTGCCCGGACGCCATGCCTGGCTTTCAACAGGCCCCAAGCCCTCGCCTTGTCTGATGCCCGAATCCTGGTCCGAGTCCCCAGGAATGGCCTTCGTTGCTCCCTCACCCCAAGTACTGCCTGAGGCGGCCTGGGCCTGAGGGCCCCCGCTCTGCCCTGGGGCAGCAGGGAGGACCCCGTGGGGCCCGGTCAGCACACTAGCCCTGCCATTTGGCCCTTCAGCTGCCTGAGGCCTCGGGGCCCGAGTTCTCAGATGCCCACATGACGTGGCTGAACTTTGTCCGGCGGCCGGATGACGGGGCCTTGAAGAAACGGTGCCGAGGCCGGGACAAGAAGTCGGTGAGCCTGGGGTCTGAGCCTGGGGCCTGAGCCTGGGGCGGGGTGGCTGTGGCTCCCGCTGGGATCCTCACAGCCTCCTGCCTCTCCCAGCGAGGCCTCTCCGGCCCCCCCGGCCCTCCCGGCCCCCCGGGACCCCCTGGGCCCGCTGGTGCGGAAGTCACGCGGGAGGTTCTGCTGCAGGAGTTTCAGGAGATGCTGAGAGGTGAGGTGCCCCTGCCCACATCCTCCCAGAGGCTCAGGCGGGTCCCCCAGGCTCTGGGGGTGACCCCAATCCGCTGACCTTCTGTTGTCCCCACAGAGGCCACCGAGCGTCGGTTCTCGGGGGCTTGGGGCTCGCTGCTGCCTGAGGGGCCGGGCGGGCGGCTGGTGGCCGAGGCCTTTCACTGCCGGCTGCGGGGCCCGGTGCCGGTGGACAAGAAGACGCTGGTGGAGCTGCAGGGCTTCCAGGCCGTGAGTGTGCGGGGGTGCCCGGGGTCCCCCAAGCCCCGGGTGTCTCTGGGGACCCTGCTGGGGGCAGGATGCTGGGGCGGCCCTCACATCCACGCAGCGGGGGCCTGGGGGAGTGGCCACCATTGGTCAGGACTAGGTCCCGTGTGCCCAGGCCACCCTCCTGCACCAGGCGTGCGAGTGGGGCCCAAGATGGCCAGGCGGGTTGTCTGTCCCTGGGTGCCCTTCCGCTCCCGGGACCTGAGGCCAGAGGCCCAGCGGACGCACGGCTGTGCCCTCGGTCCTCCCCGCCTGGGTGTGCTCTGGCCGGGGCTGTGGGTTGCAGGCGCCTCGTCCAGGCTGGGTGCCCAGGCCCTGCAGCCGGATGCTCCCCTGCTGTCCCTGCAGCCCACTGCCCAGGGCGCCTTCCTGCGGGGCTCGGGCCTGAGCCTGGCCTCCGGCCGATTCACAGCCCCGGTTGCCGCCATCTTCCAGTTCTCGGCCAGCCTGCACCTGGGTGAGTGGGGCAGGCCAGCACGTGTGGGTGGGGCTGCTTCTCCCAGCTGGGTCCCCGGCATCGCAGCCCAGGCCTGGGTCCCATCGCAGAGCTGCCTCCTGCTCCAAACCCGGCTCCCACTGGGGGCTTGGTCAGGGCCCCAGCCCACCTGCGCCCAACTCGCAGCCACTCCTGTGCCTGTCCTGGGCAGTGTGCCCCGAAACGCCCCCCTCCCCCCCACACCCGGCCTGCCTCTCCGCTCTGTCCTCCCCGAGGGCTACAGCCGGCTGTCTCCACAGACCGCAGGGGCCTGCAGGGCCGGGCCCGAGCCCGGGACTCAGTGCGGGTGCTCATCTGCATCGAGAGCCTGTGCCATCGCCACACGTGAGTGGGGGCCACCCTGGATGCCGGGGGTCGCAGGAGGCTGGGTGCCTGAGTGTGGACGGTCCTGCCCGTGGGGAGTGGAGGGGCTGCCCTGAGCCCTGGGGTGGGGTCCAGGCCCTCGGGCCGGCTGTGCCCTCACCCTGGCACGTGCCCAGGTCGCTGGAAGCCGTCTCGGGCCTGGAAGGCAGCGGCAGGGTCTTCACGGTGCTGGTTCACGGGCTGCTTCAGCTGCAGGTGAGGTCGGAGGGGTGGGCGGTCGGAGGGGTCCGTGCCTCTGGGCCTCAGCCCGTGGATGGACACGGGCCACGTGGCCACTCAGGACCCCGGGACGCCACAAGCCTGGGGTGGGAGCTCCCCACGCTCCTCGTGGGTGGGCAGGCCCTGTAGGTGGTGACGTCCACTGTGGGGTGTCTGCAGGCCGGACAGTACGCCTCCGTCTTCGTGGACAATGGCTCCGGGGCGCCCCTCACCGTCCAGAGCGGCTCCAGCTTCTCCGGCCTCCTCCTGGGCACGTGAGGCCACGGCCAGCCCCAGGGGAGCTGCGTCGGGAGGCCCCTCGGGGCCATGGGAGCTACCGGTGACCCATCCGCTCTGCCCTCTGTTCAAAGTGTGGTCACACAATAAAGAGTCCCAGCCCGCTCTGCGCCTGGTCGCTGTGTCCTCGTGGGGATAGCGGGGGGAGGGGGGCGTGGGGGGCGTTGCTTTGGATGTTCTGAGTGTCCTGCAGCCTGTGGTCCCGCAGCCTCTGCACCTGCTGGGGTCCATCGTGCCCTGTGGACAAAGACAGATGTCCGTCCAGGTCCCCGCTCAGGCCTGCCTGCTGCCTGACACCACCCCTCTGCTCGTCACCCAGGGCTGGTCCAGCCTTGGAGACAGCCCGTGGGCACCCACAGGGCCCTGGGCGCAGATGGGTCCGGCCTTGGGGCACTAGGTGTCCCAGAGCGTGGTGAGCAGGATGGCACGTGCTGTGGGGTTTGGGAGCAGCGGTGTGTGGGCCACACTCGGGACGGCACCGAGTGGACCTGCGGGGGTGCTGAGTGCACCTGCGTGTGGGGGGCGGCGTGCAGGTTGTCTGGCCCAGACCAGGGGGGCACAGAGCTTCTTGCCACCTTCCCCTTGGTGGCAGCCCCACCAGGTGGATGCAAACCCCCCCACCCCAAAGATGGGGCCAGAACCGCCCCAGGTCGGGCAGCCAAGACCCGGCCTCGGGTCTTGTGGATTTAGGGCCCCTGCCCCCACCCCGTTTTGGCTCCAGCAAACCGAGAGCAAAGAATGTAAATTGGTCCTGGGATGGCCAGGCCTCTGCAAAGCTGTTGGAGATACCATCTCTGGTTGGCACCTGAGCCCCGGGCAGGCACTCCACCTGGAGCATGAGGCTGACCTCTGACCCCTGGGGAGACACCCCGGGGGTGGCAGTGGGGGTGGGGCTCGGCTCCATAGCAGCAAGGCTTGGAGACCCTGGTTCCAAGGCTGAGCAGACAGAGAAGGCATCCTGGTCCTGCAGATGGGGGCAGGGCGGGGGGAGGGCCGGGGCTGGGGGTTCTTCCGTCTGCAGCTCAGGGGGCAGGCGTGGGAGGGGGGCAGGCGGAGGCTGGAGCCTGCCGGCCATCACCCAGCCCCTCCCCCGGGCCCTGCTGGCCTGGCTGGGTAATGAGGCAGCAGAGCCCTGGTGCCGGGCGGGCGCTGGTCTGTGCAGCGCCAGGCTTGGCCACTGACCCGTCCCCACCTCTCTCCCTGGTCCCCCCAGGGTGGCGTCAGGGGCTGGGGGAGTCGGGGGGTGTCTCTGCTTCACAGCAACTGTAGGCGCCGGCTTGCCGGCCGGCGTGGGGATGTCCTGCAGCCCGCCTGCGAGGGGAGGGGCGTGGGCGCTGTGGTCCCTGTGAGGAGGGGTGAAGAGGAGGGGTACACAGAGGCGGCGGCGGGTCCCTGCCCCCACTTCCCATCGCAGGGGCTGTGAGCCTGTTTACAGAGGCGACCGCCCTGGGCTGCCAGTGGATGGGGATGCAGAGGGACTGTGGGTAGCAGCAGCCAGACCCTCAGCCGCGCCTGGGCCTCTGGGCGTCCTGGCGCCCCGGGGTGCTCTCCTGCATCATCAACGCCAGCCAGGCCCCCGACCCTCCTCGCCTGGGAGGCGGCAGGTCTCACCTCCCCACCCAGACCTGCTACGGGGGCCGTGATGACAGAGATGGAGACCCAGACCCGGAGACGGGCCAGGCCCTGCAGAGAGCGGCAGACAGACAAGAGACGAGAGACGAGGAGACGAGAGACGAGGCCGCGAGGCCAGGCCGCCCCAGGAGCTCGCCGCGGGCAGGTGGCCAGGTCGGGGAGCGGCGTCCTGGCGCCCGACTCCACCTGCCTGTCTCGCCTTCATCCTCGTCTCCGGCCCCTAATCTCAGGTCATTACCACGTAGTTGGGACGCCCTGGAATGTGCTTTCTCCAGCCCCCACAGCTGGGGTGCAGGACCGGGGGTGGGGGACCAGGCAGGGGTTGTTACTGCCGTAGGGAGGTCCTGGGGTATGAACCGGGAAGCCCAGGGCTTGGGGTTCAGGCCCCAGGCTCAGACCAGGAGGCCCCCTCAGTGCAGACAAGGGGTGAGCCCCCCAAGGCCCCACCCTGAGCTCCGCCTCACCATCCGAGTCCCACCGTCTTCCAGGCCCAACCAGACTGCGGTGTTGACAGCTCCCCGGGGCCAGGAGAGGGTCTGGAGCCCCTGAGGGGCCGGGCCCTGTGGTCCTGCCCACACAGCCCGAGCAGGGTCCGACCTGCTGCTGCTGAGGCAGGGGCTTGCTGGGGGCCCCGGGGGTGGGGAGCCTGGGGTGGGCTCTCCCTGGCCGGGCCTCTGGCTGTGGACTGGGCTTCGGGGCGGCCCGAGCGTCTGGCTGTGGCAGAGCCAAGTGGTCGCAGTGCTAGCCAGCCTCAGGCTGACCCCTGACCGGCGTCTGCCCTCCCCCAGCAGCGGGAGGGGCCTGGCTGACCCTGTCGACGCCCCTAGGCTCCCTTCCCAGTCCTCTGTCTGACCTGCCGCCTGCCAGGGGCTGACGGGCTGTTGCCAGGGGTTCGGGGAGGCCCTTGGCCGGGTGCTCCCCAAACCCTGGTCTTGGGGCTGCAGCCAGGCTGCACCTGATGGGCCCTTCCTTGCCCCGAGGTGGCCCTGGGGTGGTGCGAGCAGGGGGTCTGTCCTGGCTCAGAGCCTGGCCCCAGCACCCTCGGCGGCTGTCCGGTTTGAGTGCAGACAGGAATGTGGGCGTCTGGCTCAGGACAGCTGGAACGTCCTCTCGGGCCAGGAGCAGCCGAGGACTGGACCGCCAGGCCCCACCCCAGGCTGTGGCAGGAGCGGGGAGGTGGGGGCCCAGCTGTGAGCAAGAGGCTGCCCGGCCCCACCTCCCATGGTCCCCGTGGGCTGGCACAGGTCGGGCGAGCTTGCAGGAGAGCTGGGCAGGTGGCCTGGGCCCTGGGCCCTGAGCCTGGGGCCTGTACCTGTCACTGAAGGTGCAGCCAGGACAGGCAGGCCCTTGGAGGCCAGAGCTGGGCGTTGGGCCGACCTTGCCCTCCTCGGGTTGGGTCTGGGACCAGGAGGAGGGAGTCTGCTCCGAGGCCGCTTGGGTTGTCTGTCCCAGGAGGTTCTCACACCCAGACCAGACAGCCTGAAGTCTTGTGAGCTGGGCCCAGGACTGAACGTGGCCTGGGGCATGAGGGGCGTGGGGATGTGGGGCATGGGGGTTGGGGGGCCTGGGTGGATGTGTCTCTGGGCTCCCCGTGCTGACCCCTGCCGACCCCACGTGTCCCTGGTGGCTATGATGCTGCCTTGGCTCAGAGAACTGCAGGGCTCCTGCATGTGCGTGTATGTGTGTGTGTGTGTGTGTGTGTGTGTGTGTGTGTGTGTGACGTCCCTGCCCCTCTGTCTCCCCCTGAGACCTGGCTCTTAGCTGAGCTGGAATCTCCAACGCTCTTGGGGGCAAATAGGGGGCAGGTGTCTGGGACCTGATGGCTGGAGCCCTGGCTGACCACAGAACTGGGGGGCCTCGAAGTGGGGAACCCTGGCGGAGGGGCCCGGGAATTGGGGGACCCTGGCGGAGGGGCCCGGGAATTGGGGAACCCTGGCGGAGGGGCCCGGGAATTGGGGGACCCTGGCGGAGGGGCCCGGGAATTGGGGAACCCTGGCGGAGGGGCCCGGGAATTGGGGGACCCTGGCGGAGGGGCCCGGGAATTGGGGGACCCTGGTGGAGGGGCCCGGGAATTGGGGGACCCTGGTGGAGGGGCCTGGGAATTGGGGGACCCTGGTGGAGGGGCCCGGGAATTGGGGGACCTTGGCGGAGGGGCCTGGGAATTGGGGAACCCTGGCGGAGGGCCCCGGGAATTGGGGAACCCTGGCGGAGGGGCCCGGGAATTGGGGAACCCTGGCGGAGGGGCCCGGGAATTGGGGGACCCTGGCGGAGGGGCCCGGGAATTGGGGGACCCTGGCGGAGGGGCCTGGGAATTGGGGGACCCTGGTGGAGGGGCCCGGGAAGAGGGGGACCCTGGTGGAGGGGCCCGGGAATTGGGGGACCCTGGCGGAGGGGCCCGGGAATTGGGGGACCCTGGCGGAGGGGCCCGGGAATTGGGGAACCCTGGCGGAGGGGCCCGGGAATTGGGGAACCCTGGCGGAGGGGCCCGGGAATTGGGGGACCCTGGCGGAGGGGCCCGGGAATTGGGGGACTCTGGCGGAGGGGCCCGGGAATTGGGGGACCCTGGCGGAGGGGCCTGGGAATTGGGGGACCTTGGCGGAGGGGCCCGGGAATTGGGGGACCTTGGCGGAGGGGCCTGGGAATTGGGGGACCCTGGCGGAGGGGCCCGGGAATTGGGGGACCCTGGCGGAGGGGCCCGGGAATTGGGGAACCCTGGCGGAGGGGCCCGGGAAGAGGGGGACCCTGGCGGAGGGGCCCGGGAATTGGGGGACCCTGGCGGAGGGGCCCGGGAATTGGGGGACTCTGGTGGAGGGGCCCGGGAATTGGGGGACCCTGGCGGAGGGGCCCGGGAATTGGGGAACCCTGGCGGAGGGGCCCGGGAATTGGAGGACTCTGGCGGAGGGGCCCGGGAATTGGGGGACCTTGGCGGAGGGGCCCGGGAATTGGGGGACCCTGGCGGAGGGGCCTGGGAATTGGGGGACCTTGGCGGAGGGGCCCGGGAATTGGGGGACCTTGGCGGAGGGGCCCGGGAATTGGGGGACCCTGGCGGAGGGGCCCGGGAATTGGAGGACCCTGGTGGAGGGGCCCGGGAATTGGGGAACCCTGGCGGAGGGGCCCGGGAATTGGGGGACCCTGGCGGAGGGGCCCGGGAATTGGGGGACCCTGGCGGAGGGGCCCGGGAATTGGGGGACCTTGGCGGAGGGGCCCGGGAATTGGGGGACCCTGGCGGAGGGGCCTGGGAATTGGGGGACCCTGGCGGAGGGGCCCGGGAAGAGGGGGACCCTGGCGGAGGGGCCCGGGAATTGGGGGACCCTGGCGGAGGGGCCCGGGAATTGGGGGACTCTGGTGGAGGGGCCCGGGAATTGGGGGACCTTGGCGGAGGGGCCCGGGAATTGGGGGACCCTGGCGGAGGGGCCCGGGGCAGCAGGGACATGATGGTGCCCAAGGCCTCGGCCCTGCACCGAGCCTGACTGGGGTCTGGGCCGTAGCCGGGAGCAGGGGGCTGTGGCTCGGGGCCCTCACTCACCGACTGACCGGGCTGGGCCAGTGTGCCCTCTGGGCCCCGAGCTCTGCATGGCCTCAGGGCACTGCCCAGGGTCAATGAGAGGCTGATTTCCAGTCCCCCAAACGGAGTGGACCCAGGAGCTGTGGTCTCCGAAGGCCGGGGTCTCCCTCAGCCCCGGGGTCTCCATAGCTTGGGGTCTCCGAGGCCCGACCCCTGGAGCTGGGCTGAGGCACTGAGGAGCTGGCCCTGCCCACGTTCACCCGCGTGTCTGAGGGTGCACACAGGTGGCTGGCAAGGAAGGGGGAGGCTTAGGGACAAAGGGCTTTTGTTCGGGAGAGTTTGGGGTGCAGCCCCCGCTCTCAGGCAGTGACTCACGGGTTCCTCTGGTGTGATAACATCAGTTTTGCAACAGCCGGCGTGTCACACACGCGCCTGGGGCGCAGCGAGGGCAGCGCGACCCCCGCCTGCGCCCGGGGCCCCTCCAGGCTGCTCTGCCAGAACCGGGGTGTAGGAGGGGGTGGCAGAGAACAGAGGGAGCAAGAACAGGCATCAGAGGGCGAGGCAGTGTCTCCAGGGGCAGTTTCCTGGCCTCCCACCCCCTGCCCACGGCCAAGGCCTGGTCCCAGCACGTGCTTCACGCCTCCCATCCCTCCTCTGGGGGACGTGCCTGGGTCCCCCAGCTCTGGCCACCTGCCCCTCACTTGCTCCCCGTCAGGACCGGGTGGGCAGCTGTGGCAGGGGGTGCAGGGCCCTGGGGGGGGCAGGGCCTGGGCTGCTGAGACCCCCAACACCCTGGAAGGAGGGGCCAGGGCTTGGGTTTCCTGTTCCTCGGGTCACAGGGTGGTCAGGCCCTGGGTCAGCAGAGCTGGAGCCAGACCCGGGCCTCCCTGGGCTCCTGTTGTGCAGCTGGGCCACGAGGCTCGGCCACGGCCTGTGGTGTTTGCTCTGGAGGGAGCTGACCACTGTCCGGCTCCCAGGCCACCTGCTGCTGCCCAGCTGCTCCCCAGCCTCAGCCGACCCGGTGCCGCGGCCACTGAGCCCCCTGGTGGACCCCACGGGCTGGGAGCAGGGCCCTGGGACCCTGTGCAGAAAAAGTACAGGGACCTGGGGCCAGAGCCATAGGGGCACCCCCTATCACGTGGGTACAGTGTCAGGGGGTGGGGGCGGCGTGATCTGCGGAGAGGCTAGGCCACCAGCTGCCCCTTGCTGGCCCCCTCCCCACTCTGCCAGCCCCCCAAGGTTCCAGGGCTGGCTGACCACCAGCTACAGAGCCCCCATCCCAGGGCGGGGGTGGCTCTCATCTCCAGGCTCAAGTGGAGACCCCTCTGTAGAGACCCTGACACTCCCCACTGCCGGGGCCCCCCACATTCACTGAGAGATGGCCCAGCGCAACCCTGTGTGTCCGGGGGAGGGCAGAAGCCCTCTCGCCCCCACCCGTAGCTGCTGCCGAGGCTGGGTCTCCAGGAGCCGCCTGGGCAGACCCGCCCCTCCCTGAGCCTCCTTCTCTGCAGGACCCTGCTAGCCGGGTGGGGCTGGCGGGCCCCTGGGTGCCTGCTGGTGCCGGGACCCAGGGCTGCACCGCTGCCCAGACTTCTGCCCAGGTCTGGGGGCCCTGCCCCGCCTCACAGGCGCTGCTGAGGCACCTGCTTCCTATGTGTGTCAAGGGGACGCCAGTGAGCGGGCTGCGAGCCACCCACCATGGCCATGGCCTCCTCTGAACTCCCGCCTGTCTTGGCCGGGGCAGATCAGGAGCTCCAGCCGCAGGCTTGGGGTGCCCGCCGAGGGCACGCTGCGGTCTCAAGGCCTGAGGCCGGCCAGCAGGCAAGCAGGAGAGGCTGGCTCTCAGCCTTCAGCAGGAGCGTGCGCGGGCCTGGGCGGGGGTGGGGAGCCAGCCGTGCCCACTCACATGGCGTGGGGTCAGGGAGGGCTGGGAGTGAGGAGGGCGCTGGGGGTGAGGGGGGAGGAGGAGGGAGCTGGAGGGGGGACAGTGGAGAAAGGGTGGGGTTTTGATGAGCACTTTCTGTGGGAGCAGAGCTAAGGGTGTGAGCCCACCTGGCCCCAAAGAAAGGGGGTGTGGCCACAGGAGCCAGGTGATGGGCAAAGCGACCTATTCCAGCTCCCGGGGCTGTGGGGTCAGTCCCTCGTGCAGGGCTGGGAGGTAACCCCGAGGAGTGGAGCGCCTCAAGGTCTCAGACAAGGAGACCCCCTGGGTTTGACTCTGCTCCGAGGCCAGGCCTGGGGAATGGACAGAGGGGCGGCCATGGTGCCAGGACAGGGAGGCTTTCGCCTGCTCCCTGGACTCACGTGGGAGAGACGTCAGCCAACCCAGGTGATGGGGAAGCACAGCCCGGCCCCTCCCCCGCCCCCGGAACCAGGTGCAGGCACGGAGTGAGCGTATTGGACGGGCTCGGAACTCCCCCTTTCCCTGCCTTCCCCGTCCCCCTCCGCCCTAATCTGAACCTGAGTTCCCTGTGGTTCCCCTGGAGGCCTGTCTGCCATGTGCTTCCTGGGCCCGGGACGGCAAAAGTCATCGCACTGTGGACAGGGTGCCCGGTGGCTGGGGCCGAGAGAGGAGCACGGGCCGCCCATCGGACCCTTCGGACCCTGGGCTGGACGGCAGCCAGGGCAGTGACCCAGCCAGCGGGGAGCGAGGGCCAGACCTACAGACGTAGGAATGCAGGGGCTGGGCAGTGGCCACAACAGGGCCCCATCCTCCCCGCCCAGAGGTCTCTGTGCTGAGCCCAGGGAAGAGGAGAAGGTTGGGCCCGGCCAGGGGCTGTGGGGTTTGAGCCCAACAAGTCCCCACACAGCACCCAGGTGGGAGGCACGAGGGCCCTACCTGAGCGAAGTGCCACCACTGCAGGGCGAGGGCCACGGCCACGGCCCTCTGCAGCTCGAGGCCGGAAGATGGCACACGGGCTCAGCAGGGCCGCGCCCCCGAGACTCTGGGGAGAACCCTCCTGGCTCTCCCGGCCTCTGGGGGTGGCAGCCAGGCCCCCAGCTCCCAGCTGCATCCCTGTCTCCACCCGCCGTCCCGTGCTGGCTCCTCGATGCTATTAGAACTGGTGATGTGACACTGATTTCAAAGCTAAACGTCTAATTTTGCGGTAACTGTGGACTCCCACGTGGTGGTGAGAAACGATGTGAGGAGACCGGGTGCCCCTTGCCCAGGCCCCCGGGGTGGAGTGTGCGAAGCCGAAAGGCAACGTCACCCAGGCTGATGCTCGGAGGTACCCCTCCCACTGCACCCCTCCTGGGCCCCTGGCAGCACTCATCTGTCCCCGTCTCGGGGACTTTGTTGGTGCAAGAACCTCGTAGAAATGGGAGTGGGCAGCCCGTGACCTCTTCTCATGGCGAATTCCCGGGGGAGTCACCCCAGCCATGGTGGGGAAGAGAGGGAAGCCTGGGGTCCCGAGGATGGTGGGTGTGCGAGGCGATCGCCCGGTGCACCCCATCGCCTTCTCCAAGAGCTCACGCCGGCCAGGCGGCCGTTTTCTTAAGACAGGACTCGGGAAACCTCGTCAACATTCCAAGGGTCCGATTCCCGGAACCGGGCACAACAACAGGCCGCGTGAGCAGCACTTGCCCCCGTGCGGCCCCGAGGCGGCCTTAAAAGGAGAGCCTTTTCAGAAAGAGACAATAGGACGGACGTGTGTGTAAACGGAAAAGAGAAATGGACAGTTTTAAAATTCTTCCGTGTTTAAACACACATGCAGCCACGGGTCTACAGCTCACTCTGTCAAAACAGACTAATCCACGAATTCCAAGTTCCGACAGAAACATCTTCTCAAATAATTTAAAAAAAACAACACCGAGACCACACACTCCCAGTTGAAACTCCTATCTACACAAACGCACAATATTTATAAATAAACCACAGGCAGGAGCTGAGGACACTGACCACACACTCGCTGCCGGGAGACACAGAGACCAGAGCTAATTAACATAAAAAGAAGTCCGATCTGGGACGTGCACACACGTGACACCAACAGAGGAAGACACACAGGAGGCCACCTGACCGCAGTTCTCCAACTGCCACTGGGTTGCAACACGCGGCCGAGTCGCCACTGGCCAGGGCCCGCGGTGCCACTGGCCAGGGCCCGCGGTGGGTCAGTTCACAGCAGTCACGGCTCTCGGGGCAGTGACTTCCGAGGTGGACGGTTGGTTCAAACGGGATGCAGGACAGGGTGTCGTCCCACCCAGAACAAGCAGAGCCGTGCCTGCAAGTGCGGGTCGGCTCCAGCCTTTGGCTCCTCGTCCCTGACTTGGGTGGGACAGGACGGCAGGAGGACAGGGTAAGGGGGGGGGGGATGGGATGGTCTGCAAGCCCCTGCAGACCCGGGAGGTTCTTCCCAGTCCAGGCAAATGCTGGCTGAAACCCAGGGGCAGGACGCTTCTCCCTGGACACAATGCATCGCCCTGCAAGCCCCAGAACAAGAGGCTCTTGAGCAAGGCGGTTGGTGCAGCCACTGAGGTGCGCGGCCCTGGGTGCAGACTGGACCTGGGGTCCAGTTGTCCGTGCTGCATGGCATCTGCTGGAAAGCCCCACCGGTGACCACAGAAACGAGGTCCCCCTCGAGTGCTGGATTCATCCCAGACAACCAGCCGGCCCGGTCAGCTCCCCTAGAGTAAGACCGGTGGGGGGCTCCCGAAGGACTCCGGCTGCCGCCACGTCCTGAGGCGTTGGTCCCGGCCACCCCTCTCTCCCAGCAGCCGCCTCAGGGGATGCCCTCCTTCCTCTGGCAGCACTGAGAGGGCGGCGCGGACCAGTCGTAGACATAGGAGAGGCGCAGCTGCACCTCCTGCTTGCACAGGCGGCCCTCGCGCGCCAGCGTCTGGTGCTTCTCCAGCATGTCCTCCAGGCTCTGCTTGTGCGTCACCAGGTACTGGTTGCTGCAGCCGCGGGATTTGTACTCGGTGTCGAAGCGCGGGTCGTGCTCGCGCTGCACGTCCACGGGCGCCAGCCAGGCGCCCATGGACACGTCCTCGCTGTGCCAGGCGCGCAGGTATTCGCGGCTTAGGCGCAGGTAGTGCACCAGGTCGGCCGAGAGCACGTAGCCGCCGCCCAGGGCGTAGGGCAGGTAGTAGTCGCAGAGCTGCCAGGCCGCCTCGCGCCAGCGGCCCCCCGGCTTGACGCGCCCGCGGCCCGAGAAGAAACCCCAGTAGAGGCGGCGGCGGCGCGCGGGGTCGCGGGAGCGCAGCTCGGCCAGCATCGCGTCCAGCCGCACGAACGAGTCGTCGTCGGCCTTGAGCACGAACTCGAAGGCCACGTGCTCGTCGAGCCAGGCCAGCATGGCCAGCACCTTGGCTGTGAGGTTCTCGTAGGCGTCGCGCAGCGCGGGCAGCAGCAGCAGGTCCCCGTGCCGCGCCTGCTCGCGCTCCAGGGCGCGCCGCTCCTCGGCGCCCAGGCCGTCCGTGCCCACCGCGAAGCGCGCCCACACGTCGCCTGGGCCGCCGCGCCGCGCCGTTGCCAGCCACGTGCCACGGACCACGCTGCGCCGCTCGGCCGCCCGCGGCGCGGAGGCCACCAGCACGGCCAGGAAGGCGGCGTCGCGCGCGGGGCCGGCGGGCGGGGGTCCGGGACCGTGGCCGGGCGGCGGGCGAGGGCCCTCGGCCGAGCAGCGCGCCAGGTAGAGCAGCGCGACGCCGCACAGCGCCAGGCCGCCCAGGCCCAGCGCCGTCCGGTGCCGCCACGCGCGCCGCGGCAGCTTCATGGCGCGCAGGCCAGCCGGCGAGCGCGCGGAGGCCCCGAGGTCCGCGGGCCGCGAGGCTGCGGGCCCAGCCGGCCGCCCGTCACGTGGGCCGGCTGCCCGTCACGTGGCCCCGCGCTCCCTTTTGATTGGTCGCCCCGGGAGGGCCGCTCGGCCGCTTCCGCCCGGAGGCAAGATGGCGGCGCTGGCGTCCTCGCGCGAGGTCGCACCGCCCCCCAGCCCGGAGCCCCGCCTCTTCCCGGAAGAAAGATGGCCGCGGCCTAGCCGAGTCCGGCTGGAGGCGTCACAGCTTCGGCGGCTCCCGGGCGGTGAGTGCGGGCGCGAGCGGGGCGCGGGCTGGGGCGGGGAGGCCGGCGGGCGGCCGGGTGTCGGGGACACGGGCCGAGGGGCGCGGGCGGCGCGGGGCGACCTCCCCGTCCTCGTCTGCGACACGGGGCCCGCGACGCCCGCGGTCGGGCTCGGTGAAGACCTGACGTCCGCCGGCGCCGGGAGCAGCGTTTAGAATGAGCGCTGGCGTTTGGGCGACAGGAAAGTGGTTCCGCGGGACGGATACCCCGGGGCGGCCGCGGAATGTCGCCGCCGCTCAGCGGGGCCTGTGGCGCGTCCCGGGCGCTGTCGCCTCCCGGCGGGGACGGGCCGTGACGGGGGACACCGGGAAAGGCCGTGAGCCGGGGGCGGGAGCCTCGCCGGCCTCCCCACGTCTGTGCCGATGTTCCCGGGCGACTGTGCGAAGCGTCGAGTAGATGCCGTGCGCCGCCCGTGGAGATGGTGGAGGCGGGGTTGACCTTGCCGGGGAGCGAAGTGCAGTCCGTTAGGGCTGCCAGCGGCGGGGCTGTCAGTGCCAGGAGCAGGCGCCTTCGTGGCCAGGAGAGCTGGACGGGTGGGGGGTGGGTGCCGGGGGCGGGGCACCCCCAGCCGTGGGAAGGAGGCTGCCTGTTGGCCCACCTGGACCGCAGCCCCCTGGGGTGACCCCGAGCTGCTTGCCTGGCTGTCTCCGGTTACAGCCCTGGGTCAGGGCCCTGGGGTGTCCAGGGTGCACCTTTGCAGGGCGCAGGTGTAGCTGAAACTCCGGCGTTCATCCCCTCGGCCTGGCTGAGTGCCCACTGTGCGTGGACAGCGTGAAGCTGAGGGACACAGGGACCCGTGCTCTCGGGACAAACGCGAGTTCCAATAACTGTGGTGGCTCGGGGCTGGTCACCGCCTGGAGCACTGCGGGCTGCCTGCGGGCTCGGTGGGTGTGGGGAGGGCGGGGTCCCACAGGCCTGGGAAGAGGGACTCACGCCCTCGAAGGAATGACACCGAGCAAGACCTGGCTGAGGCCTCTGGCACTTGGGTCCAGAAGATGCACATACTGAGGCTCAGACCATTGGGGTGTTGTCAGGAGCCGGTGGCCTAGGCAGGAGGCATCAGAGAAGCAAGTGGTGGCAGGGGCCAGGCCAGGGGGCAGCCGCTGGCCCTCCGGCCCCGTGTGCCCTCAGGCTGGGGGTGGGCTCCCTGGTTCCTGAACCCCACATGCCCCGGCTTGGCTGCTAATGGCAGGACCCAGGCCTGAGGGGAGTGTGCCCAGGGCCAGCCCCACCCCCTGGGAACACTGTCAGTGGAGGCGGGGCCTCAGCTGCCCCTGGAAGGACCAGCAGGTGTTTGCCAGGTGGACAGACTAGGAGAGGAGCAGGTTAAGGGGCAGGAGGAGCTGGGGTTCCCTCTGGGTGATGTGTGAAGGTCCAGGTGGGCCCTGTTCCCGACTTGGAGGGGCCCTGGAGAGGGGCCCAAGGGGTGAGGGAAAACCAGCGGGCCCAGGTGGAAGGGGCAGGTGTGGGTGAGGCTGAGGTGGGATCCCTCGCCTGGCAGTGGGGACAGAGGGTGCCTTTGTTCCTTGGCCGCCAGGCGCAGGTGCTCCTAGTGACAGACTTCCTGGGGGCTCCTGCGTGAACATGAGCAAGGACGTGTGTGTGTGTGTGTGTGTGTGTGCATGTGCATGTATGTAAGTGTGGTTGTATACACGTAGGTGTGTGTGTGTGTGTGTGAGTGAGAGAGAGAGAGAGAGAGAGAGAGAGAGAGAACGCATAGGGGTCATCGAGATGGGAGGGAGGAAGGGGCTGGTGCCCTGCGGGGCGGTTTGGGTGTTTGCTGGCACCAGGCCCAGTCCTCACAGAGCCTTGGGCTGGGGGGTGGGGGTTCCTGTTTCATGGGGACACTGAGGCCGAGGAGGTCGGATGGCTTGGCCAAGGTCGCAGAGCTCACACGTGCTGAGTTGAGGTCTGGACAGAGGTCCCAGGACTGTAGGGTCGGCCTCGATGCTGATGCCAGGAGGGCGGGGACAGCGCTGAGAGGGGCATCCTCGAGCAGTGAGAGGCGGGAGCGAGCAGCGTTCCTCGCGTGGGCCTAGGAGCCGTTTCTTCAGTCCAGCTCTTGCTGGGGGTCTTTCCAGCAGTGGCTCTGCGTCCTCTCTGTGGACCGTCACCCCTCGCTGGGGCCTGCGGCCGTGGACTGTGGTCTCACTTCCTCCCTGCCTCCTCTCTCCCAGCTCCTGGCCACACGCGCAGGCGCCCCGCGGGCCGGACCCGGGGCCATGGCGTCCAGGCCAGCTCCCTGCTGTGGCCTGGCTCCTCGCTGCCTCTGGCTCCTGGGCCTCTTCCTGCTGATGGACGCGTCCGCCCGGCCTGCCAACCACTCGTCTGCCCGGGACAGAGGCGGCCGCAGGGAGGACAATGAGATCCTGCCCCCTGACCACCTGAACGGGGTGAAGCTGGAGATGGACGGGCACCTCAACAAGGACTTCCACCAGGAGGTCTTCCTGGGGAAGGACACGGACGGGTTCGAGGAGGACGCGGAGCCTCGGAAGAGCAGGAGGAAGCTGATGGTCATCTTCTCCAAGTAGGTGCCCCCGGGCGGGCGCATGTGGGCGGGGCTCCGGTGGCCCTGCTGGTCCGGTCCTGACTGCGCGGCGGCGAGGGAGGTGCCGTGACTGCTCTTGGTGGGCAGCGCTCGGAGAGTTTGCAGGGGTCACGGGGTCGAGCTGAGGACGTGCAGCCTGAGCAGCAGGTAGGCCAGGAGGGGCTCAGGCCAGAGCGAGAGGCTGCGGCCGCCCCAGGGCCCTGCAGCTGGAAGGGCTGTGGGATGGCCTGGAGCAGGGCCCACCCTGTGTGCCCCGTGCGCCCTGTGCGTGGTGGTGAAGGTCACGGGAGTGGTCACGGCAGGTCGCAGTCCAGTTAGATGAGGCCTCAGCGACTGGGAGGCGTGGGGAAGGCTTCAGTTTCTGCGAGTGCGCAGAGCTGACGGCGAGTGGGTGTGCGAGCTGGTGCTGGGCACGTGTGTTTGGAAATCCCTGTGATACGGAGTGAGAGGCCTGGTGCACACCGTGCCCTCCACACGCAGGGGCCGACAAGGGCGGAGACGATGGAGGGCATGGGGCCCCCGGCCTGCAGACTCGGGGGCCGGGCTGGGCCTGCTGAAGGCGGCGGGCAGGTTTGGCTCATTACAGGAAGCCTGGTGGGGCCCGAGCAGCTGCAGGGGGTTGGACGCCACCTGCAGTACCTGCAGGAGAGGGAGGTGAGGCAGCAGGAGCCGGGCCATCCGTGCCCTGCCCTTGGCATCGAGGGGAAGACTGGGCTTTGGGTTCATCGTTGGGGAGAGGGCCACGGCCAGACCAGGGCCTTCGAGGTCCCGTGCTCAGGAGAAAGAGGGGGCTGGAGAGGAGCTGATGGGGCAGCAGTCAGCCCGGTGAGCCCTGCCGGACGGCCCCCTCGCGGGATATGAAGGACTGAGGCCGACTCAGTTCACCTGTCCCTGCCTCGGCCCCGCAGTGCTGTCTCCAGGGAGCTGGTCTCTGCTGCAGGAGAGGGTGCTTAGGGACCTGGCCGGCCCCGGTGTGCTGCTGCTGTCCAGTGTGGCTGCCCATGGGGATGCGTGTGCGCACTGCCCTTTGTGTGTGCGTGCAGCCGCACACACGTGTCTCCAGCTGGTGCCTCGGCACCTGTCCTCCACCTGGTGTAGGTGTCTCACCGCCAAGCCTGTGCCCTGGGACGCTGGCCCATCCCAGGGTTCGAGTCTGTGGAGCCGGGTGTGATTCTCCCGTCGAGTGGCAAGTGGGGAACCACTCGCCTTGCCCAGGGCCCGAGACTGCTGGGTGGTGACGCAGAGCTGCAGACACGGCCCGCGTCCCCGACCGCCCGCTGTCCCCCAGCGTCCTCCCTGACCTCCGTCCCCGACGTTCCCCTGGGTGCAGCGTCCCTGTTCGTGGCGGTTTCACAGCTGCCCGTGGAGCCCCCGCCATCCTTGTGTCCTTCTGTCCTCCTGGCTGTGGGCTCCAGGCCCTGTCTGACCCGCCCGTCTGCCGCAGGGTGGACGTGAACGGGGACAGGAGGATCAGCGCCAAGGAGATGCAGCGCTGGATCGTGGAGAAGACGGCCGAGCACTTCCAGGAGGCCGTGGAGGAGAGCAGGGCGCACTTCCACGCGGTGGACCCGGACGGCGACGGTACCGCCCTCACCCGGCCCTGACCCTGCTCGGCCTGGGGGACCAGGACAGAGAACGGGAGAGCCGGAAGGGCCCCAGGGGGGCTGCCTGAGGCCACTTCCCAGCTTGCTCTGCTGTCAGGAGGGGCTGGTAAAGGTTGGCGCTGGCCGCCTGTGTGCGTCTGCCTCCACAGTGCGTGCGTGGGATTTTATCGATTCTGAGAGACAGGGAAGGAGTGAGAGAGAAACGTCGATGTGAGAAAGAAACATCTATCGGTTGCCTGCTCTATGCACCCCAACTGGGGATCACCCACAGCCCAGGCACGCATCCTGACCCAGAATCCAACCATGACCCCCTAGTTCATAGGTCAACCGACATTCAACCACTGAGCCACACGGGCTGGACTAGATCGTTGGTTCTTTTAAGAATCTGTTAAATCCTCACGCGGTCTGGCAGTGAGGCTCAGTGGTTGAGCATCGAACTATGAACCTGGGGGTCATGTGCCTGGGTTGCAGGCTCCATCCCCAGTAGGGGGCGTGCATTGATGTTGTCTTTCTCTTCCTCTCTTTTCCTCTCTAAAATCAGTAAAAATACTTTTAAGAAACAAGAGTATCTTTTTTTAAGTGTTTGTCGTTAGACGTCCTAACAGGACAATCTGCTTTCCAGGCCGCGTGTCCTGGGAGGAATACAAGGTGAAGTTCTTGGTGAGCAAAGGCCACAACGAGAGGGAAGTTGCTGAGAAGATAAAGAACAACCAGGAGCTGAAAGTGGACGAGGAGAGTGAGTGCCAGGCCCCAGGGCCACTGTGCTGTGGGGAGGTGGGGGGGGCGCGACGCTGTGCAGGGGCGACGCTGTGGGGTCAGAACCCAGTGACCAGGTGGGACACCTGCCTGGGCGTGGACGCTGGGGGAAGCTGGGAGGACAGAGCCACGCCCTCGGTTTTCAGAGCCATCCCTTTGAAAACGCGTCTCACTGACATGAGGGGCTGAGCTTGCACTTCGCTGGTCGCTGCCTCCACGCGCCGCCTCCCTGGGTTTGTGTCCAGCCCGTGTTGGGCTGTGGGACACGTGAACGTGCCGTGCGGTGCCGTCGGCCTGTTCCTTCTGTGCTGCTGGTCATCACCCGCGTGGCCCCAGGGCTGCGGTGCTGTCTTCCCTGGACGGACGCGTGTGCTTCTCAGAGGCACCTCTGCCGACGCTGTCCCTGCCTCGTGTGCCCTGGCTGGGGTGGAGTGTGTTACAGCCTCGGTGGTGTCCCTGTCACCCTGCCGTCCTCTGCTTTGAGGCTGCCGGGGCCACTGTTGCCCCCATGGACCTGGGCACTGCTGTTCCTGGCAGGCCCTCTGCCATCAGCCCCGCAGCCTGCCTTCTGGGGCTGGAAAGTAGCTGACGTGAGTGTCAGCCTCCCCGCCCTGCTGCGGCTGTGATGCTGACGGGATCGAGGCTCAGCCTCCCCGGCCTCCCCCGGCCCTGCTGTGGCAGTGATGCTGACGGGATCGAGGCTCAGCCTCCCCGGCCTCCCCCGGCCCTGCTGCGGCTGTGATGCTGACGGGATCGAGGCTCAGCCTCCCCGGCCTGCTGCGGCTGTGATGCTGACGGGATCGAGGCTCAGCCTCCCCGGCCTCCCCCGGCCCTGCTGTGGCTATGATGCTGACGGGATCGAGGCTCAGCCTCCCCGGCCTGCTGTGGCTGTGATGCTGACGGGATCGAGGCTCAGCCTCCCCGGCCCTGCTGCGGCTGTGTGTGGGTCCAGGAGTGCTGACAGGCGATTGTGACATTGAGAACAGACAGCTGTGTTCCCTCCCCAACCCCTGCCTCTGTTTCCCTGTCTGTCCCGTTGCATGAGCTGGGCTCCAGGGTGGTGTTGAGAAGGCGGGACAGGCTGTCCTTGTCCTGCTCCTGCCCCTGGCGGGAGAGCTTCCAGTGCCTCCGTGAGCATGCGGGGGGCTGACCTTAGGTCCACACCAGCCTTTACCCTGGGGCAAGCCCCCCCTGGCCGTGGGGGTGACGCCTGACACCCTGTTGGGGTCGCCTGGCTGACTGTGAGGGATTTGCACCTGTGTTCATAGAGACGCGGGCCTGCACGTTTTCTTCCCTTGTCACGCGCTTGTCTGGTGGGGGTGGGGGTGGGGGTGGGGGTGGAACCGGCCCCCTGGGGTCAGTGAGAAGGTGCCCCCTCGTTTCTGTCTCCCTCGGAGGCCTCAGTGTTGGTGGGACCCTTCCGTTCCATCGGGCGGACTCGCCAGCGAGCCTTCGGCGCGTAGCTGTGCTGAAGCGTCTGTGTTCGTGGCCGGGTGTGGTTGTTCTGTGAGCGTCTGAATCTTGGGTAACAAGCCCACCCACATTTTTGTTTCTTCCTCCTCTTCCTGCTTCCCTCTGCCGAGGTGAGACTTAGAGACGGGCCCTCGTCACTCCTCGCTCACTCGGGTGGCTCATGCTCACACCTTGGTTCTTGCCGCTCAGCCCCTCGGAGCACTGTCCCGGCGCTCCATCCTTCCCCTGTGGCTGGTCTCCCAGCTCCCACCCCGCACCCGGGTCCAGGGTCCGTCTCTCTCTTGGGTGCTTGTCCGCCTCCCATGGGCTGTGTCCGTGTGTCCTGCAGCTCAGGCTCTGCCCGAAGGCACCTGGGTCGTGGGGCCTCTCCTGCTGCTGCTGCCAGGGGTGGCGACTGGCAATGCGCTGGCTTCTGGGCGTTGGGAAGCGCTGCTGGCGGCCTGTCCAGACCCCGCCTGCTTAGGGAGCGGGGGTCAGGTTGGGGTCGGAGGTGAGTGCAGAGCTCCATACTCTGTCCCCTAGCCTGCCCCTCGCTCTCCTCTCTGCGCTCCTGCATGTTCGATGAGTCCCTTGTTTCCCTTCCAGTCTGGGGGAGGGAATGGAGAGCGAGGGGGGACGGACGCCCCCCCCGGGTTCCTGGGGTGCAGTCACGACACACCTGGCCGGGTGGGGCGCCTCTCAGGGCTGTTCCCTTGTGCTCGGAGCAGAGCCTGTCGAAGGCGCCTTCCAGCTCTGGATCTGTGGGCGTCCCTGCTCGGGGCCCCGTCACTCCAGTCTGTCCGGTGTGTCTTCTCACACAAGGGCCTTGCCACTCGGTGTAAGGCCCACCCCACCCCCAGGGATGTCATCTTAGACCGAGCGTGTCAAACTCGCGGCCTGCGGGCCACATGCGGCCCACGGGATGTTTTTGTGGCCCCACCAATATAACGGTGTGCAAGAAACTCTTTAATAAAAATTTCCTGACTTAGTTTTTACAATATCCTGTTGTACATGGTTATTAATAAGGAGATACAGCATCTGCTAACGACTACTGACTGTCACTGTGTTGCATTCACTTCCTTTACGCGCAGGCGCACCATTTCTCTCCACTAAACCAGCAGCGAATGGTTTAGTTTGGGACTGACTTGTTTGGTGTGCGCAACAGGGAATATTTTGCTTTTGGAGAACAGGAAAAATAGGTTTATTTGTGTTACACTTAATAATTTGTGCAGTTATTCAGTGTCTGGTAAGAGAATGTTCAAGAAAAAGTATTAATTTTTATTAAAAGGTCCCATTGTTTATGTTGACAACGACTCATCTATCTCAGCCCTTTTAGTCGGCACGTCTCTGTCGACAGCCTGCGTTTCTGTGCGAGGTGAAGCCTTGTGTTTGCGGCCGCGTCCACTGAAGCCTGTTTGCTCGGCCGCGTTGGCCTTTGGGTCAGACCTGCTTGTCTGAGGTCCTAAACGCAGCACAGCTGCCACGGCCTCTTCCAGGTCGGTCGGGCCCCAGGCTCCAGGCGGACGTGCGGTCTGTGCCGCCCGTCACTCCCCGCAGTGGGGCGGGCAGGCACCACCAGCTGCTCCCGGCTCTGGACTGTCGGTCCAAGGGCAGTAAGTGCCAGCGACAGGCGTGTGGGGCGGCCCTGCTCCCTGCTGACAGCGGGTGAGACTGGGGCAGGGAGACCCCTGTGCCCGGCCGCTTCCCGCTGTTGGAGCCAGGTGGTCACTGACCCACATGCCCCTCTGCTTAATCCTCGCTCTCACCCTGCGCCCGCCTTCCCACAGGGATGGGGAGGGCCTGGGGCATGGTTGGGGCTGCAGAGTGGGTCTTCCCTCAGCCCGCCCTCCGCCCCGGCCCCTGGGAAGGAGGGAAGGTTCGAGTCCGGTTTTGTCCCCTAGTCAGGGCATGTTCCCGTGACCTGGCAGCAGGCTGGGGGCTGCCCCGGCACCTGTGGAGGTCGGTGCCCATGGGGGGCCGCCCCTGCGTGTGGGGGCGTCTGTGTCTGGGGAGGATGTCTGTGTTGGGGAGTTTGGGGCTGAACTCTTCTCTGAGGGGCAGGGCCTGTGGCCTTGCGCAGCCGTGTCCTGAGCTGGCCTCAGCACTCGGGCAGCGTGTCTCGGGACTCGGACGCGTGCGGAGGTGATGCTCACAGGCGTGCCCCTCGCAGCACAGGAAGTCCTGGAGAACCTCAGAGACCGCTGGCACCAGGCGGACAACCCCCCGCCGGACCTGCTGCTGACCGAGGACGAGTTCCTGTCCTTCCTGCACCCCGAGCACAGCCGCGGCATGCTCAGGTTCATGGTCAAGGAGATCGTGCGGGACCTGGGTGAGGCCGGGCCCTGCCAGGGCGGCAGCCCCTCATGCTGGCGGCCAGGCCCCGCGTGGGGCTTGCTCTCTGAGCCGGGGGAGGTCGGGTGGGCAGGCCCTGGGCTGGGGTGGCCTCGGGCTGGGCTCTGAAGGAGAACAGCCTGGTGGGCACCACGTGGCCTCAGCCAGGTCCCCAGTCCCCGTAAGGCACGGCTGTTCGCTTTGGTCGGAAATGTCACAAACGGGAAATTCGGCAGCAGAACCCCTTGGTTGACTCTTCTCGTGGCCCTGAGGCTCCTGTGCCCACTCGAGGCTGAGCGCCCCCATTGTTCCCAGACCAGGACGGTGACAAGCAGCTCTCGCTGTCTGAGTTCATCTCCCTGCCCGTGGGGACCGTGGAGAACCAGCGCGGCCAGGACATGGACGACAGCTGGGTGAGGGACAGGCGGAAGGAGTTTGAGGAACTGATTGACTCCAACCACGACGGAATCGTGACCATGGCAGAGCTGGAGGTGAGCTCGGGGGACATGGGGGTGCCTGGGGCCATGGGGGACGCGGGGGGACTGGGGGTGCCGGGGACATGGGGGATGCGGGGACGTGGGGGTGCCTGGGGCCGTGGGGGACGTGGGGGTGCCTGGTGACATGCCCGTGGCAGGTGAGCCACCCGCAAGATGGTCCTGAGCAGGAGGCGGAGTGGGTGTGGCTTCCTGTGGCTGGTCCCTGGTCACGGATCACTTAGTGGGACCTGAGCGGAGGCTGTGGGCTCCCGGGGAGGCCCAACCAGCATCGCCAGCCTTCGCGCCCAGAAGTGGCCGTGCCTGTCCCCTGGGTCTGGGTGTCCCGGGTGACGTGGCCAGTCCTGGCTCTGAGAAGCCCAGCCCATCGGGGGGTCAGGGTTGGGCACAGGGTGTGGTTGGAGCCTTCGGTTCCCACTGTGGATGAGTCATTTCGTTTTACTCGAGAATTCTCTGCTCCTGTGATGGCTGGGGCAGCTCGGGGTCCTGGTGGCCCATTCAGGCCCTGTCCATGTGACCAACAGGCCCCTGGCTCCATCCTGGCAGGGCCTCCCCTCCCCGCCCTCTCCCCGGCCCCACGGAGGCAGCGCCCTCACAGCCTGGGCCATCGCCAGACCTGTGTCCGTATTCCAGAACATTCCCGCATCCGTCCTGCAGCCCCGTCCACAGGGTGTCGGAGAGAAGGCGGGGCTGGCTGTGGCCCTCACGCCCGGCTGCTCCCTGGGGCCTCGGGTGCTGACTCTGGCGGGGCGTCGGCTGGGCAGGTGCGGCCGGGCCCTGCGTGTGCCGGCGGGTGCTGACGTGGCGCCCTTGCAGGAGTACATGGACCCCATGAACGAGTACAACGCCCTCAACGAGGCCAAGCAGATGATCGCCATCGCGGACGAGAACCAGAACCAGCACCTGGAGCCCGAGGAGGTGCTCAAGTACAGCGAGTTCTTCACGGGCAGCAAGCTGGTGGACTACGCCCGCAGCGTGCACGAGGAGTTCTGAGCGGCGGCCGGGGCCGCCCACACGCTGCTCTTCGCTTCTGAGAACTGGAGCCGCCACGGCACTGACCACGGGCCACAGCTCACCCGCCCGCGTGGGAGCAGCTTCGGGTTCCTGGGAGCTGTGAGGCTGGGCGTGGTGACCTGTTCCCTGGGGATCAGCGCGGCCGCAGGCGGCGCCCGAGCTGCCCTCCGTCCCCGGGAGTCACGGACCTGCGCAGAGCCACACTAACTTATTTAAAGTGTAGTCTCTCTTCCTCCCAGCTTTATTTTTTGGGGACAAAAGTGCATAAACGGTAATTCAGAACATCTGTGGCCAGGTGGCTTCCCTTGAGCTTTGAGGTGGGGGTTGTTGGAACCCTGGGTTGGAGTGGGGTGTCTGTGCAGGAACCACGCCGGATGGGGCCACGCCAGGTCGAGGGGAGGCAGGCCCGGGAGCCGCCCTTGAGGGGCCAGGAGGAAATGGGCATCCAGGTGTGGGGACATCTAAGGCTGGGCCCTGGGCTCTGCTTGGGGGGGGGGGGGGCAGAGGAGGGGCCCAGAGCGGGGAGGGGGGGCGCTATGGGCCAGCTTGTCGTCTGCAGTCCGCCCTGTGGCACTGGGCTAGCTGTCCAGAGCCTGCTGGGGTCCGCTGTGCCCAGTGCTCTGGCTGGTGTGTGGGGCAGAGGGCGATCAAGCTCTGAGGGTGTAAATGACTGCGGGCCCCCGACCCCACACACCTGGCGTGTGGCCCGCCCCCAGCACCCCACCCCCACTGGCCCTTCCTTGTGGCATGGCGCCTCAGGGCACAGCTCTGGCCAGCAGGTCGGCGTGGCCTTGAAGGTTCCACCTCAGAGCAGAGGGCGCCGGGGCTGCCATGTGACCAGCCCTTGCCACAGGGACCCATTTCCGAGCAGCACGGGCTGGGGCTGCCACAGAGGAATGGGCGAGGTGACACCTGGGTTTGCAGACAAACAAAGCAGAGACTGTTTTCAGATCTGACGGGAGGTGGCAGCTCGTGGTGGAGGGAGGTGGGAACGGGGGGAGATCGTGGTGGAGGGAGGTGGGGTCGGGGGGAGATCGTGGTGGAGGGAGGTGGTGGGCCAGGCCCAGGTGGGTCTGGGGGGAGCAGGTGTGAGCACCTGATCAGCTGGAGGGTGGGCCTGCAGTGATGGGCTGCTGTCAGTCACCTGTGAGCAGATGCCTCGCACGTCGGCCAGGCGTGGGGACCTCAGGCGACAGACCCACGGTGCTGGGGGCAGGTCCTGGGAAGGAGAGGGTGCCGCCGCAGACCCCGAGGCACAGCAGCCCCAGAGGCTACGGTTTTCTTTATTTGGCAAGAAAAACGCTTTCACCGTCCCGGGAGATGGGGCACACGCACACGCACACGCACACGCACTCACCAGGCTGCCCTCTCCCTGCAGAGGCTCAGGAGGGCCGAGCCCGCACGGCGCTGTGTCGTGGGGACTTTCCCGCAGGTGGGCCCGGAACTGCTTCTACCTGAGCTGCCGGCAGGAGGGACTTTCCGGGCCTTTCGTCCTGTGGGAGGCTCCTCTCTGGGAAACTTCTTAAATTAGCTGTCGAGTAGGTAAGCCTGGGCCACGGCACGACTTAAAAGGTACAAAAACAACCAGCTGTGCCGCCCCAGCCGCCGGCGCCCAGCGATGCCAGACCTGTGTGCGTGTGCACACGTGTGCGTGGTGCGTGCACGTGTGCATGCATGTGTACGTGTGTCTGTGCTCACTCCACCTTTACACACCTGGCGGCTACCTGTCCTGGGGCGGCTGCCCAGGCCCCGTCTGAGGCCACTACCTGCTCCCAGGACAGTCGGCTGGACCATCCGTCTTCTCTGTTCGGCGGAGCTGGGGAGCGCCCTCGACCAGGGCTCCCAGAGCAGCCACACACGCTCCAGCATGTGGGCCGGTGACACACACCACGCACACAGGGACACGGCCCACACATGCTCCCGGGCCCGTCACCCGGAGAGGGCGGACCCGCTCAGCGGCACAGCTGGGTCCGGCCAGCCGGCCGGCCCAGGAGCAGGGATGGGGCCTGGGTGAAGGTGCTTCTGCCCCAGCCCTGTCTGGCTCCCACACCAGGTGTCAGCCAGGCTGGTCCCAAGGCCTCCTTGATGGGCTGGCAGCCATCTGCCATGTCTTCACGGGGCCGTCCCTCTCCTTGCAACAAGGCCAGTCGTGTGGGGTCAGGGCTCCCGTGTGGACCTGGGGACACTAGCCCCTCACACCTGCGGGGCTCAGACGTGGCTGCACACAGACACCTGCTCCCGCCGCTGCAGCCCACACCGCTGGCCACTGCCCGCCCCGCTGGCCGAGGACTCCAGCCCTGGAGCCGGGACCCCTCCCGCAGCCGTGGCTGAAGGAGACCTGACCCAGGGCCTGTCTCCTGACTGTGCCTCGGCTCCTCGTGTGCTCTGGGCGCCTTCTGTGAGGGTGAGGCCTGGCATGCTGGCGCCCCCACGCCTCCGAGGGTCTGCCCTGTAGTAGGGACAGTGTCCAGAGGAGCGAGTGTGAGGGCCCGAGATCTGTCCGGGCGGTGTGGCCGGTGGGGCAGTGGGCAGCCAGGCCCCAGCCATGGGCTCCACCTCCTGGCGGGACGGTTTGGGCGGGCTGGTGTGCGGGTGGGTGCAGACCAGACAGCGGGGACCCCCACCTGGGGGGGTCGGGGACTGGGGTCCTCACTCTGGCCAGGTCTGCACGGGGTGGGAGGGCCGAGCCTGAGGTAGTTGAGGGTGTCCTCAGTCCTCCGCCTCCTCCCCGCCCCTCCCCAAGCCTTTATAGTCACATCCTGCAAGGAAAACCCACAGACTCCTGCCCAGCTGCCGAGGCAAAGATGTGTGTGGGTGCTCAGCGGCCCCGGGCACTGCCGTCCGCCCTCCTGCTCCTGGGGCTCGCGCTGGGCTCCGCGGCCAAGCTCACCTGCACTGGGGACACCTACCCTGGGGGCAGCAAGTGCTGCCGTGACTGCCAGCCAGGTGAGCACCCGGCCGCGGGGCAGGGGCAGGGACGGGGACGGGGACGGGGCACTGGGAGGACGTGGGCCTGAGGAGGAGAGGGACACGGGAGGGGGTGTGGGCAGACACGTGGGAGGTGTAAGGGCTGCGGTGTCGTGGGACCGTGAATGCGGGGTGACAGGGTGGGTGATGCTCAGGGTGGTGAGGGACCTGGGACCAGGCCAGGCCTCGCGAGCCCAACCCCCACAGGGTTCGGGATGGAGAAACGCTGCACCCGGGACCAGGACTCCGTGTGCCAGGAGTGCGCCCCCGGCTACTACAACGAGGCCCCCAACTACGAGCCCTGCAAGCCCTGCACTCGGTGCAACGAGCGTGAGCCCCCTAGCCACAGCCACAAACCCCAAACCACAGAGGGGGCCCCGCCGGGGGTCCCCGGGCCTCTCCCTCCTCCCAGGGGCGGAGACCGAGGGGAAGGAGGCGGGTGGGAACATGCTGGCACGTGGCGACGGGGAGTTCTGGACGCGGGTGGGCAGGGAGCCAGGCGGCCATGGGCCTCTCGCGCCACGTGGCCAGGCTGGACGCAGCGTCCAGGGGCAGAGGGAAAGAGGAACCACTGGCCTCGAGGGAGCTGCGGGCCTGAGGGAGGGGCTTTGGGCGTGGCTGGTCCTGCAGCCCCCCTCTGCCCCCAGGAAGTGGGAGCGAAACCAAGCGGGCATGCACCCCCACGAGCGACACTGTGTGCAGCTGCCGGCCCGGCACCCAGCCCCACGGTGGCTTCAAGCAAGGAGTCGGTGAGCCGGGCAGCGGGCCATGCCCCCACCACACACTGCCACCCACTGCCAGCCCTCCCGACTGGCCTAGTGCCCTCCCCACAGGCCATGCCAAGATGGGTGCGGGGTGGGGCCTGCGGTCGGGGCCAGTGGGTGGGACGCAGGCAGGAAGGCTTCCCGGGCCGAGGGGGGGCCCAGCTGCACGGCCCGGCCGCCACCACTGTCGTCTTCGTCTTCGTCGCAGACTGTGCCCCGTGCCCCCCCAGACACTTCTCCCCGGGCAACAACGAGGTCTGCAAACCCTGGACCGAGTGAGTGTCCCCCACGGTGGCCCACCGCCCTGCTCAGCCCTGCCCAGCCTCCTCCCCGCTGGGCTGCACGGGGAGCGGGGAGACTAGCCCAGGACGCGGGATTGGGGGAGGTCCTCTCGCCACGGCTGGGAGCTGTGCTAGGACTTCATGGTGGGGCAGGGGTTGGGGTGAAGGGCTGGGAGGAGCCAGTGGGGAGCAGAGTGAGCGAGGGGATGTGGGGTGAGCAGGTCCTGGAGACCCTTGAGGGTGGGGCCAGGCTGAGGGGTGGCAGGGACGCAGTCTCCTCAGTCCTGGCCAGTCCCGGGCGTGGGGTCCATCGGGAGGAGGGGGGCCTGGCCGGGCCTGACGACACCGCCCGCAGCTGCAGCTCGGCGGGGAAGAACACCCTGCGGGCCGCCAGCAACAGCTCCGACGCCGTCTGCGAGGTCGGGACGCCCCCTGCCCCCCAGCGCTCCGAGACCCCGGGCCCCCCAACCCGGCCCTCCACCGCCCAGCCCACCACTGCCTGGACCCTGACCTCACAGCCGCCCACCAGCCCCCCCACAGAGCCCCCCAGGGGTAAGGGCTCCCAGCCTCACCCAGCAGGGTCCTAGCCCCGTGGGGCGTGGGGTGGGAGTGAGGGCGGGGTGGAGACGTGAGGGTGGGCAGGGCTGCCCTGGCCTCCACGGTGGACCCCGCTACAGCGCTGCTCCCTGCAGGCCCCGAGCTGGCCGCTGTCCTGGGCCTGGGGCTGGGCCTGGGCCTGCTGGCCCCCGTGGCTGCCGCCCTGGTCCTCCTGCACTACAGGGCCTGGAGGCCGCCCGCCGGTGAGTGCTGCGCCGCCCAGCCGACCCCTGAAGGCTGAGGCCGAGGGGCTTACCTCCGCCCCCTCCCCTTCCCTCCCCAGGAGGCCATGGCCTCTGACCTCCGCCCTCTCCCCTGTCCAGGAGGCCATGGCCTCTCACCTCCGCCCTCTCCCCTCCCCAGGCTTCCGTAAGCCCATCCAGGAGGAGCACTCGGACGCCCACTCCACGCTGGCCAAGCTCTGAGCACGTCCCTGGGGCGTCTGTGCCCTCCCAGGCCAGGGGGCGGGGTGTCCCCAGACGCAGGCCGCCCCCCTTGGCACACATCACCCCATCGCTGTCACCTCATCCCCTGTCACCCCCGTGCCCGGCTCCCAGCCCTGTCCCTGCCCCGCACCATTCTCGGTGCTTCGGGCCGGCACCTGGGCCCACTACGTATGCTGTGCATACCCCCACCCAGGTGGTAACCCCAATAAACGCTGCGGCAAACGCGGGTCTCTGTCTGGGTGCCCGTGGCTGGGACTGGCCACCCTGGCTGGCGGCAGCTGAGGCCGGAGTGTGGGAGGGGCTCTGGTGAGCCACGCAGGACCTGTAGGGGACGTGGAGGCCCAGGCAGAGGTCCTGGCAATCAGACAACGAGATCCTAAATGAGGGTGAGTCCCCAGGCCCCACAGTGAGGCCTGCGGCCCCAGTGCAAGGGCTGGGGCACGGGGAGCCCAGGCCAGTCCCAAAGGGACACAGAGGCGGTCCCGTCTGTCCCTCCCAGAGCCCCTGCCCTATCCTCCTCCTCCGGGGGCCCTGAGTGTGTGGGACCCGCACCCCTCCCACCCCGCAGCCCCCCAGGGCCAAGCGCCACCCAGGTCCTCGTGGCGACCACACTCCCCAGTCCTGCAGGAGGGACACGAGTGTGTGTGTGTGTGTGGGGGGGGCGGGGGGATGTGAACGGAAGGTCCCAAAGGGGAACCAAGCCTCCACGGGCGGCAGGTGGACGGAGACGGAGCGGCACCTTCCGGGGGACCGCGGCCAGCACTCGGCTGGCACTCCCGCCGGCAGCTACACCTGCGCCCACCGTGGTGGCCCCTCGGCAGCATCCTGGGGTGCAGGCGCCCCGCTCAGCGTCCCTCCTGTACGTGCTGCCTCCGCTGAACTGAAGGCGGAACGTGACAGGAAGCCGGGATCTAGCCGTGGAAACGCTGACGTGAGCGAGACCACAAGCCACGGCGGGAGGTGGGGCCGACCCTCGAGCGTCAGAAACATGCAGGAGCTGCCGAGAGGGAATCAGAAATGCGGCGTCCCATTGCCTGTGGGGGACGTGGAGGCCAGTACCTCCAGGGAGCCCACGGGGTGCACTTGGCAAAGACCGGCTCAGGGACACCTGCTCGCCCCTCCTCTACCCCTCACCACCCCCCCACCCCCCCCCCCGCGCCCCGTCCCTGCCAGTCCAGCGGCCAGGACTGCCACCTGCTGGGCGTCCTGCCGGGGAGCTGCAGGGGCCTCCGGTGCGTGCAGCTGGGAGGCCTCGCTCTGGCTGTTGGCGGAGCCTCGGTGCCCCCGACCCCCCGCCCCGGCCAGCTTTCGCCCCCAAGTTGCCCCCAGGCCTCTGACCTTTCCCTTCTCGAACCTCTGACTCCGCCCCTGGAACCTCCGGCTGCAAAGGGAAGGAGGCTTCATCCTCCCGTCAGTTCACTGAGCACCCAGAGCGAGAACCGGGGACAGTGGCCCCCAAGTGGGACCTGAAGGAGGGGCCAGACTTTGGGGTTCCTCCCCAAACCCACCCCAGCCAAGCCACTCCACGTTGGCCACTTGCTCATTGCTCGACGCACCCTGGTCCATGCCTGGCTCTGCTGACAACCCCGACTTCCTCTTCTTCGGGCCCCGCCTGAGTCCCAGGGCGGGGTGTTGAGCTGTGTCCCCCCTCAATCCCGGGGCCCATGGGCACCCCGGGCATGTCCCCCCCAGGCCCCGCTCTCCCTGCCCCCAGCCCTTCTGTTACGACAGACTCCCCCGTGGGGCCCTCACAGCCGCCTGTGAGCTGACGTAAAATAATAGAAAAACATGACTGCTCCTGAGCGAGTGGAACAGGGGCCCCTGCCCCTCGCGGAAACCACACGCGCCCAGGCCTTCCCCAGTGGCGGGACAGGAAGGAAGCTGCGGGCATGGCCGTGTCTGGTGGCGTTCTTGGCTTGAAGGGCTGGCTCCCTGCCTGTCGTCACGCAACCGGCCTGTGGTTTCCGAGGTGCTGCAGGTGCGGGCAGCGCTCGGCCCCGCCCACCTCTCCAGGGGGCTTTTTCTTTCTTTCTCTGCAGATCTCTGCCCAGCCCAGCTGCCCCTGCCCCTTCACCCTCTCCCCCACGAGCCCATTCCAGAAGGTTCTAACCGCCCTGCTCCCAGAAGGACCAAATGACACAGCCCAGCCCCTGGTCCAGCAAGCACCCACCGCCGGGGATTTACGAAGGGTTTGGCCACAGCAGAGCCGGGGCGGTGCGCACACAGACCTGGCCTCTCCTGCCTTTGGGTGGGCAGCCCTGGCCAGTGTGGCTCAGTGGATAGAGCGTCGGCCTGCAGACCAAAGGGTCCCAGGTGCAGTTCCAGTCAAGGGCACACACCTTGGTTGTGGCTCCTCCCCGGCCCGGGCCCTGGTCAGGGCATGTGCAGGAGGCAACCAATCACACTGATGTTTCTCTGTCTCTCCGTCTCTCTTCCACTCGATCTAAAAACCGGTGGGAAAATGTCCTCGGTGAATAGAATGAGCAGAGGCAGGAGGTCCGCTTCCGTCCCAGCCCTCAGACCCCCCCACTAGAGCCGAACAGAGATCTCAGAGCTCCCCGGACCCCGGCCTCCCCTTACCCTCTGAGCCTCTGGCAGCTGGGACCACAGTCACCCTAGAGCAAGATATCAAACTAAAAGGCTAACAGGGGCCAAACAAACAAGGCTTTAGTGTATGGGCCGCAAAAAAACAAAAGCTTCAATTTTCATAGAAATGTAGGTTTATCTCGGTAGAGACATGCTGGATACAAAGGGCTGAAATACATGAGTCATCGTTAACATAAAATAGAACATTTAAATAAAAATTAATATTTTTTCTTGAACATTCACTTACCAGACAGTGAATAACTGCACAAATTAACAAGCGTCACGCAAATAAACCTGTTTTTCCTGTTCTCCGAAAGCAAAGTGTTTCCTGTTGCGCACACGGAACAAGTCCGTCCCAGACTAATGACGCGGCCGGCGGCCACTAAACCATTCGCTGCGGGTTTAGTGGAGAGAAATGGTGCGCCTGCGCCTAAGGGAAATGAATGCAACATGATGATAGTCATCAGTCATTATCGAATGTTGTAGTTTATTAATAACTAGAGGCCCTCGGCCTGGCCTGCGGGGATCGGGCCGAAACTGGCTCTCCGACATCCCCCGAGGGGTCCTGAATTGGGAGAGGGCAGTTCTCGGGTGACACACCCTGGAATCGGGCTCCCTCCTCTCTGGTCCCTGAGAACCCCAGCTGCCAAGTCACTGCAGCTTGGCAGCTCCTGTATTGAGCGTCTGCCCCCTGGTGGTCAGTGTGCGTCATAGCTACCGGTCAGATGGTTGAATGGTCGGCCAGTCGCTTAGGCTTTTATATAGAGAGATTATGTATAACAGGATATTATAAAAATTAAGTTATGACATTTTTATTAAAATGTTTCTTCCATACCGTTATATTGGCTGGGCCACAGAAATATTCGTTGTGGGCTGCATGCAGCCTGCGGGCTGCGAGTTTGACACGTTTACCCTAGAGACTCCTCTCTGAGGTGGGCTCTGCATCCTGGGACTTGAGAATGAGCTGAGTCTATCATGTCCCTCAGAAAAGGAACCACTGCTCCATGCTGGTCTTGGAGGGGCTTGAACAAGGTCTCCTGGCTCTGCCCACGTCACAGCTGCAACCCCCAGCCTGGGGGTGTACCCCCAGCACATTCCTGAGACCCCACTGCCCCACCCCCAGCATTCCCAGCAGCCTTCACCTGCTCCCTGCGCCTGAGTCTCAGCTGGAGGGCTGAGAAATAAGGCTGAGCAATCTAGGCGGGCTTCCCGGAGGAGGTGGGCCCCAGAACCCTTCAGTCCACTGGGGGAAACTGAGGCTAGCCCTCCACAGCCTTCAGGATGACCCGGTTTGTCTGAGCAGATCTGGGATGGACCGCTCAGCAGTCAGAGTTGCAACCAGACAGGTACCTCAAGCTTCAACCAGTGCCCTGGTCTCTCCAGCCCTCCCCACAGGATCCCGAGTGCCGAGGAGTTCCCGAGGTTGGGCGGGGTGAGCGGCTCCCTGGGGCTCTAAGCCGTGGGCAGTGTCTGCAGCTACAGCCCACAGGGTGTGGGGGCAGCCAAGCTGCTGGAACCCCAACAAGCGCCTGGTTGGCAAAGTCGGGGAGGAGGCTCCTCCTAACTCCCAGAAAGCGTGTGTGGGTGCTCGTCCTGACCCACAGACGGGTTCCCAGGCTGCTGGGTGCTGAGCTCAGTGCTGAGGCCTGGTGGGTATGGCCATGCCCAGGGCAGGTGTGGGCTCTGGGGTCTGGAGGCTTCATGGACCAGGGACTTCACCCCACTCCCTCCAGGGAGCCCAGGAGAGCTTTAAAAGCCCATGCCCGTGCCCGCCCAGTGGCTCAGTGGCTGAGCGTCGACCTATGAACCAGGAGGTCATGGTTCAATTCCCAGTCAGGGCACATGCCTGGGTTGCAGGCTTGATCCCCAGTATGAGGTGTGCATGAGGCAGCTGATCCATGTTTTTCTCTCTCTCCCTCTCCCTCTCTGAAATCAAAAATATATATACACTGAGTGGCCAGATTATTATGATCTCTGAGGCTGATGCATGAAATTCGTGCATGGGTGGGGTCCAGCCAGCCTGGCCAAGGGAAGGGGACATGGGCGGTTGACTAGCCTGCCTGCTGGTTGAACTCCTGGTCGAGGGGACAATTTGCATATTATCCTTTTATTATATAGGATATACACTGAGTGGCCAGATTATTATGCGTTCAGAGATCATAATAATCTGGCCACTCAGTGTATATGTGTATGTGTATGTGTATATACATACATACACACACACACACACACACACTATATAATAAAAGAGAAAAATGTAAATGGACCATATCTCTGCGACACCCACCAGCCAATCAGGAGTCAGTATGCAAATTAACCTGCCAAAGGTGGTGGGTTAATTTGCATACACAGGCGCCAGCAGAGAACAGAGCGGGAGAGCCAGTGGAGAGTGGAGCGGCTTGGGGAACTTGGCTCCCCAAGCCGCCAGACAGAGAGCAGAGAGGGAGAGCAGGAAGGGAAAACCAAGAGCACTGGGAGCACCAGGAATTCTGGGAATCGTAGTTCTGGTAGCAGACGGATCTCTTAGACCAGTGATGGCGAACCTATGACACACGTGTCAGCACTGGCACGCATAGCCATTTCTGATGACACACGGCTGCTGAGGCAGCCGCATGCCGAGGATGAAACATTTGCTGCTCCTGAGGATGAAGCATTTGCAAAATAATGTTTTTTCCTCAAAGTGACACACTACCCGAGTTATGCTCAGTTTTTGGGCGAAGTTTGACACACCAAGCTCAAAAGGTTGCCCATCACTGTCTTAGACACTAGAGCAAAGTGAGCCTGGAGCAGGTTACTGTTGTGGTGGGGGATGGAGGGAAAGCAAAGGTGAGAGACATGAGTGAAGTCAGAGTGTTGAGGAAAAATTAAAGGGAAGGTATCCTAAAACTTCCAGGAAACCTCCACCAATGAAGCAAAGAAAAAAAATGCCTCTATTATTCTGTGAGCAACAACCAAACTGGGTTGGGGTCTCAGACAATTCGTTCATGTGATTGCAAAGACAGACACTCCCGGATTGGAGAGGGGTCCCCTGAGGGCTCCCAGATTGGAGAGGGTACAGGTCGGGCTGAGGGTCCCCCCCCCCCCCCCCGCCATGCACGAATCTTTGTGCACCGGGCCCCTAGTCTATATATAAAGCCCATGCCCATCCCTCTCCCCAGGAAGCGGGAGGTGGGAGGGGGTTCAGCCTGGTCTCTCCTCTCCAGCCCTCTCCAAGGGGTGCAGCAAGGGAACAGTCCTGGGCAAGTTCCATCTGCATGGGGGTCCCCTCTTGAGCCCACCTTTGGGCACGGCCCACCCTCCATGACTCAGAGCTCCATCTGTCGCCCACATCCGGAGCCCACTCTGCTCACACCCATCGCTCCAGGCCTGGTGGCCACAGGTTTTGCATAGATAACATTTCAGACCTCTGCTCTGCCCACACCAGCCGGGATGTCTGGATCGCAGTTCTGGGCCAAAGGGCACAAACACTTAGGAACCCCCCAAGGTCACCCCAAACGTGCCTCAAGCTTCAATCAATGGACTCCAAGTGGTCAGGTGCTGGGCTCCACTACATTTTTTTAAAAAATATATATTGTTATTGATTTCAGAGAGGAAGCGAGAGGGAGAGAGAGAGATAGAAACATCAACGATGAGAGAGAATCACTGATCGGCTGCCTCCTGCACGCCCCCTACTGGGGACGGAGCCTGCAACCCAGGCATGTGCCCTTGACTGGAATCGAACCCGGGACCCTTATGCTTTATCCATTGAGCCAAACAAGCTAGGGCTCCATTACATTTTTTTTTTTAATTTTAATTTTTCTCTTTTTAAAAAAAAATACTTTTATTGATTTCAGAGAGGGGAAGGAAGAGAGAGATATAAACATCAATGATGAGAGAGAAGTATCAATCAGCTGCCTCCTGCACGCCCCGCACCGGGGATCAAGCCCACAATCTGGGCATGTGCCCTGGCTGGGAATTGTACAGTGACCTCCTAGTTCATAGGTCAGGGCTCAACCACTGAGCCACGCCAGCTGGGCTCTACTAAATATTTTAGAAACAGACTTTGTGCCCTGGCCGGTTTGGCTCAGTGAATAGAGCGCGGGCCTGCAGACCAAAGCGTCCTGGGTTCGATTCCGGTCAAGGGCATGTACCTTGGTTGCAGGCTCCTCCTAATCAGGGCTCACGCAGGAGGCACCCAATCCGTGTGTTTCTCTGACATTGATGTTTCTCTCTTCTACTCTCTCTAAAAAAGAAAAATATATAGACTTTGTTTTTCAGAGCAGTTTTAGGTTCACAGCAAAACTGAGGGGCAGGGACAGATCTGCCCCCACCCACGCACAGCCTGCCCACGACCGCCATCCCCCCCGGGGGCACGTCCCTGCCGGGAGCCTGCACCCACGCGCCCTCATCACCAGGGTCCGGCTGCGTCGGGGTCACTGGGTGCAGCCGCTCCGTGTCCACAGACGGGTAGTCACATGCGTTGACCTCGGCAATCACAGGGGTCACTGCCCGGTCCGCGCTGCGCCGCCCCTGGAATTGAGTCTCGGCCGCGTCGGGGGTCCTGCGGGCTCCAGGTTTTCTCCATCCACTTGCGGGGGGTGGTAGAGGGGCGGCCTGCGGGCGGCGGGGCGGGGTCTGGGCGTGTCCAGTGGGGGCGTGACAGCGCCTCAAAGCCCGCGGCTCGCCCGGCTGCTGGGGGACATGGGCGCGAGGGGCGCGCGGGCCGCCCTGTGGGGCGTCGCGCTGCTCTGCGCGCTGGGCCTGGGCCAGAGCTCCCCCGGGGACCCGAGCTGCGGGCCCGGCCGCCTCCTGCGTGGGGCCGGGAGGGACGCGCGCTGCTGTGGCTCCTGCGCCTCAGGTAAGGCGGGGAGGCGGGGAGCAGGGGGAGGTCGCGGGGGGCCGGGACGGGCGGGGTGGGGGGGCTGCCGGCTCCGGGCGCAGAGGCGCGGCGCGCCCTCCGCTGCGCAGACCGGGCGAGGCGGGCGCTGGGCAGCCTTCCCAGGTGGGGAGCCTGGGCCCCAGAAGTGAAAGTGCGCCCCGCTCCCGCCAGTGGCTGAGGCCGGGCCCGGGGTGAGGGTCCCGATTCCTACCGAGTGGGCGATGGGTCCTTGGGCATCACCCAGGACGCCTCCTGTCCACTTGGGGGTCGCGGCCGCTCTTTCTGCCCCGCCCCCTGACTCGGACCTATGGCTCTGGGCTGTGGGGGAGGGGAGGTGGCCCGTGCCTGCCTGGGGTCAAATATCAAAGGAAAACGCTGGGGCAGCGCAGGGGGCTCCCCCTTGTCCAGCAGGGACAGCTCCGGCTGCGCTGGGTGGGCAGTTTCAGGGTGGGAGGGGGTGGAGGGGGGGACAGCCAGGCCTCCTAGGAGGAGGGTGGGTGTCCAGGAGGGAGGGACCCAGCCGGACTGAGCAAGGGTCCCGGGTGCCCTCTGCCTCCTGGTGGTGTCTGAGGGTGGGGGCTGCCCTGCCCTGCCCCCCTGACCCTGGAGGGCCGGGGAAAGTGAGGAGCCCTGGAGAGGGGGGGCTCAGCCCCGCTGCTGAGAGGGCTGGCCTTCTCCTGCCAGCCGAGGCCTGTCCCGAGGGGCGCTGCACGTGCCTCCAGTCCGAGTTCCACTGTGCGGACCCCGAGTGCCAGACCTGCAAGCACCACCCCTGCCCGCCCGGCCAGGGGGTGAAGGCCTACGGTAAGTCCCCGCAAGTCCCCGCTGCTCCAGCCCAGCCCGTGGGAACTCGAGTGGCGTGGGAAGGAAGCTCACACGAGGGGGACATGGGCATGTCCTCAGGCGGTGATGCCCGCGTCCGTGTGGCTCAGTGTCACGGCCCCAGTCAGTGCACTTCGGGGAGTCCTCCCCCCTCCCAGCCCGGGTCCCTCCATCCAGAACCAGGAAGCTCACGCCCCTCGAGGGTGGTCCGAGGAACGGGGCGGGGGAGGAGTGGGGGGCTCTGGTGGGTGTCCAGGGGCTGTCGGTCCTCAGGCCGGCTCTGACCACACGCAGGGCCTGCACCCCCCTGACCATCTGCATGGGGACAGGCCTGCCCCCGAGCCCCGTCTGGGGGTCAGCCCCTCTTCGGGAAGGAAGAGCTCAAATCCTATTGGGGCCAGTTTACCTGATGGGAGGGGCTGGGGGGTGCAGACTGAGGGGAGCCCTGCCTGGTTGGACAGTGGCAGGGTCTGGGTCACCTGGGGCGCCTGCTTCAGCCCCTCCCCTCCTGCCCTCCTGCCTTCTGGCCACTGGACCAAGTGGAAGGCCTGCCTGGCCTGGCTTTGGCCTGACCTTTGCTTCCCCCACTTCCGGCCCCGCCTCACACTGCTCTACCCCTCCTCATGTCCCCCCAGGGAACCTCCACGCAGCCCCCCAAGGTCCCCCCACAGCCTCTGGGTCCCCCCAAGACTGCCTCCCTGACAGATGCCTGCCCTAAACTGAGCACACACTGGCCCTGCTTCTCCAGGCCCTGGTCTCGTGGGCATTGGAGCCCTCTGTCTGGGGCGTGCCTGTGGGGTTCCACACCCCCGGCAGCCCCGCGGCCTGTCCACCTGTCTCTCTGTCCATCTGTCTGTCTCCAGGGAATTTCACGTTCGGCTTCAAGTGTGTGGACTGTGCCGCAGGGACCTTCTCCGGGGGCCGCGAGGGCCGCTGCACACCGTGGGCCGAGTGAGTCCTGGCAGGTCTTCCGGGAGGTCCCGGGGGGCAGGGGGCCCTCCTGTCCCTCCAGGCCCAGTGACCCCGTGAGGAGGGGCTGCCGGGCGGCTGAGGGCTGACGAGGGCTCTGTGTCCGTGTGTCCAGCTGCTCCCAGCCTGGGCTTCGCACCATGTTCCCTGGAAACAAGACGCACAACGCGGTGTGCAGTCCGGTGCCGCCGCCGCCTGCTGAGCCGCGCTGCCCGCTGACCGCCGTCCTGGCCGTGGCCGCCTGCGTCCTGGTCCTGGTGGTGGCCCAGCTCGGCCTGCACCTCTGGCAGCTGAGGAGGCAGCGCGTGTGGTCCCCAGGTCAGTCGTGCCCTGGGGCAGAGGGCGGGCCCCGGCCTGCCCGCTGACCACTGACCGCAGCCCTCCACAGAGACCCAGCTGCTCCTGGAGGCACCGCCCCAGCCGCCCGAGGACGCCTGCAGCTGCCAGTTCCCGGAGGAGGAGAGGGGGGAGCAGCTGTCGGAGGACAAGGGCCCGCTGGGCACCTGTGAGTGAGGCTGGACGCCCTCCGGCCGTGGACCTTGAGCCAGGCCTCCCAGGAACTCGCCGGGGCTGGCCCTGGGGGCACGGGCTCCGTGCCCTGCCGAGGGGCCCTCTCTGGCCCGGCCCCGCTCCCCTCGACGGCGGAAGTGGGTGGGGACGGCGACAGTGGCGAGTCCCCAGGCTGGCGGAAGAGGCAGCAGCCGTGGTGGACTGTGGGGACACAGGCAGGGCTGTGGCTGCCTCCCTCCCCGCCGGCCCTGCTGGGGTGGGGGCTGCGGACCCCTCGTTCCCTGGACCGGAGGCCGCACACAGCCCCGGACCTGGCGGCAGGCGGCGCTCAATAAACACTTGTCCAGGGACCTGAGTGGACGTGTGCTGGGGGGACAGGGACAGGGCCCCGAGGCATGGGCTCCGTGGCCTCCCCTACCGGTGCCCACAGCCCCTGACAGGTGGGGTGGAGTTAGGGTTAGGGGGCAGAGGTCAGGCCGTTCCGGAGCAGGGACCCCAGGCGGGCAGCTGTCCTCCATGCCTCTGCTGCCCTGTCCAGTCCCCTCCGTGGGCAGCCTGCCTGGCACATGCTAGGAGGCTGGTCCTGGGCCTGTGTCCGATCTCAGGGCCACCACTGCTCGGGCTCTGGGTTCTGCTGGCTGGGGGGTGCCTACTCTTGAGCCCAAAGTCTAGGGCGAGGTCAGTTTCTACCTCAGCGCTTCCTGGGGGCAGCAGGTAGTCAGAGTGGCCGACTTTGGGCCCAGCCCTCTCTCCACGTCCTGTGCTGGCCTCCACCAGCTCACAGGACCCTCTCCCTCAGAGCCTGGTTCTGGGGTTCCACCCAGCGGAGGTGAGCAGCCCCTCCTTGCCTCCTGGCAGGTCTGATAAGGGCTCCTTGGCGCGGTCCAGGGGTCCAGGGTGTGGCGGGCCGGCCAGTGGAGACCTGTCAGGAGCAGTGCCCTCCAGGTGTCAGCGTTCCTGGCCACCTGCCTGCACCCCACATGCCTGTACCCCACCTGCCTGCACCCCACACGCCCAGGCCCCGCCCTCCCCTCCCGTCCCGATGGGCAGTAGGCCAGGTGGGTACGGCTCAGAGCAGTAGGTGGAGGAGAGAGGGGCTCTGGGTGTGACCCCCCAACCCCGCACAGCACAGCTCATTTTCACCCCAGAAAGCAGGGTGGGGACAGCCTTGCCACTTCCTCGCTCAGGAAGTGCTGTGCCCTGGGCACTTGCCTGGAGCCCAGGTTCCTGGTGAGCGTCCAGGTGAATTAACTAAGGAATGAAGAGATGCGGGTGGGCTGGCTGGCCATCAGGGAGGCGGCGGTGGTCAGTCTGGGAGAGCCCGCCGTACTCAACCCTGCGCCTGTCTCCTGGCCAGGCCTCCCGACCTGACCTGCCAACGCCCCCTACCCCCCCCCCCCCCCCGCCCTGCGGGAAGCCAGGCTCGACCAGGATGGTGGGGTCCCTGGTCACTTGACTGCTCCATCCCCAGACTGGCTGCCCCTGGACCCTCCCCCGGCGCCTGCTCGGCTGCCCTGGGGAACAGAGTCCTTCAGGGCTCAGCCTCCTGGGAGGGGCTGGGAGTCGTTTGAGGATCTTCCCGCGAAAACACCTTGGCCTGCCCACGCCCAGGGCCCCAAGGGCTCGCAGGTGGGCGGGTGGCAGGGCTGACTCAGTGCGGAAACTCCTCCTGGGCGGTCGGTGTGCGGTGTGCCTGGGAACACCGCCCGCCCGGACGTCAGCGTGGGGGCTGCGGGGGTTCACGCAGAGCCTGGGGGATTCCAGGGCCGCGGAGGCCAAGGCAGGATGTGGGCCGTGAGCTGGGCTCGGGGTCTGGGAGAGAGGGGTTTCGCCCCAGGAATCTCATGTGCCCTCCACACGCCCCTCCCCCAGCACAGATGCCCCTTACCCTGCGGTCACCCCACCTCCATCTGCCCCCTCCCGCTCTCACGCCCCCCCCCCCCCCCCTCAATGTCTGTCCCTGCTCAGGTATTTTTTCAAGCCCTGAGGACCCCATGATTTGCAAGCTCAGCCTGGCTCTGCCGTGAAAAGGGCCTGGGGCTGGGGGGCTGGCGCCTGGGGGGCTGGGGCCTGGGGGGCTGGCGGAGACCCCGGCTCTGGGTGTTCGAAGGCAGGCAGGCATTGGGTAGGAGAGGCCTGAGCCACTCCAAGTTCTGAGGCCGGAAACGTGCCCAGGGCAGGGGGCGTAGGAGACTCAGAGTGCTGGTTCCCTTCCCTCCCGCTCAGCCCAGCCTCCTCCTACACAGGGGTGGGGGGGTGGGGGGGTGCGCCCCCTGCAGAGCTGGTCACCTGGCCTGACCCCTGGGGTGACCAAGCCCAGGAGAGACCCCAGGGGAGGCGGCCACCCTGGGAACCCTGCCCGCAGGAGCAGCCTCAGGTGTCCCGGAAAACCACAGCCCCTCCCCGGTTGGAGTTCAGTCTCAGATAAGGGACCCGAGACCAGTGTTCTCAGAAGTGCTTCCGGCCACAGGCTCCCTCCCAGCACCTGCCTCACCGGCTGGAGAAGGCCCTGCGCTTCCGTGACCGAGGCCGGGACTGGCCCGTGGGAGGCCCAGCACAGAACCCTCGGTGGGGTGCGGGGAGCAGGTCCATCCTAGACAGAACTGGACGCAGCGCCTCCCGGCCCCAGTCCTGGGCGGGCAGGGGGCTGTCTGAAGCCGGACAACCAAGGGGTTCCGGCCGCCTGTCACTACGAGTCCATTCAGAAGAGACAGGGCTGAGTCCTCTATGAGCGTTTATTCCGATCCTGCCGGCAGCGTGGGAGCGCAGCGGGTTACCCACAAACATCTGCTCTGTAGCCCCCCACCCCCCCAGCCAGCTGCTTAGATCGGGCAGGACAAGGGTTCCATGGGAAGTAAGAATTACAGGCTGGTGGGCTGGGGTGGGACCCATCGTCTGGGCCAGAAGCTGGCTAATCTTTCCATGTAATAGGCGGGTCTTGAATGAGAATGGACCGCATTCCGGGTTGGCCCCAGGTGTGTGTTTGGGGGTGGGGTGGGGGCGTACAATTCCCAGACGGGTTAGAATGTGCTTTCACCAGAACAAGGCAGTCGCGGTTAACAGCGCATGAGTAATAGTTCCCATAGCCACAGCTCTTCCCCAGTATTCTATTTTTGTCCCTAACATGCCCAGCTCCCTGGCTGCCCCCAGGGGCTGCGAGGTGGGCCCACAAGGTCAGGCCTGACCACTCAGGATCCTTGACCAGGACCTGGGTCAGCACTCCGGTGCCCACTCCCCCACCTGGGTGTCCTGGGCACTGGGGAGCACGCCGCCCCCCAGGCCCAGCTGAGTTCCTTTTTTTTTCTTTATATTTTATTGCCTGGGTTGCGGGCTCCATCTCCAGTGTGAGAGGAAGGGAGAGGGAGAGAGAAACATCGATGATGAGAGAGAATCATTTCCAGGTGATCCTTATCTGCCCCCTATTGGGGATCGAGCCCGCAACCCGGCATGTGCTCTGACTGGGAATCGAACCTGGGGTTTGGACTGGACCTCCTGGTTCATAGAGCCACGCTCAACCACTGAGCCACGCCGGCCGGGCCCATGGCTGTGAACCGCCCCCTCTAAGTGGCTCTCCGGCACCTCCGCCCCCCACGCCTCATCTTCCCAGGAAGCTCAGGGGTGGAGGTGTTTCCTGGAGACTGGGACTCAGGCCAGGGCTGCGGCACCTGCTTCTCAGAGACACTCCAGGGCCGAGCGGCGGAGGTGGGGGGGGGGGGGGGGGGGGCGGGGACGTGTGGAGTCCAGGGGGTCCCCCGGCTCTGTCTGGCTGAAACAAACCCAAGGCTGCTAGACCCGGCCCGCTCTGCCAGGGGCTGAGGGATGCCCAGCGGGTGCCAGGGTGATGGGCAGCCCTCAAGATGGAGGCTACAGGGTTGGTGGGGCCCCTGGGTGGTGCCTGGGTCGGAGCTGAGGGCAGCTTGACCCCCAAAAACTTTCTGCAGATGGAAGGCATTGCTTGAGTTCCCCAACCACCAGCAGGGCCCCTGGAGGGGCCAGGGAGATGGAGGAGGAGGAAAGAGAGAGAGTGGGGGGTGCCTCGGGGCATAGGGGTGTGAGGGTGAGGGAGGAGAGTGGGGGTAGACAGACAGCGTTTACGTTGGACCACACACTGGGCGGTGCAGTGCTGGGCAGCCCTGTCCTGGGCACTAGGTGCCACTCCCCCCTGCAGGGTCCCGGCCACCTCTGCTGTGCTTGCCGCCCGCGTGCTGTTTGATAATTGGGAGGCCACCTCCTGTCTGCAGATGCCCAGGTGCCCACGGCCCACAGCGCCCGAGGCTCCATCTCCTGCCCACCTCTCCCTGGTCCTTCAGGTCCCGAATGTGGGCTGGGGGGCTGGGGGGCGGCATCACCTCTGGGGGTGAACTAGCAGCAGAGGCTCTGGGAAACCTCACTGGACATTCAAGCCCTCGGGGACCCCAGGGACGAAGAGTAGCAGGTGGCCCAGGCCTTGGGGGACCCCAGGGATGGGGCTCTGTTGGGTTAGGGCAAGCTGCTCTGCCAATGTGCACATCTGGTCCCATCGTGGGACCCACAGTCATCTGAGACCCAGAGCTGGCTGGGCTCAGGGCAGGCAGGCTCAGCGTGGGCCTTCCTGGAGGGACCCCCAGACACGCCGGAGGGGACTCAGGGCTCCTGGATATACAGTGACAAGTGGGTGCTGCCAGCCTCTGGCCTGGGCACCCCACACTCTAAGCCATGGCAGCAGGATGGGGTGGGGGAAGCAGGTGCAGTGGCTGGGTGGGCTGTGAGTGACGGACAGGTTGGCCCCTGGCCCCTGCCCCCTCCCCCGCCCACCAGCTCTGAGACCCTGGGGACTACCTCTGAGTCCCAGTTCCCTCCTTCCTCTCCCCGGCTCCCGGCGGCGCCCTCCAGGGCCCAGGAGACAGCGGTGCATGGCGCCCTCTGGTGGTGCTAGGGCCGACGCACTCCTAGGAATGCAGCTGCCTTCCCCCTGGGGTGTGGGTGGCCAGGGGTGTCCTGCCCCCTGTGGCCAAAGCTCCATGCCCACCACAGAAGGGGGGCCCGCAGCCCCTCCCACATGCCTTGGAGGCCAGCAGCGGGGTGGGTGCCGAGTGTTTGTGATTTGGGGGGTGCTGTCAGCGTGACCACTGGGGGGGGGTGGGCAGGGCATGTGAGGGCGTGCGTGCAAGCAGGGGTGGGCCTGGGGCCAGCTGTCTGGACGCTGGGGTTTGGACTGGGCTGGGTGTGGGTGGCTGGCCCTGGACACTCGGCGGTAAGGTGCTAGGACACACCAGAGGCCCTGAGTCCCCCCGGAACCTTGGGGCCGGGCCCATGGGAAGCGCCAAGGCCACAGGCAATGGCGAGGGTGGGCCCATTATTGGCCCAGCTCGTCCTTCCCGGCACCGTGCCCCCTGGATCCTGTGCCCTCACACGGCCTCGCCTGCCTGGAAGTCAGGGCGGCTGGTGGTGGGGCGCACAGGGCCCAGGGTTGAGGAAGCCTCCTTGGGGGGTCCAGGGGACACCAGGCACCTTTCCGGGGGCCACGGCCAAGCAGAAGGCCCGGGGGTGAGGGACGCGGAGATGGAAGGGGCGTGGCTTCCTCGGAGGCGCAGAGCAGGGCTGTGGGGGCCCCCCCTCCCTGCAGGACAGACCCCCATCCCTCCGCCCCCGAGCGCCTCCGAGGGCAGGTCCCAGCCTGGAGGTGGAGGAGGGGCGGCGGGGCAGAGGGAAGGGCACTGGGTCTGGGGGAGCCCCGGGGAGCGTCCTGGGCGGGGCGGGGCCCCGGATGCGCGCGGAGGCCGCGTGTTAACAAAGTAGCCTTTATGGGTCCTCAGGGCGCTGCTAGGAGCCGCGGTGGTCCTCGGGCTTGCGGTCCTCCCCGTCCTCCTCCGCCGGCGCCGGGGAGGGCTCCCGCGACGGGTCCCCGCTGCCGGCTCGCGGCTGCGGGGAGGGCTCCCGCGAGGGGTCCCCGCTATCGGCTCGCGGCTGCGGGGAGGGCTCCGGCGAGGGGTCCCCGCTGTCGCCTCGCGGCGGCTCGGTGTCCCCGGCCTCGGGCTCCCCGCCCTGTGCGCTGTCGGGGCCGAGGGCGTGGGTCCGGGCGCGCTCCTGCGCGGAGTGCGGCGCCCCCGGCCTGCGCGCGCCCGGCCGGTCTGCGGCGCGGAGCAGGGACGCGGGGGATGCGGCCCCGCTGGTGGTCGGCTGGCGCGGGAGGTGGCGGGGGAGCCCCAGGCGCGGCCAGACGTCCGTCTCCCCGTTGTGCAGGAGCACGAAGCGGCGCTGCGAGAGCAGGGGCAGCATCCGCTGGCTGCACAGGCTCTTCTGGAAGGTCTCCAGCGCCAGGTCTGTGGGGAGGGGGGGCATTGCGGGCCAGGAACCCAGGCTCTCCCGCATCACCTTTGCGGGGCTGGGGTACAGGTTTTGGGGTCAGAGGAGGAGGTTGGGGAGGGGAGGGGAGGAGCCCCAGGTGGAGTGGGGGTGGGGGCAGGGACTCCTTGGGGGCGGGGCCGAGTTGACAGGCCGGCGCCTGGGAGGTGGGAGAGCTGGGCGCGTAGGCATCCGAGCTTAGGCATCAGGGATGGGGCGGGCAGTGGAGCGGGCGGGTGAAGGGTGTCGGGCCCTGGGCAGGGGCCTCACCCAGGGTCTCCATGACCACGCGAGGAATCACCTCCTTCAGGACCTCACAGTTGGTGTGCAGGGCGGGGTTGGAGTTCATCTCTAGCAGCCACACCTGGGCCCAACATGGGTCAGCGTCCTTCCCCACCTGCCCCTTGGCCTGCCAGAGGCCGAGGCCCTGGTCCCTGGTAAGCCAGGTGACCCTGGGCAGGTGGCCTCACCCCCCATATTCGCCCAAGGGGCTGAGACCCTAAGGATCTGGCCTTGGAGGCTGCCCCGCTGCAGGGGGAGGGAAGCCTGAGGGACGCCCCCTCCCCCGGGGCTTGGGGTGGTGGGACTGCAGGGTCCACCCCAAGGCCTGTCTGGTGGTCAGGCTGGGCACAGATGCCCCCGCGCCCTGCACCTGCCCGCCAGGCCCCCCTGCCCTGGGATGCCCCCACGGCACCTTGAAGTTGTCGTCGATCAGGAAGTCGCAGCCAATGAGGTCGAAGTAGCCCAGCTTGCACTCGAGCTTGGACTTGACGGCCAGGAAGCAGTGGGCCATGATCTGCTGCATCTGCTTCTGTGGTGGGCAGGGCGGGCGGCGGGGTCACTGTGGGCACCGCTACTCCCAGGCCCCAGCCATGGCCACACCCCTCGCCGGCAGGCTTCACGGTGCCTCACCGGAAAGTCCACCTGTGCCCTCACCTGTGCCCTCACCTGTTCCCTCACCGGCAGAGCCACACCTGCCTGCCCACATGTTCACACTCCTACAGCCAGAAACTCAGTCACTCTCATTTCATTCGTTCCACAGATGTGGGGCTCTGGCCGTGTGGCGGGTGCCGGGTGCCAGGAGTGTTTGCCCCGGGACAGATCCCTCACCGCAGGGGAGACAGCACATGTGACCCGGGGTCCGCCGTACCCTTGGCACAGTAGGTTGGCAATCAATGCCGATGGAGGAAATGCAGCTAAGAGGGTGGAGATAGAGTTCTGGGGTGGTTTGTGTTGTTGCTAACCCTCACCCGAGGGTCTTTCCACTGATTTTTAGGGAGAGCGGGAGAGAGGGAATGGCAGAGAGAAACACATCGATTGGTTGCCTCCTGCATCGGGTCTCTAGTAAAGTATAAAAGGGAACCAAGTACAAATTCTGGAGGTGAAAAGTTTAACAACTGATATTTAAAATTCACAAAGGGGCTTAACAGTAGATGTGTGTTGTCTGAAGTGAGACCAATGAGATGGTCCAGTGTGAGGGACCTAGCCAGTTTAGCTCAGTGGATAGAGTGCCAGCCTGCGGACTGAAGGGTCCTGGGTTCGATTCCGGTCAAGGGCACATGCCTGGGTTGCGGGCTCAATCCCCAGTAGGGGGCATGCAGGAGGCAGCCAATCCATGATTCTCTCTAACCATTGATGTTTCTATCTCTCTCTCCCTCTCCCTTCCTCTCTGAAATCAATAAAAATATTTAAAATATATATATATAGGGGGCGGGGGAAAATAGAGGGGTCAATGGGGGAAAAAGGGGACATGTAATACTTTCAACAATAAAGAATTATTGAAATATATATATATAATATATATATATCCTATCTGATAAAAGAGTAATATGCAAATTGACTGTCACTCCAACATACAAGATGGCCACCACAAGATGGCCGGCAGGGGAGGGCATTTAGGGGCGACCGGGCTGGCAGAGGAGAGCAGTTGGGGGCGGACCAGGTCTGCAGGGAAGGGCAGTTGGGGGCGACCAGGCCTGCAGGGGAGGGCAGTTGGGGGTGATCAGGCCTGCAGGGGAGGGCAGTTGGGGGGGACCAGGCCTGCAGGGAAGGACAGTTAGGGGGGACCAGGCTGGCAGGGGAGGGCAGTTAGGGGCAATCAGGCTGTCAGGGGAGCAGTTAGGCATCGATCAGGCTGGCAGGGGAGTGGTTAGGGGGTGATCAGGCTGGCAGGCAGAAGTGGTTAGGGGCAATCAGGCAGGCAGGCAGGCAAGCGGTTGGGAGCCAGCAGTCCTCGATTGTGAGAGGGATGTCCGACTGCCTGTTTAAGCCCGATCCCACTGGGATTGGGCCTAAACGGGCAGTTGGACATCCCTTGAGGGGTCCCAGATTGGAGAGGGTGCAGACTGGGCTGAGGGACATACCCACCCCCACCCCCCCCCACCCCCGTGCATGAATTTTGTGCACCAGGCCTCTAGTGTATGTGTGTGTGTGTGTGTGTGTGTGTGTGTGTATCAAAAGAAATTACTCTAGAAATGCTACATTACAAAATACAGGGTGTCCCAAGAATTTTTTACAGACACACTGAATAATTATAAAGGTGGTATTTATTAGAATACATTCTAGTTTCAAAATTGAGCCATCAGCTGTTAAAGTGTGTATACATTTTTTGGGACACCCTGTACATATCTATATGTCACACAGAAGAATTGAAAAGAAAAAAAGATACATAGCAAAACAGCAGGTGTAAACCCTGCCTTAAGAGTAATTATGTTAAATGTAAGTCAAACTTTCCAAATACAACACAGACACTGGCCAAATGCATAAAAGCCCCTTCAGATACACTATCTATGAGACTTCGGACTCAAAAGACACAGATAGGTTGAAAGTAAAAAGGTGGAAAAAGACAAACAGCAGCCAAAAGGTAGCTGGAATGACTATTCTAATACCAAGTTGATTTTAAGACAAAAATTGAGGATAGTAAGAAAAAAGTACATTTTATAATGACACATCAAGAGGTGGTCATTGTAAACATACACGCCTAACAGAAGAGCCTCAAAACACATAAAGTAGAAGCCAGTAGCATTGCAGGGAGACAGACACTTCAACAGTAAGAGTGGGAGACCTCAACACCCCACTTCCCAGGGTGGATAGGCCTGTGGACAGAGATCCACAGTACACAGAAAACTTGGATAACAATATAAATCGAGACCTAACCGACATCTACAGAACCTCCACCCAGACGTTCATCTCTGGTGCCCACGGAACACCCCCCAGGACAGACATTTGTTAGGACACAAAACAAGTCCCGGTAATTGTCTAAAGGGCTGGAGTCATACCAAGTATGTCCTTCGCCCGGCCCGTGTGGCTCAGTGGTTGACTATCCACCAATGAGCCAAGCGGTCACGGTTCCATTCCCTGTCAGGGCACATGCCCGGGTTTCGAACTCGATCCCCAGTAGGGGGCATGCAGGAGGCAGCGGATCGATGGTTCTCACCATGGATGTTTCTCTCTCTCTTTCCCTCTCCTTTCCTCTCTGAAATATTTATTTACTTATTTAAACTTGTAAAAGAAAACATATGTGTAAATCTTTCCAACCTTGGATTTGGCAATGGGTTCTTAGATACGGCCTCAGAAGCATGAATGACCAAAGAAAAGATGGGTCGATTGCACTTCATCCAAATCTAAAACTTTTGTTCAGAAAAGGACCTTATTAAGAAAGTGAAAAAAGAACTCAGAACAGGAGCGAATGTTTGCAGATCACATATCTGATAAGGGTTTAGCAACCAGAGCAGAAAGAGCTGAACAGGAGACGGACAGGGGGTCTGAATAGAAAGTCTTCTCAAGCAGATTCCCAGATGGCCATAACCCATGAAGAGAGATTCAACATCATCATCATCAGTGAAATGCACATCAAACCCACAACGAGATACCACTTCACAGCCACTTCTCTTTCTTTTTAAAAAAAGAAAAAGTGTTGGCAAGGATGTGAGGTGGGAACGTGAACTATTGTGAGGGGCAGAGAGAGCCTGAGACACCTCCGCGTGGCCAGCTTCCACCGCCCGGTTGCCCAGGGAGAGACACACTCTTTAGTACAGACGCACCCCTGCCCCGTCCAGTACGGAGGGAACACTGCCCCACCCTCACATCCCTACGGGGTCGTGACCCTTGATCCTTGGCCCTCCCCCCCCCCCCCGGGGTTGGGTGAGGCGCTCACGGACCGTGAAGGTGGTGAAGACCCAGTCGCGGGGGAGGCCCCTGGTCTTGCTGAACTTGTCGTTGATGTACCGGTTGAGCTGCTCCATGCTCCACACCGTGTCCTCCTTCAGGAGCATGTACAGGGGGCTCTTCTTCTGCATGAACTGGGGGGAAGGGTGTGGGGCCTGGAGGCCATCTCCCTGGAGCGCCCAGAGGCCTGCCGCCCTGGACATCCTGCGGCAACCGGGGGCCGAGACCCTCCCCAACACCTTCCAGGGAGACCTCCTCGGCCACCCAGTCCCCACCGAGCCTCACGGAGGGCTCAGCCTAGACTCTCCCCATTGCACCCCTTCCACGGAGGCCTCTGGCCTCTCCACTGAGGTCTTCACAGAGACCCCTCCCCCGGCTCCTGCCCTCCCCACGCCCCCTCGGCGCCCAGAGGGAACCACGCTGCGGTGGGTGGGTGCCGGGCTCTCGGTCACGTGCCCTGTGGTGGCTGAAGGTGAGAGGTGATGCCAACAGCAGCCTCGGGGGCTGGGCCACCTCTGGGTCTGAGCCAAGTCTGCCCGGGCCTCTCCTCTCTGCTTCCGAGCCGTGACCTCGTCCCAGGGCTGCGGGGAGGACCCTCACCTGGTTGGTCAGGTGGCCACTGAGGTCTTGGGAGTGGGGGTCGTAGAGGCGGAGGGTGAGGCGCGCGTAGCCGTGGCCGAAGAAGACCATGTAGGGCATGGCGCAGGCGATCAGCAGGTAGGAGCGCACGTCGAACTTCTTCCCGTCCAGCAGCAGCGGGTTCTCGATGTACCTGGGGGCAGGTGAGGGCTGAGCACATGCCAGCCTGGACCAGTTCCTCGGGACCTGCCCCTGCCCTGGGCGGCCTGCGGGCTCCCCCCCCCCCCCCCCGCCCCCCCGGGCTGAGGGCATGTCCGTCGGGAGGGGGACGTTTCTGACCCGAGACAGGGCTGTGGTTTCCATAAGGCAAACGGGGAGTTCCAGAGAGACCTGTCTGAGGTGAGGCTGCCTCCCAGCCGGAGACGGGGGTGTGGACCCCGTCCAGAGGCAGAGGGATGGAGGGGCGACAGGCAGCTCTGGCTGCAGGCCTGAGGGCTGTGGCTGCCCGGGCGGGCTTCCTGCAGGGCCGAGGAGCAGTGCCCAGGCAGTAGACACACTGACCAGGCCCTCCCCGCCCCGCCCCTGGGCAGGAGCCTCTGTCCAGGGGGCGCAGCTCCTGTGACACCTCTCCCTCTGCTGGCTGCTCGGGGCCCTCGCTGGCGGCCCTGCAGCCTTCCACGGCCAGGCACTCCCCTACGGGCCGGAGACCCCCACGAGCCCTCACAGGCACCAGCAGGGCCCAGGGTCAGTCCCACCCCCGCGGGCGCCCAACACCTCTGCACGACCCGGGCCTGAGGCGTCCGGAAGGGCATCCTGCGGTAGACGGGGTCGTCCTCCAGGCTCTGGACCTTGGCCTGCAGCGTGGCGAGGTCGGGCTGGCTCCTGAGCAGGAAGATACCCTTGCCCTGGTTGGAGGCGGTGGGCTTGCAGATCCAGGTCTGGGTTTCTGCGGAGAGAGCCGCCTGAGGCCCCGCCCCCCGGCCCCGCCCCCGCCCCGCCCCGCCCAGGTTCTGACCACGCCCCCAAACACATGGCCACGCCCACCACCGACCCTACCCATCCCGGGCCTCGCCCATGGCCCCGCCCCCGCCCATCCCGCCACGCCCAGACCACGCCCCCAAACTGATCACCCCCCAGACAACACACCTCTCCACGCCCTGAAACACGCCCTTCTCAGCTCCTACCGCGTTCCGCCGGGACCACACGCAGCCACGCCCAACAGCCCTCCCAGCCGGGTCCGCCCACCTGGCTCCACTCTTCCCTCCTTGGTCTCGCCCCCACCGGGACCTACCGGCCCTGGTCCTGCCCTAATCCCTAATCACACCCAACCTTGGTGCGGCCCTGAACCCGTCCCCGCCCCCCCACCCCCAGCAGGCCCGGCGTCCAGCAGCCTCTCACCATCAAAGAGGCCGAAGAATGTCTCTCTCTCATCCCTGATGTCCAGACGGTAGGTCTCTGGGAAAAATTCTTCCATTTTCAGAATCCTGGGGAGCAGGGAGGTGGGGGCATACTTGGGCTGTCTCCCTCCTGCACAGGCTTAGGGCCGCTGGGCAGCTGGGCAGCTGGGCTGGGCTCCACCCCCTCCAACCCCTTTCCCCTGCAGCCTCCGCACCCTCTGTTCCCTGCCAGAGCTCTCCGTGGGTGGATCCTTGCACACCCGGCCTCGCTACAGGTTGCTGCACGACCCGCCCCTCTCCACGCCCCTGCTCTTTCTCCGGGAGGCTGTCTGCTACATGGCTCGGGCACTTGTGAGTGGCCAGTTCCGAGCGGTCAGTGTCCGGGGAAGGACAGTGCCCGGAACGCAGCGAGCACGGATTCCTGAGCATTGTCCGCTGCCTGGGGTGCCCTTTAACTGTCATCTCACACCAGGCCATCCTTCAATTTAGGGCAGAACGGCCCCTCCCAGCTGGGCTGAGTGTGTCTACCTCTGTGACTCGAGGCGTCCTGGGCTGGTCCATGGGAGCTCCTCCAGAGCGCGTGTGGGGTCCCTTCCAGATCTGTACCCCAGGGGGACACAGGGCCTGACCTGAGTGTCCACTAAGGAGTGTGCGGAGGATGGACGGGTGGATGTGGGTGTGGAGAGGCCGGCAATGGTGGAAGCTTTGAAGTGGGTGGGTGGGTGGGTGTGTGGATGGGTGGGGGTTGGGCAGGTGGATCTGGGATGGAAGTAGGTGGATGGACGGACAGGTGCTCGGTGGGCGACATGCCCGGAGAGGGACAGGTGAGAGGTGCTGACTGAAATGGGAGGTGGACAACCGGATGTGTGGGTATAAAGATGGTGTCGTGGTGGCCAGGTGGACACCAGGTAGATGAATTCGCTGAGTGGCTCAGGCAGGGCCAGAGCTGGGTGAAGGCCGCCGAGGACAGTGAGGGTGGAGGTCTGTGGGAACGGGTTCCGGGGTGGACGGCATGGGTGTGGTGGGCGATGGATGACTACATCAGGGACACCAGCGGGCGGCTCTGTGCTGGGTGCTATGTACGGACTCGGGGGTCTGTGGGGATGTAATGGGTGGCAGTGTTTGGGGTGGAGACAGATTGGTGAGTGCATGGTGGGAGGATGGTGGGGGGACGGCTGTCGGTGGTAGAACGGAGGGTGGCCAGGACCAGGGATGGACTGACATGTCAGATGGGCGGGTGTGCTACTGAGGATGGGGTGGCAGGAGGGATGGGTGTGGGGGGATCGGGGGGAGGGGTGCCCAGCGATGGGGGGGCCAGGGAGGCGTACTTGGCCTGCGGGCACGACGATGTCCGGCTGACCCTGCTGATGACCCGGGCGTACTCCCTGAGGGCGTTGAGAAGCCCGATCTTGGTGGTGAGCAGTTTGTTGTTGGGGAGCTGGTACAGCAGCTGCTCGCCTGGCACGACAAAGCCCTGGGCAGCACGCGGGGGACGGCTGCAGGGCCTCGGCTGCCCAGGCCGCCACGGGCTCCCGGCCGGAGGGGGCAGCCCCTCTCCCAGGCTTGCTCTAGGCCCCGAGCCCCGCCCCTCCAGCTACCTTCCCGGAAGCTGAGGTAGCTGTCTCGACACTTGACCTCACACCACTTGAGCTTGTAGTCCTCCCGCCGGCCGTCCTGGATGCGCTGCCAGCCCTTGCTCTTGCAGTAGGAGCTGATTCTGTGGGGCCCGGGGCAGACATGACCCTGGGGTCTGAGGACCTGGGGGGGGGGTTGCCAGGGAGGGGACCAGGGGACCTCAGGTGGCAGAGCCCAGGTGGACTGGGCCCTGGGGGCAGTGGGCTGGGCCCCGCCGGAGGCCCCCACTCACATGGCGACCCCGTTGGTGCCTCCGATGTAGAAGAAGGGGCCACTCCCCGTGCCGGGCGGCTGCTCCTCCGCCCCCGGCAGGTGCCTCTCCAGGAGGGTGGCCCGGGGCTTGGCAGCGCCCGTGTCCTCCAGAGTGTCTGCGGACAGGTGGGTGGTCAGAGGCTCCGGCCGGCGGAGGCTTCCCCGGCCCTCCCAGCCCCGACCTGAGCCCACCTGCATCCTGGTCCAGCTGGCTCAGCGGACTCAGGGCCCCGTCCACACGGCTGCTCCCCATTGGTCTCTCATGGGTCCAGCCTGCACATGGGGGTGCCCACTCAGAACCTGGCCACGTCCAGTCCCGGCTGGGCTCCAGACCGGCCAACCCCGCTCCGCCCTTGTCCGGCAGCTCCCAGGCAGCCCCCCCAGCCCATGCGGGATGTCTCCTCCCAGACAGACCCCCAGCCCATGCGGGACGTCTCCTCCCAGCACAGGCCTGCCCAGTGGCCTGGGCCCATCGTGCCGTCTAGGAGAGAGGACTGGTCACCACCCTCAGGGGCAGCCTTGGGGTGGGCAGGCCCCTCCTCACCAACAGGGCAGAGCTGGGGGCAGGTGAGGGGCGAGGGTGGAGGCTGGACTGGGGCGGACGTGGCACAGGGACATGCCCAGGAGGGCGGGGTCACAATGTCCATCATGATGTCATGGGTGACCCCTGCCAGGCAGGGGTGATGGGCTGCCTGCCCTGGGCAGGGACAGGGGGCTAGGGCGGCAGAGTGCCTGCCAGACTGTGCGGGGAGAGTGTCCCCTCCCTGGCTCTGCGGGCCCCTCCCGGGGCATGGCTGTGTGTGGTCCCCGATTAGAACCCCATCCCTGGAATGGGGTGCCAGGCCCCAGGGGGCCCTCCCAGGGCTGCAGTCACCTGGGTCCCGGGGGCGGCTCCGCCAGACCCCTCTGATCCTTGACGGCTTGCCTCTCGTGGTGCTGACCTGGGTCGGAGGGGACAGTGCCCGGTGTCCTCGGCCGTGGCTGCAGCGGGTGTGGCTGTGGGCTGCGGGTGCGGGGACGGTGAGGTGGGGGCACCGCCGAGAAGACACTGTCCGCAGCCCCTTCCGGGACCGTGCGGCCCGAGGCCTTGGCCCCCGTGGCTGGCCCGGGGTCAGGCCCACCCTGTAGGGGGCAGCGTGCTTCCTGGGGTCTTGGGCTTGGGGTCCCCCGTGTGGCTGACTCTTGTTTCCATGGTGACTGTGGGGCCTGGTGCCCCTCAGGGCCAGGGTAGTGTCTGCATTCTGTCTGTCCTTGGTGAGGCCTTCCTTGTAGGGACTGTCTGTCTGGCTTGCGTGCCGCCTGCAAGGAGGAGGGTGGCCATCAGGCCTCTGGTCGGGAGGGGCACCCCGGCCGGGATGGAGGCGCCCTGTGTCTGAGGGGGGCCCTGCAGCAGGTACTGCCGCCCAGGAGGGGGCCCGTGACCAACTCGGGAACAGTTCAGGGCAGTTTCAGCCGTTCCTGAACGGGTCCTTCCCCGTGGGGGGCTGTTGGGAGGCGGGGACTCTGCTGATGGAAAGCACAAGCGGTGGGAAGGCAGGTGGGACCCCGGAGCGGGCGGGGCCCAGGGCGCTGCACCTGCTTCCAGGTGTCCCCAAAGAGGACTGTCACCGAGAAACGCCCGCAAGGCCTCCCCCCCAAGTAGGACAGACGTGTGCACCGTTCTGGGGGCCGAGTGACGGCAGGATGGGGGTGTCTTACCCTCTGCCCGTGGCCCAGCCTCGCCCCCCCAGGACGGAGCCCCCAGGAGGACTGAGCGCTGGCCCGGACGGAGTGAGTGGGAATTAGACATGGACACACAGGCCAGGACATGGCCCAGGAAGGAGGACCCAGAGTTGAAAGCGGGAAGCAGGAGGTCACGTCCTGCCTGAGGGCGGTGGGGACGGGACGCCAGCACACAGGGGCTGGGCCCTCAGGAGGCCCGGAGACAGGCTCTGAGCGAAGGCCCACAGCCGGGACTGGCCTGCGTCTCAGCTCCCCACCGGTAAAGGGGGCAGGGCAGCTGCAGTTAATGTTCAAGGGAGGCTGGTGGGACAATGGGGTGGGGGTGCAGTGCAGACCAGGCCAGCTGGCGGGGACCCCGAGGTTATGACAGAAACATGAGGTGGCGAGGGGCTGGCTGCCCGCCCAGCGCAGCCGATGGCCACCTCTGTGGTGCAGGCCTGGGGGGTAGAGCCGCCGGGGAAGCTGGCCGTGGCCGTGGGCGGGCAGGTGGCAGGTGCCTGTGTGTGGCGCTTCTAACCGTGTGTTTATTATTTTCACAAAGAATGAGGCCCCGAGTTATCCTTCTTGTCGTTAAAATGAACAAAGATAAATAAAAGCCGCGGGTGAGCCCGAGTTTGGTGCGCGTCTGGGGGCTGCCCCGGGCTTGGGGTGGGAGGCGGCTGCAGGCATCGGCTCCGACCCACAGCCCTGGCCTGACTCAGTCTCCGAAGGACAGAATCTAAACACAGAGACGAGCTTTACGCCGGAGGGGTTGGGCACGCCGTGTGGCCCCCGGCATCGCATCGGGCACCGTGGGGCGGGTTAAGGGGAAACCGACCTCTACCATCGACGCTGAAATAAACGTGTTACCTGATCCGGTACACAGACCGGCGGGAAGCCCTGCGGCGCGGTGAGCGGAAGGCCCTCGTGCACCTGGAGGAAACGTCCAAGGGATGAGGGGTGTCAGTGTCCTGCCACGCGGGGGTGTGGGTGCGAGGGAGGCGCTTACATTGTCTGCCGGGCTGGCACCTCCTGGGCGGGGGCGGGCTGTCCACGGGGCCCGGGGTCCCCACGGGTGTCAGGAGGCTTCCCTTTGAAGCATCGGTTCTGGTAGACAGACCTGGTCCTTGGCAGAGGCGCCTGCCCCGAGGAGCCGACACCCCCAGGAGGCACGCCCTTCCTGGCCCGGCCCTGGGGTTTGTGCCCCTCATGCTGTGGCCCTGGGGGCATGGGCTCTCCACAAAGCAGGGGCACCCTTCCCCACCCTCCCCTCCCTCTTTCTGCTCCTGGGCAGGATCCCCAGAGGACCAACAGGGTCCGTGGTGGCCAAGCAGGGGGCAAGGGAAGGCAGGCCCCAGCCCTCGCACCCAGCCAGGACCCCAGCTGCTGGCCGGCCCGTCCCTCGTCCCTCTCACCTGCCCTGCCGGCTGGTGTGATCCCTCTGCCTGGGAAACAGTGGTGACCTGGCAACCGTCTCCCAGCAACCTCGACCCAGGGCCCAGAGGGGAGCCGGTGGAGAGGGAGGGGCGGGGGCCAGGTGCCCGGGGAACTGGGCCCGCATTCTGTCCGGGGTCACCCCTCAGCCTTCCAAGACCCTCACGTCCACGCCCGGGCCTCAGACTGGACCCAGAAAGCTTTCTGAGCTCACTCGGCTTTATGGCCATATTACACCTCCCTCACCGCAGCCCCAGCACGTGGGGTCCCCGCTGTATAAAACAGTAAGAGGGGCTCCAGGAAGACAGCACGCCCCCCGGGTGGGGGTGCTCGCGCCTGGGGCTGTGCCTCTGCCTCCCAGGGCCTTGCGTGGGTCACGAGGGATCTGTGTTGAGTGCCTTTGCTTCTTCCTTTTTTAAAAACATATTTTTTATTGATTTCAGAGAGGAAGGGAGAGGGAGAGAGAGATGGAAACATCAATGATGAGAGTCATTTGACCGGCTGCCTCCTGCATGCCCCCTACTGGGGTCGAGCCCGCAACTGGGGCATGTGCCCTGACTAGGAATCGAACCGTGACCTCCTGGTTCATAGGTCGATGCTCAGCCCCTGAGCCACGCGGCCGGGCTGCCTCTGCTTCTTGTAGGGCTGGAGGGTGGCCCCACAGTGTGTCCACATTCTGAGCCCTGGCACCGGCGGATGGGACCTTAAATCCAGTGACCAGCATCCTCCTAAGAGGGAGGCGGGCAGATGAGGAGACGGAGAGGGGAGAAGCCGCCGCAGACGGGGGCAGAGGCTGGAGGGATGTGCCCCAAGTCCAGGGGGTCTGGAGCCCCCGAGGCCGGGAGAGGCCGAGGAACCTCCCCGAGAGTTCCTGAGGGCACTGAGCCGACTCTGGCCTCGGCTGTGGACAAGGCACGGCTGCAGGCCCCACCTGCCCGGGGGGCCCTTTGCTGTGTGGCCTCAGAAGACACACGCACCCCTTCAGCCCCTCCTCATGTTCGGGGTCCCAGGCTTCATGCTCACTAGGGGGGCCCCTGGGAGCCTGCAGAGGCAGCCGCACCCCAGGCCTCTCTGCCAGGCGGGGGCCTGGGGGTCTGTCCTGCTGGAGATGCTCTGCCCCAGGGGGCAGGGGCCCTGGCCAAGCCCTTCCCTGAGCACTGGGGACCCCGTCTTGGGCGCTGGGGACCCCCAGCTCGGGGCTCCTGCAGGGGTGGTGTGGCCCCTGGCCGCCTGCTCTTCCCTCGGCCTGAGCACAGAGGCCCCGGACGCCACAGCCCCTCCCTCTGGAGCCCGTGGCCCCCCTCACTCGGGCTGGACCCCTGGAGGCCCCAGGCGCGTGGGCCAGCTCACCACCTCGGTCCCCGGTTCCTGACAGGTTCCGGGGAGGTGGCCCCCTGCTCCTGTGACACCGAGAGCTCAGACCTGAAAACTCGGCCTCCTGATCAAACAGCTGTGTGTGTGTGTGTGTGTGTGTGTGTGTGTGTGTGTGTGTGGTGGGGGGGGGGCCGTCCCAGCCACGGTCGGTCGGTAGCAGCCGCAGCCGCGGCCTCAGGTTTGCTGGAGGCGGGAGGGGAAACCGGCCCCCCTCTCTGGGGCCAGGGGAGCTGGAACGGCCCAGCGCCCCTCCGGCAGCCGCGGTGTGGCCTGGGGAGGCGGCGCCTTTGCTGGGCAGGGCCAGGCCTCCTGGACGTGGGGCAGGAGGTCTCCTCACGGTGCCAGGCAGCCTCTGGCCTTGGGGTCTCTGCTTGGCTCCAGCAGTGTCTGCCTGGCCCCCCTTGGCCACCTGCTCAGAGAGGCCTTCCGGGGCCCCCCTCACCCCCTCTTTCTGCTCTAGCACTTGGCTATGCAGACCGAGTTCAGGGAAGAGTCGGGGAGAGCGGGGAACGAGGGGGAGAGGCAGGGGCCTGGGGACCCCCCCCCCACTCCAGTGGCAGAGCCTTGGCAAGAGCTCTCAGGGGAGGGCGGGCTTTGGGGGGACAGACAGATGCTGGGGTGGGGTCAGCATCAGAGTTTGGTCTGGGGGACAGCTTTAGACAGGACATCTCGATGAGCCACAGGCTGGGGAGCAGAGGGAGCAGGGTGGGGTGAGCCAAAGTCTGGGGTGGGTGGAGGTGAGGGGGGCTGTGGGGCACCAGGAGAGCATGCCCCCCAACCGCCCAGGCCCCAGAGACAGGTGGTGGGGACCTGAGACCTGAGGAAGGGAGGAGGCGGCTGTCCCCCGCCCGTCCCCCTCCTCCCCCAGCTTCTTGCTCTCTCACCCCCAGTGCCCTCCAGCCACCTACACTGCAGGGGGTGGGCGGGGCAGCCGGGTTTCTGGGCCACTGCCTGCCACCGGTCCTCTTCCCACTGTGGGTGGGAGTTGGGTGCTGGGCGGCTTCTGTCTTGCCCTCCTGAGGCAGCCCTGCCTGGTACCGGTGTGGGGGGTAAGGGATGAGGTCACCGCCCTGGGGAGGGCTCCAGGCTGGGCTGCAGGGGTGGGGCTGACCACACTCCCGTCTCTCTGGCCTTGTGGCAGGGCCCACTGCGTGTGGTGACACAAGGACCCTAGTGGGGGGCCCTCTGGGCTGTGGGGGAGGCTGTGCCCCAGGAGGACAGAGGCCAGGCCCGGGGCCTCACACCCTTAATTGCCCCAACGGTTTATTATGGCTGTGACAGAAAGCCCACCCCAGGGCCAGGGGACTCCCCCGCCAGGGTCATGGGCGGCGACGTCCAGTGTGCCTGTGCCCTGGGAGGACGTGAGGGCCCCGGGCCTGGGCAGACGCGCACCACCTGGTCAGAGCCGTGGCTCGGCCTGATGGACAGTGGACCTCGACTTCCACCCGGCGTCGGCGAGGGGCCCTCCTCCGGCGACGGGGCCATGGATGGACGGCATTACCAGACAGTATTAGACAGAAGGACCCAGGTCTAACCGTGTCTGGTAAGACGCCCATCACAGGCTGCCTGTCTGCGGCGTTCGGCTGGGGGGGCGAGACCCCGGGCCCCGGAGTCTGCAGAGCGGCACCTCCGATCCCCACAACGCCCACGGCCTGAGGTCTGGCTGGAGCCTCCCCGGACCCCCCGGGCCCCTGGGCTGCTTCGAGGAAAGCCTCCCACAGAACCCACCCCAGCATACAGCCCCAGGTGTGTGCGTGTGCATGTATGTGCGCATGTGTACATGTGTGTCTGTGTGTGTGCGTGTGTGTGAGAGAGAGAGAGAGAGCAGCTGAGGCATCTGGTTGCCCTGCACTTGACCCTGAGTCAGGCTTGTTAATGAGTAACAGGAGGCCTGGGGCAGACCCTCCTCCCCTGAGAGACCAGCTGGGGCCCAGGGCTGGGTGGGGTTCCCGGGCCAGAAGGGCTGCCCCTGTGCGTGTCAGCAGGTCTGCGAGCCCCAGTCCTGGCTTCCGATAAAGAAGATAAAATCCAGGGCCTTCTGACCTCGATTTCAGACCATGTTCCCTTTCTTGCCTGTGACACTGTGGGGCTGGAGGAGGACCGGGGGGCAGGGCAGGGAGACCGTCCTCGTCGGGGAATAGCATGGGGGGGGCCCACCACGCTCAGCCGGTGGGCCGGGGCAGGGCACCTGGATGCATCTGTCCTCCCTGCGTCCCAGGTGGTCCGGGAGCATGAGTCCCTGACAGGGTCAGAGCGTGTGAGAGAGGCCAGTGCCCACTGCGGACCCAGCAGGCCGGGGCCTCAGGAGGGCCAGCTCCCGCGGACGAGTGTGGAAGCCCCCGTGGACATGGGACCTGCGTGGTGGACGGGAGGGCTGCCTGCCAGCAGCTCTGGACCGAGTGGCTGCGGCCGGCCGGCCAGCCGATTCCGGGAGAGTCGTCGGCGCCCCCAGCGGCAGCCACCGTGCTGGGCAGCGGCCCCAGATGAGGCCGGTGTGGGCGGGGCTGACGCCCTTCTCCGCCCTCGTCCGGGCCCTTGTGGTCTCTCCTGGGGGTCAGGTCGCCGCGGGCCTGGCTGGGACAGGTTGTCCCCGTGCCCCACCCGCCCTGGGTCTCAGCCCGGCTCTGGGCCAGGGACTCAGGACAGCACGTCCTCGGGCCGCTCCGGCAGCGAGCGGCGGGTCACCTTTGAACATCGTTACCAGACAGTGTTAGAGTCAAGCCGATAATCCAGCACTGTCCGGTAAGATGCCCACAGGGGCCCAGGTGTGCCGGCCGAGCACCCGGTGGACACACGGTCGGCCCCCGGGCAGGAGGACCAGGTGGGAGGCCTGCCTGCTCCAGGGTGAGGGCCTGGGCCTGGCACTGAGGCTGGAGGTGCAGCTGGCCCACCAGGTGGCCCCCACCTGGGCCCTGGCCGGCCGACCACCGCGCTGCCCTTCACCCTCAGAGCCTTTGTCTTGGTTCTGCTTCGCCCTCACCTGCTGGGTGCGGCGGGCACCTGCTGGGGCGGAAGGGCAGGGCCTGGGCACCTGAGCGTCCCAATCCCGCGGGCTGTCTGGGGAGGGGCTCAGAGCAGCTGCAGAAGCTTCCATTCGTGGGGCTGGGAGGGGCTCTCGGACCCGCCAGGGTCTGGGGGGGCTGCCAGTAACCCCACCTGGAAGGCACCGGGCAGGACGGGGGGGGGGGGAGCTGTGTGGGAGAGGGTTTGGGGGGCTTGGGGGCGGCCCCTCGCTGCGCGCAGGGCCCCGCCGTCATCATTACCAGGCAGTATTAGAGACCTGACACATCCAATGCTGCCCAGTAAGATGGCGATGGCCGCCCCCAGGTGGGTCCGGGGCCGCCCGGGGAGAGGGGACTCGGTGGGGGGCACTCAGCAGCCTGAGGGGACCCACGTTCTCTGAGGACACTGAGCCGAGGAGCGGAGAGAGATGGGGCTCAGGAGGGGGTCCCCAGGCCCTGTGTGAGGGGGCTTAGCTTGGGGGAGGCTGGGCGGCTGCAGTTGGGAGCCCCTGGGGTCAGGGCCTCAGGGTGACCTCCCCGCCCACCCAGCAGGGCCCCCAGCTCTGGGTGTGGGGTGGGCACTTGAGGAGGGGCAGGGTGTCCTGCTCACGGCAGGATGGCAGCCCCAGCGTCAGGGGCAGAGCGGTGCCCTCCCGTGGGCGTCCCAGGGAAAGACACGGACAGCAGGCTCAGCCCCTGAGTCCCAGGTGGGGGGCGGCCAGGCGCTGCCCGTAGCCCAGCCCCTCCTGCTCTTGTCCAGGGTCAGGAGGGTTTCAGGGTGAGGATGGAGGGTGGCCGTGGCTCTGCGCCCCCCCCCCCGCGCCCCCCCAAGCAGGCAGTGCTGGTTCTCACCAGTGAGGTTACAGGTTGGGCGTCTACCTGCCTCTGCTCCGGGCCCGGGGGTTCTGGCCACCGCTGGCTGTGGAGTCCGAGGGCGAGACGTGCTGGCCCTGCAGGGGGTGACGGGAGCTCGGCTCAGCCTAGGCCTGGCGGTCACTTTGTGTGCAGGCTTGTGTGCTTGCTGGTCGGGGGCGAAGCCCAGAGCAGATGGAACAGTAATGCCTAATCGCGGAACACAGGGTCTGTAGTGGCCACCCCCAGGACGCGGGGTCAGAGTGGGGTCAAGGAAGTAGGCGTGTCTGCAGCCCCCCTGCTCCCGTCCCACACCTGGGGCCCCGGCCTGGGGCTGAGACCCTGGCACTCTGCCTGTCCTCCCTCCTGTCCCTTCTCTGCCCCCTGCACAGGTGGCACCCGGGCCTGGAGAGCCAACCAGGGCAGCTTCTCAAGCTTTCCGGCACCTTCCACCCACAGAGGCTGCCGGGGGAGGTGGGGACCCTGTACCGATTCCCCCCAAGCTGCCGGGCTGACCACAGTGAAGCCCGCGTCCGCCCCACCCCGGCCTCAGCCAGGTCCACCCGGTTCTCCCGCTCCGTCCTCGGGAACGGCCGAGATTTCTCAGAGGACCTGACCCTGACCCTGACCCTGACCCTGGTGGAGGCCCAGCGTGGGGGGCAGGCGGGCTGCCCAGGCCCCTGCCCTGGGCCCCGTCGCTGGTCCCTCCTGGCCGGACACCTGGCTGGTCAGGTCTGTCCTGCAGACCCCGGCAAAGCGGTGAGCTCCAGGAACGCCGGGCCTGTGTCCTGAGCAGGTGAAACGAACTAGGCTTCGCTTTCCAAGCTGCGTTACGTTTCAGCTTCACGCCCGCCCAGGGAGCCGGTGGGGCTGAGGGAGGGAGGCGGCCGGTGCCTCCTTGCAGCCAGCCTTCACGCTCAGGCCGGCCTCCACCTGTGTCCCCAGAGCCTTTGGCCACTCGGGCCGGCTCCTCGGGAAGCACCGGCAGCCGGGGAGAAGCGCAGGCCCACAGCGGCCCTGCCAGCCAGATGGATGGCGCCCGCTGCCTGCCTGCAGCAGCTCCTCGGCCGTCGTGTTCTCACTCAGGCGGCGGCGGGTGCAGGACAGACAGACAGAATGAAGCTTCCTGCCACTTCCAGGACCAGCCCCTCTCTCTTCCTGAGCTCGGCTCCTGTGAACGCCCAGCTCAGCCTGCGGGCACCGCGGACGCGGGAGGCTGACTGGCAGAAATGCAAAGTGAAAAGGAAGGTGCCCGTGTCCCAGTGCCCGGCCGCCGGGCCGCCTGCCCCTGTCCGTGGCTGGCAGGGAGGGAGCCAGCGTCCGTGCGCTGTGTGCGGGTCTGGTTAATCATCGCCATGGCGACCCGGCTCAGCGTGGGAGACTCGAGGAAGGAGTCCTGGCCGAGCAAACACCCCTCGGGGCACCGGCCTGTGGCCCGCGGGGCCCTGGGCAGGCGAACCCGATCCGTGCGAAAGCTCCCTCTCTGCTGGCTGCCCTGCCCGGACGGACGGCCTTAATCAATGGTGAGGGCCGCGGAGAACAAAGCGCTGAAACCCAACCCCGCGCCGTGCGTGCGGGAGAGGCGGGGGCGTCCTGCCGGCCTGTGCGTCTGCGAGGAGCCGCCATTTCCCCTCCCGGCGCCGCTTCTCAGCCCTTCTGGGGGCGCCCCTGGCCCCCACGCCGGCCAGCCGACGGCTCCTCGGGCGGCTGGCTCCCTGGATCTCTTACATCCACCCCAAACAACAGTCCCACAAACTGATTTTGCAAATAAGGGATTTGCAAATCGCCAACGTGTCTGAAGTGGACAGCAGGCTGCACTTCGCCTTTCCATAAATGCAAAACGCATTCGGCGAACCCAACCCCCCGCCAATCACTTTCACTTTTAAGCATTTCACCTGGGTTACTAGACAAAAGCAAAACAAAACCAACCTATTTCTCCAGAGGCTCAGCCTAAAAAGGGCTGAACTGCTCCCAGTAGGTTAATTAAAACATCACCTACGTAGCCCTACAAGTTTTGTGCAAGAACAATGAACTCTGCCTGATTCCTCAGAGAGAACCAGCTCGGCCCATGGATACGACCCTCCTACACCTCATACCTGCCTCCGAGCCGCAGGCCTTGCCAGGACGATGCCCGTGGGGCTGCAGGGCCATTTTGCATTTCAGTCAAGAATCTGTAGACCAGACTTTGGTCCTGACCCTGAGTAACCATGTCGGCCGAGGGCCAACCCACTCCTTCTCCCAGTCGGTTCCGGCTTTGTGGGCGCCTACGCCTCGGGCGGGTGAGAAAGGGCCCCGATCCGGGCCAGACCGGCTCTGCCCCGAGCTCCAACCGTCGCCGTGTGGCCGCGGGCAGAGCCAAGCCTGTCCCACGAGCCAACTGCAAGCCCAGCACCCGGGCCGGGCGCCGCGTCCTCCCCGACCCACTCCCAGGGAACACGGGGCCTGGGGCCGGCTCAGCAGGGGCTCGTTGGGGAAAGAGCTTTCCAGAAAGTGCTGTGTCAGGCGGAAGGCTGCACCCTCAGGGCCCTCGACCCAGGCGGCCCTCTGGGTGGGGAGGACGCCGGCCACCCGGCGCCCACGCTCGCCGGGCCCCGCAGACTCGGCCCAGGGACCCCAAACGGCTGGGCCCAAGATGGCTCCACACCCGACACCCCGCGGGCCCCACCCGGGGGCCTCACCTTCCCCTCCGAGAAGAGGGACCACCTCCCTCGGTCCTGACTGTGAGCCGAATGGGCACCTCGCCGCGGCGGCTGCGTCCCGGCCGGGTCGGCCGAGCAGGGCCCGTGTCCACCGGAGGCTCCCCTCCAGCGCGGCCTCCCCGCTCCTCCGCCTCCTGCCTACCTGCCCCGACAGGCTCTGCACCTGGAGGAGGCGGCGGCCACTCCCTGCCCCCAGCCTGGCGGCGAGGCTGCGTGTCCAGCGCCGTCCTCACGCCCGGACCCAGCAGGCCTCGGGGTGGACACTGGAGAAGCTTTGGCTCCCGTAACCCCAAATACCTGTCAGCCCAGGACACAGGCTTGGCTTCGGCCCAAGCTGCCCCACCAGCCTCGTGGCAGGGGGACCAGGAGGGCAGCAGCCGGAAGACCAGCTCCCTGCCTCCTGGGCTGCGGCTCCGCGGGGAGGAGAAGCGGGAGTCCACCCGCGGGGGGCAGGGGGGCAGGTGGGCGCTCCGGCCGGGGGTGGTGAGGGGCCGGGAACAATGGAGGTGCTGGCCTCCCTCTGCAGCGAGGGGCAGGGCCGGCCGGGAAGAGACGGCGTGGCCCCAGGCTCGCCTTACATGTAGGGCCTCACCCCGCCCCATGCAGGTGCCTGCTCCCCGCCGACCAATCTCCGCGGCTGGCCGCCGACAGGTGTGTCCCCCGGGCTCCCATAGGCCAGCGGGAGGCAGCTACGTGACGCGGGCGGCAGGGCGGGCCGCAGGCCCCGCACACATTCCTGCCCCCGCCTCGCCCGCCCAGCCGGCCCAGGTTGAACAAAAACCAGGGCAGGGAGCTGCTGCAGGCGCTGCAGTGGGGCGTGCGAGCAGGGGGGTGTGGGGGCGGGGTGGGGCGCCCCTGGCCAGGCCCTGAGCACAGCCTTGCTGGACAAGGAAGGGGGCAGAGAGGGGTCACAGCCCGCAAAGGCCCTCCGCCCCCCAGGGAGCAGAGCGCAAAGCTGTGCCTGCCCCTCGCCCAGGCCCGGCCACAGTGTGGTCCTGCTCTGCGGGGATCCTGGGACCCCCTTCTAGGGGTGTCTCACACAGGTCCCCACGCTGGGGCCCAGCCTGTGGCTGAGGCTGTGGCAGGCTGGGAAACGCCCCCATTTAGGACCCCAGGAGGAGGGCTGGGAGTCTGTGGCCGCAGGACAGGGCGGCCAGGGCCCCATCCAGGTGGGGAGGGGCCTCCTGACCTGGCAGCAGGGCCGTATTGAAACTACAAGCAGCCAGTAATTAGCCCCAGCACAGAGCAGCCCCTGAGCGGCCAGCCACTTTCCACAACGAATCCCGCTCTCCCCCCCCCCCCCGCCCCCCGCTGGCTCTCTGGTTTGCTCACCCCTGGATCAGGGCTTCGTGGGGCCTTGTCTCTCTGTCCAGGGACAGACCTGGCCAGAGTGGGGAGTCACCAGCACGAAGGCTCCTGAGGGCCACACAGCTCCGGGGGCTGCCCCCCGACCCCATAGTACCTACTCCAGGGGGACCCAGACGATGGCACAGCCCCTCCCCAGCTCCCACGGGCCTGGATCGTGGGGGCCCCTGGGGGGACACGAAACCTCCCTCTGCCCCCTCAGAGCAGGGCCCTGAGTCCACTGCCCCCCAGACGTCCCCAGGCTGGTCCACTCCCCACTGAGCTCAGCCTGGCCTCAGGCCCCAAGGAGTGCCACAGCCGGCAGCTCCTCCCGGCCAGAGAGGGCGGGCGCCCAGGAGCCGGTCGGTGCCCCCGGCCCCAGGGAAGAGCTTCGGGAAGCATCAGTGGCCTCTGACCCTCCAACCCTCTGACCTCCCTCCAGACCCCAGCGCTGTGGAGGGCACACACACCTCTGTCAACACCCAGTCGCCCCAACGCCCGCTCTGGTGTCTGTGTTTGCGTGGGGAGAGGCAGGGACAGCTCTGGCTGGCGGGCACCGTGCTTGGGGACGCCGAGGCTTTGCTCACTAACCCAGCGGGGAGACATTCGCGCTGGATGGGAGCGGGAGGAGGGCTGCTGGCCACTGGCCCTTCGCAGGTTCCTGCCCCGACCTCCGCCCCGTCGCGGTCACTCGGTCACTCGGTCACCCGGCGCCGGGTGCAGCTGGTCAGGACCTCCTGGCTCAGCCACGCGGGTGGGGCTGGGGCTGATGGGCATGGTCTTGCCACTTCAGAAGCTCCCAGGGTGGCCAGAGGGAGCCACAGCTCATGTCCACGGAGCCCCTGAGTGCTGGGACGTGGTGGGGACTGACGGGGGACGGTCACGTGAAAAGCAGTGCCCTCCACCCTGACGCACGAGGAGGAAGAGCCGGCAGTCAGTCCCCGGGCGAGTGGGGACCAGGCGGGGGTTCCTGTGGCTGTCTCGTTACCATGGCAGCACCTGGCTGGGTCTGACTACTCTGGTCCTATTGCTGGCCTGGTCAGGACACCCCACCTTCTAGGCTCCGCCCACAAACTCAGACCCTGGTCCCAGTCAGTCTGTCTGACTCAGAGATGAAAGGCCAGGCCGTTGTCTGAGGTTTAATAAAGCGGCCGCGCAGGGAGCTGCCGAGAGGTGCTCGGACGGGCCCTGGGGCGCGGGAGACCCACCACATGCTCCTCGCCCACTCTGGGCGTTTCTCTCGAACTCGCTGTCCCATAAGAGGCGGCCACGCTGGCCAAAGCTGGGTCTTGGAGGCATGTTCGTAGCCCAGGCACGAGAAGGCCAAGAAGCGCCTGAGCTTTGGCTGAGTGGAGGCCAGCCCCTCAACCTGAGCTGCTGGTGGGAGGTCGGGGTGCTGCAGGTGGAGGTCGAGGTGCTGCAGGTGGGGTCGAGGTGGTGCAGGTGGAGGTGGAGGTCAAGGTGCTGCAGGTGGGGTCGAGGTGCTGCAGGCGGGGTTGAGGTGGTGCAGGTGGCGTCGAGGTGGTGCAGGTGGAGGTTGAGGTGGTGCAGGCGGGGTCGAGGTGGTGCAGGCGGGGTCGAGGTGCTGCAGGCGGGGTTGAGGTGCTGCAGGCGGGGTTGAGGTGCTGCAGGTGGCGTCGAGGTGGTACAGGTGGAGGTCGAGGTGGTGCAGGCGGGGTCGAGGTGGTGCAGGCGGGGTCAAGGTGCTGCAGGTGGGGTCGAGGTGATGCAGGTGGGGTCGAGGTGGTGCAGGTGGGGTCGAGGTGATGCAAGTGGGGTCGAGGTGATGCAGGCGGGCTCGAGGTGGTGCAGGCGGGGTCGAGGTGCTGCAGGCGGGGTCGAGGTGGTGCAGGTGGAGGTCGAGGTGGTGCAGGTGGAGGTGGAGGTCAAGGTGCTGCAGGTGGGGTCGAGGTGCTGCAGGTGGAGGTCGAGGTGTTGCAGGTGGGGTCGAGGTGCTGCAGGTGGGGTCGAGGTGCTGCAGGTGGAGGTCGAGGTGCTGCAGGTGGGGTCGAGGTGTTGCAGGTGGGGTCGAGGTGCTGCAGGTGGGGTCGAGGTGCTGCAGGTGGAGGTCGAGGTGCTGCAGGTGGGGTCGAGGTGCTGCAGGTGGGGTCGAGGTGGTGCAGGTGGAGGTGGAGGTCGAGGTGCTGCAGGTGGGGTCGAGGTGCTGCAGGTGAGGGGTTGAGATACTGTGGGAGGGGTCGAGGCTCTGCCCTACATGGCTGGGTGGTCCGGGTGTGAATGCCCTGGGTGGTCACTTTGAAGAGGAAGATTCTGGCCTGGCTGGCCACCTGCTCCCTGACCTTGCAGTGACCCCGGCACAGTTCTTGCTCTGTTTTGTCTGAGTCCAAGTAAAGTAAAAATGACCCAAAGTCACCTGTGGAGCATGATGTCTGCCCCCTTGTGGGTGAGATGGTCGAGGAGGGGCCGGTGCTGCAGGCAGGACTCATCACTGGCTTCAACCAGTGGCCGGTTGAGACCATTCCCTTTGTCCCTGGTCCTCTCAGGCAGCCCAGCTGGTCTGCACCCTCGGGTGCCTGCGCTCGGCTGAGGGCCAGCTCCCAGGCCCTGCCTAGGTGCGGTCACTCCTGACCGCGAGGCCCAGGGCTGTCACCAGCAGCAGGCACTGGAGGGGGCCTGGACTCCTGCCGGCACAGGTCTGGGGGGCAGCACTGCCTCCCCTCAAGGGTGTGCGGACAGGGGGGTGCAGCAGAGCCATGATGAGCACCCAGGTCCTGAATGGTCAGCATGGGCCACCCCACAGCACGCCAGGCCCACGTCACCCGGCCTGGCAGCTGGACCGGGTGCCGGATTGCGGGAGAAACCAGTGCCAGACAAAGGTTCTGGCGGGCGACCTGGTGGGCATGGCTGTTTCCATGACAGCAGGAGGGGGTGCAAGCAAATAGGCTGGGGGGACGGGGGGAGGAGGAGGCCGACGGGGGGGTGACAGAAGCCACCTCCACACTTGGGGACACAGTGGCTGGTGGAAGAGCTGGCCTGGCTGGGGCTGAGCCTCCCTGGGCGGGGCAGGCGGGACAAAGGGCCATTGTGCTGGGGCTGAGGCTGCTTCCTGCATGGCGGGCAGCCACGACCGCCACAGGGCCCACACCCTCTGGGCCCAGCCCTGGCCCGGAGGCCAGGCCGAGGGGGCATTCGCCTTCCGCTAGGACAGTTTGGGGGCGCGGGGGACAGCCCTGGAGCCTTTGGGGCTCGGGCTCAGGGCTGGGTCCTCCCCTAGCCCTCCAACCAGCCCTCGCTCTGGGGGGACCTGGCGCAGAGACGCCCGCCTGCCCGGTTTCTCTGCTTCTAGTAGGTGTCTTCCTGTAGCCCCGGGCTCCTCTGACTCACCTGCTGGCCTCAGCAGAGCAAACACCTGGGGCAGGTGTGGGTGGATGCTGGGGCCACCCGCCAGCCCCATGTGGACTCACTGGGGCAGCTGTCCCTGGGGGCAGCTCTTGGGGTGTGGCAAACGCTGTCACTCACCCTCCGGGGCCCTCCTCCAAGTCGGGGCTGTTGACCCGGGTCAGGAAGGGGCCTGTGACTCCCCGTCCCACTAAGTTTGCCGCCGGCCAATCAGCACTTCCCTAGAACACACGCTTCACTCAGCAAAACCGGGAGGGAGATCTGGTCACAGGCCCAACGAGCCAGACCCTAGTGTTTGGGGTTCAGACTTGGAGGTTCCACTGTGGACAGGGTCTCCCCCAGGGGGCACCAGCTCTGCCTGCTTGGGGCCTCCCAGGGGTGTCTGTCTGGGCCCCTGCACCCACGTCCCCTCCGAGTCGCAGGAGGCGGCCGAGACCCCTGCCCGCCCTGCAGGGAGGCTGTGCAGGGGCGCTGGGGTGGGGGTGGGGCCGGCACGCCTGCCAGCCTCACCTCCTGCCCTTGATCCACAGGGCCAGGTGCTTCCCTGCCCGGGCTGCACCCTCCCGCTGTGCTGACAGGTGAGCGACCTGGCACAGGAGGGGGCCCTGCTGTAATGAAAGGCTGGCTGCACCGAGGGGCTCGGCCGCAACCACCTTTGATCTGTCTTCCCACCCCTTCCGGCCCTGCTCCTCCAAACGGACCCGAAGGCCCGGGACTGTTGGCTGCTCCAGGCTCAGGGCAGGAGGGTTCTCACCCACATTCCCACCCCAAGCCCACCGAGCTGGCCTGGAGGCGTGGCCATCCCATGAGGCCTTGGACGGGCCCACAGACAGGGGTGAGATTATCGTGTGTGTGTGTGTGTGTGTGTGTGTGTGTGTGTGTGTGTGTGTGTGACCCAAGGATATCTTTCCATTGATTTTTATTTTTTAATATATTTTATTGATTTTTACAGAGAGGAAGAGAGAGGGATAGAGAGTTAGAAACATCGATGAGAGAGAATCATCGATCAGCTGCCTCCTGCACACCCCCCACTGGGGATGTGCCCGCAACCAAGGTACATGCCCTTGACCGGAATCGAACCTGGGACCCTTCAGTCCGCAGGCCGACGCTCTATCCACTGAGCCAAACCGGTTTTGGCTCCATTGATTTTTAGAGAGAATGGAAGGGAAAGGGAGAGAGAGAGAGAGAGAGAGAGAGAGAGAGAGAGAGAGAGAGAGAGACGCGTCGATTGGTTGCCTCCTGCATGTAACCGGACTGGGGCTGGGAATCAAGCTTGCAACAACAGAGTTACGAATCAAACCCGGGACCCTTCAGTCCACGGGCTGACGCTCTATCCACTGAGCCAAACTGGCCTGGGCTAGGCAGGCTTAGATTAGACCAGCACTGGGGGCCCCTCGCCAGGCCCCCTGGACAAATGCCAGCCCCCCTTCTCCACCCTCCTGGCCTGGACCACACTTTCAGGCCCCAGTGTCCTATCAGCGATATCCGAGGTCCTCCCAGCCCCTCACATGCTCCTGCAACTGGCCTTGGCCTTGACCCCTTCTCCCTGAGACCCGGAAGCACCTGTTTCTCCCCGGGCTGTCTCCCTGGGGGCCACACCTGGTACCTGAACCCAGAAAACACTGAGCCGGACGCCTGAAACCTGCACGCGTCATTCTTGGACAAGGTCGTCTGCCAGGCATCTGGGTTCCTGGCCCTCAGACTGTCCATTTCCTTCTTCCTGAGCGCTCACCAGACCCGCCCACCCCCACCCCCCCAGCTACCCACTGAGGTCTCCAGCTGCCTCCAGGGGGCCCTCAGGCCTGGCCTGGTCTGTCTGCAGCTGGTCACTGTGTCCACCAGAGCCCAAGGCACCCTGGGTCCATCCTGGGCTGGAGGGGGCAGGTGTAGACAGACCCCTGGGGACCCCGACATCTAGAGGTTGGGGAAGACCCAGAACATTCCTCTCCAGTGTCCAGCGTTCTCAGCTCAGACCCCCTGTGGCGTTTGGGAGTTTCTCAAGCAGACACCCTGGGCGGGGCACACATCTGGTGACTCCTGCTGATGGTGGGAATGGAGTGCAGTCGGGGTCTACAGTGCTGGCGGGGGGTCCCAGGATTCCTGGGTGGCCAGTGGGCGGTGGGTTTCCCATGGAGACAGGCGAGCCGAAAGGAGAGAGTGCTTGGGGAGGAGGTGCCCACACTGGGCTGGCCTCTGCAGCCGTGGTGGGCCAGCCTGCTCACCAGGACAACGCAGATGCCACGTGGAGACAAGGAACTGGCGAGGACCAATCAGGCTGAAGCCAAAGGAAAGCATGGTCTCGAGAGCGAGTGAGCACAAAAGCTACTGTCCCACGGGTGAGACGTGGACCTTGTTCTGAGGAGCTGGGACGTGAGTGGAAGCTCGGGGTCCCCCTAAGTGAGGGTGTGTGTCTAACCAGACCTCCTCCCCACAGAAAGCCAGGGGCCCCAGGGGCCCACCCACAGTGAGGACCAAGAGAAAGTGACCCCGTCCGTCCCCTGCAGGCTTTCCCGCCTGAGCCCCAGCCATCTCGCTCTTCCACGGAACCTCAAGCCCAGGGGGCCCCATTCTTGAATGTGTATTTTGATGTCGTTCGACTGTTCTGAAAATCCTCACACAGTATTATTTCAAAAATTAATTTTTCCTCTTCTCTCCTCTTCCAATCCCTAACAGATTATATAGGACTAGTGGCCTGGTGCACAGATTCATACACATTGAAAGGAAATTAATTAGAAGAAATGTTTTAATATTGCTATTCGCCCTTTCTCTGTAATAGAAGTGTCAACCAAATTCACGATCGACAATGACAGGTGGAAACACACGCGTGTGATTGGCGCCAGTGAGAGCTTTATATGTATCTCGCATACACGAGTCTACTTGGCCTTTTATAGATATAGGACAAACTTGCTTAGTTAGACCTGCTTTCTGATTTAGCTAAACTTTTCCAGCCCAGTGAAGCACCCCAGCTTCTCTTTCAGGTAATTGTCCGCAACACCGCAGTAAATATCAACACGAAGCAGATTATTATTGTAGATCACGCAGGGAGAACAAAGGGTGAAATATTTACCTGCAGCAGTGTTTGACTATATTCTGCACAGTGAGAAAACCTGAAGTCATTTTCAAGGTTCACCATTTCTTACTTCTTTTCAGTCGGGTCAAGTTTCTAAGCTTTCTAAATCTCCGTTTTCCAGCTAATGAAAAGAAAATCTACCTTCTCCAGGACATCTGTGAGGATCAAATGAGATGAGGCACGGGAAACGCTTCACAGACATTTGGTTAAAGTGTAAAATGTTTCCACCTGGCTATAAAGCAAGTTGTGTTCCTGGGCTGAAGAAACTGCAAGGAGGCTAGTCGCTAGGGAGAGGAAGCCAGGCGTTGCTATGTGATGTCATTACCTGGTGCCCACAGTGACCGTTTCTGGGCTGGGCTGGGCTGGGCTAGTGGGCCGCATTTTGGGTCTCGGCAGCATTGGCTGCGATTTGGTGGGCTGTCGCTCCAGGTGGTGGCAGGGCCTGTGTCCCACTTGGGGGAAGCTGAGTGTTGCTTTGTGGGCACCAGGTCCGTGGTGCCATTTCTCTGTAAATGGCCAGTGTGTGTCACGGCAGCTCCTGTGTTCAGCATCTACTCCCTGGTGGTCAGTGCGCATCATAGCAACTGGTCGGACGGTCAGACACCTAGCATATTAGCCTTTTATATATAGAGATATAGTACATGTAACACATGTATCTTATCCTCCCTTCTGTATTTCCATGTCTCTCTTTTTTTTTTTTTCATCTCTAGCCTTTATTCTGGATACATTCTTCTCACCTATATTCCAGTTCCCCAATTTTCTTTTCACCTACTTTTAATTTGATATTATGCCTATCCATTGAGTTTTAAATGGTGGTTATTATATGTTTTCATTTTGTGTGTGTGTTTGTGTGTGTGTGTGTGTGTTCATTTTTAAATGTTCCTTTGGCTTCTTTTTAAAAATCTACTATATCAATTTTTTAAAAATCCAGTTCCCTGAAGATATTTAAACTTATCATCTTTTTTTTTATTTTTGCACATTGTAAATGTATTTTTTAAAAATATATTTTTTTTATTGATTTCAGAGAGGAAAAGGGAGGGAGAGAGAGATAGAAACATCAACGATGAGAGAGAATCACTGATCGGCTGCCTCCCGCATGCCCCACACTGGGGATCTAGCCCACAACCCGGGCATGTGCCCTGACTGGGAATCGAACCAGGACCCTTCAGTCTGCAGGCCAACTCTATCCACTGAGCCACACCAGCCAGAGCAAGGCGCGCCCCCCCACTCCCCCCCCCCCCCCGCTTTAAAAATAGACAAAAGAAGCAAAAGCAGAAGGGAACTGGGAGGATCTGCCGAGCCTACTTTCAGAAGGAAACCACAGGACACAGCGTCACAGGCGAAGGGTCAAGATGACTAAAGAGGTGGTGACTAAATTAATTCTGACTTCACACACCAGCGTAATAACAACCAGAGCTGTGGAGTTCAAAAACATTTGAAATTAAAATACAAGGCAATGAAAACGCCCCACAGGTGGGCAAACCTCAGCGTGGGAGGCCCGGCAGGTGGGCTCTGACCCCCTCGGGGGGAGCCCGCCGAGCCCTGCCCACACTCTGCCTCCGCTGAGTTGCTCTGCGCCCTGGTGACCCTGGCCCCTTGACCACCAGCCTTTCCCGGGCTTGCTCGGCGTTCGGACTTTGTTTTTAACTGCCCACTGGCTCAGCTGGACGGATGGGAATTCAGCGCCCAGCTGGGGGTCTCACTGGGGCGAGGCGGGTGCGGTGCAGTGGGACCCGCAGCATGAGCGCCGGTGCCATGAGGCCGCCTTGCCGTCTGCCCATGTGGAGGTGAGATGACGGCAAAACGTCCGAGGTGACTTTTAACCAGGCTGCTCAGATATAGTGCGGCCTCAAGCCACCCTCTCCTGTGGGGGGCTGCCCGGCTCTGCATCCCCCCCCCCCTCCATGGGCGAATGGTCCGCACACGGGGAGGCCTCCCAGTGCCTCCCTCTAGGGGCACCGCCCACTGGGTGACTCTGACTCCCGGGAAACCTGAGCCCGCAGGCCCCCCCTTGACGCCCAGCAGCCCAGCAGGCCGCTCAGATTTGCCTCCCAAATCAGCCTGCAGCGCATTAGCATCCTATTTGAGTGGAAAGCCTCAGGTTAGGGGGCGAGGGGGTAGGATGGGCTTCCAGGGAAGGAACTGTTCCCCAGCCCCCAGACAGCCCCTGGGTGGGGTAGGGGTGGCTCCTGGGACGTCCTGCCTCCCTCCCTCCCCCGTCCCTGCTCTGAGTGGAAGCTGGAGCCCCCAGGTGGGGCAGGTGCTGGCAGGGATCCCAGGGCAGGTGGGGCTCTCCGCTGAGCCCGAGGCCCCGCCGCCTCCGCCCTCCCAGCCCTGCACCCTCCTCCACGTCCAGCTCAGCTGCAGCAGCCTCACCACCTTGTGGACTCTCCCCTCTGACCTCTGACCCACCCTCTCCAGCCATAGCCACAGCCACAGTTATGAGTGGGGGGACCCACCATCTGCAGCCTGAGACCCCTCCCTGCGCCCCAGCGGCGACTCGGGCAGGGGGCAGCCCCAGCACGGGCACGGGTGCTCTCCCCTCCATAAGCCCAACAGGCCCCACCTGGCCCCACCTGTGCCCTACATCCTGGGTGCTCCCAGGGCTGGTGGCAGAGGGCAAAGGTCACACTGGCCACTGTCTGGCTCCACCTGACCTGACCCCTGGCCTAGCCCTGTCCCAGCCACACCTGGGGCTTCCCCGGCAGGTGGACACACTGCGCCCTCTGGGAGGTCCCTCCCTGGTTAACCCCTGACCTCGTGCCCCCCCCCCCCATCAGGCTACCGGCCCAGGAGCCCCCGGTGTCCTCCATGATGGCAGAAGTGAGGGTCAGGAAGCCTTGTTGGAGGGGGAGACGGAGGAGGTTGACGGGGTCAGAGAGGAGGTCCCTCTGGGTCCCACCTGGGGACACCCCCTCAGGGTCCTGGGTGTCCCCGGGCTGTTTCTGTATGTAGCCTCTTTTTCTGGGGGAGAGACCGGACGGAGCTGGGTTCCAGTGTGACTGTGGGGGGTCCAGGCACGTCGAGAAAGGGTGCAGGTCGCGTGGTGACCTCCAGGAGGAGGGAGGGATGGAGCTAGGGGAGCTGAGGGGTGCTGGGGGCAAGGCCCTTCCTAACTTTCTGGGGGCCCTTTGGGGAGCAGCTGCTGTGAGCCGGGGAGGGGCCTGTGTCCTGGGTGGAGCAGGACACCATGGCCGTGACTTTCCTGCCTGGACGGGCACAGAGGCAGCTCCTGAGCCTTTGGGGCCCGGGGTCAGGGGAGCGAGGGCAGAGGCTCTGGGCTCCCTGCGTCCGGAGGGTGGGCAGGGGGCCAGGAAGGGCCACCACCCTGGCTCCTGCCAGGGAACCTGGAGAGGCCGCGAGGGGTCAGTGCTCCACTTAAGAAACTGTTTTACAACTGGCCCGGCCGGCGTGGCTCAGTGGATAGAGCGTCGGCCTGCGGACTCAAGGGTCCCAGGTTCGATTCCGGTCGGGGGCATGTACCTTGGTTGCGGGCACATCCCTGGTAGGGGGTGTGCAGGAGGCAGCTGATCGATGTTTCTCTCTCATCGATGTTTCTGACTCTCTGTCCCTCTCTCTTCCTCTCTGTAAAAAATCAATAAAAATATATTAAAAAAAAAAAAAAAGAAACTGTTTTACAACTGGCCCGGCCGGCGTGGCTCAGTGGCTGAGCATCCACCTATGAACCAGGAGGTATCGGTTCAATTCCCAGTCAGGGCACCTGCCCGGATCCCCAGTGTGGGCATGCAGAAGGCGGCTCACCAATGATTCTCTCATCATTGATGTTTCTATCTCTCTCTCCTTCTCCCTTCCTCTCTCTGAAATCAATAAAAAAATATATATATATATTTTTTAATCGTTCTACCAGCAGCCTCTAGTCTGGCCTCCTCCCCCATCCAGTCCGAGCACACTGACAGGGGATGGAGGTGGAACCTTCCAGAAACCCACCTTTATCGGGCAGAGGAGGAGGGGCTGCTGTGGGGACCTGCGGGAGGCGGCTCGGGCCTGGAGCTGGGAGCCGGGTGTGGGGCGGGCACACCTGGGCCTCAGGTGCTGCAGGAACCCCGTGGGGCCGTCGGTCTGATGCAACCCAGGCATCTGTCGCCACGGCAGGGAGGGAACCGCGGCCCCCTGTGCTGGGCAGCCTCGCCGGGGAGGGCCCTGCGCCACCTGGGCCCTGGGCCCGGCCAGGCTCCTGCCGCTCCTCCAGGCCCTCAGGTGGCTGAGCCGCCAGCCCTGGACCAGCGCCCTCGGCCCTCCCTGAGCCGTCTCCCCTGGAGGCAGCAGGCAGCGCGTTAATGAGGCTGCTGGGCCTGGGTAATTGGTCTCAAAGGCGGGGAGGGGGGCTTCACTGAGGTGCCTGGGGCCGCCAGGGATGGGGCTGAGAAATCACCACCCCCTTTTTCCACTCCTGGAGCGTAATTGTGCTGTGGGGCCCCGCCTGCCCTGAGCGCTTGTTTTTCAGACCCACACAAGGGAGGAGGGAGGAGAGAGGAGGGAGGAGGGAGGAGGGAGGAGGGGGAGGGAAGAGGGAGGAGGGAGGAGGGGGAGGGACGCAGGGAGGGGACCGTGGCACCTGGATCCCGGGCGGATTGGGAGGAGTGTAGGAGCTTATTTTTCAGGGAGTTTTTTTAATTGAGGTGAAATTTACATAACACAAAGTTAGCCGTTTAAAGGGAACAATTCAGGGGCATCCAGTACGTTCACAGTCTGTGCAACCGTCACCTGCGGCTGGCTCCAGACACCCCTTCCTCTCCACCCAAGGGACCCCCCAGGCCCCCACCCCTGCCCAGACACCACCCACCTGCCTCTGTCTCCCCAGACACTCCCTGTCCATAGACCCCGGCTCCCCCACTCCCATGCTGCTGACCAGCCCACCTTTCGGGTCAGAAGGTCCGGACACCGGCAGTGGGCAGCAGAGGGCCGAGCGAGGGGAAGGGAGCGAGAGGCCACTGAGGGCAGAGGTCGGGGCTGCGGGGGCCGGAGAGTGAGGGGCCATTTCCCTCGTGGCCGTGTCAGGGGCTGGGGTGCTTGGGAGGGAATGACACCGCAGGCCAGCGGAGTGGGCGGGTGGGTGTGGAGGAACGGAGATGGGTGGGTTTGTGACGAAAACCTGAGGCCGGAGCTTTGGGCAAAAATGTGTGATCTGCTGGCCAGACATTTCAGCCAGGGCTGGGATAGGAGCAGGAGTCTGGGGGACAGGAGTCTGGGGGACAGGAGTCTGGGGGACAGGAGTCTGGGGGACAGGAGTCTGGGGGACAGGAGCTTGAAGGGCAGGATCCTGGGGGGCAGGAGCTTGAAGGGCAGGAGCTTGGAGGGCAGCATCCTGGGGGGCAGGAGCTTGGGGGGCAGGATCCTGGGGGGCAGGAGCTTGGGGGGCAGCATCCTGGGGGGCAGGAGCCTGGGGGGCAGGAGCCTGGGGGGCAGGAGCCTGGGGGGCAGGATCCTGGGGGGCAGGAGCCTGGGGGGCAGGATCCTGGGGGGCAGGAGCTTGAGGGGCAGGATCCTGGGGGGCAGGAGCCTGGGGGGCAGGAGCCTGGGGGACAGGGGCCTGGGGGGCAGCATCCTGAGGGGCAGGAGCCTGGGGGGCAGGAGCCTGGGGGGCAGGAGCTTGGGGGGCAGGATCCTGGGGGGCAGCATCCTGGGGGGCAGGAGCCTGGGGGGCAGGAGCCTGGGGGGCAGGGGCCTGGGGGGCAGGAGCTTGGAGGGCAGGATCCTGGGGGACAGGGGCCTGGGGGACAGGGCCAGTGGCTCAGCAAGGCCTCCAGCCTGACTGACTGACCGGAGGACCAGCACCAGGAGAGTCACCAAATCAGAGCTGATTAGAGAGCCTGAGCCCCTCGACCCGTGTGCCCGGTCAGCCTCGCTGGGCACCAAAGCGGGTCCCCAAAACGCTGGGACAAGAGTTGGGGACCATCGTCCGGCCGATATTGGTGAAAAGAGGCTGAGAGTGTGCTGTGCGGACCCTCCTTGCCTGGGGGACGAGACTTTGTTACAACTGAGGCTGGGGCGGAGGGGCGACTGGAGAGCCAGGGGGCGCAGATGGGGCGCAGGGCCTGTGACCGGGCAGGTCTGGATCGGTGCTGACCAGGCACCTGCCTGCTCCAGGCTGTAGGAGTCCACCCGGGACCTGGCACAACGGCGGCAGTAGCTGTGCAGGGAGAGCCCTGGGGAAGCCAGGCCACGTCCTGCAACATCCGAGAGACGCAGAGAGGCCTGGGCGGAGGGGAGTGGGGAGCAGGAAGGGGGAGGTGAACACAGAAACCAGCCAGTAGGCGGCCAGGAGGGAACATGAAGGTCACTGTGACCTTGACCAGCAAGCAGAGCAGGGAGGAGCCAGCCTGTGGTTCTAGAGGGGGAGGGAGGCAGAGAAAGGCAGTGGCTGAGGGTCGTGGGGTCAGGGAGGGTTTTGTTCAGAGATGGGGTGGCCCGGGTACTGCGGGGCTAGGGCCCTGTGGGACCCTGAGGCCCCCAGGAGGCCCCTCTGCCAGGAGCATGGCATCGCCCAGGGATGGTGCGGGCCTGACCACAGTTTGGGAGGAGGTGCCCGGCTGGGCAATTCCTGCAGCCACGAGTGGGAGCTGAGGAGGTGCAGGAGAGCGGGCACCCTGGGGACCAGGGACAACCCCGACACGCGGCAGCCGGGGGCCTGCACAGACCGACCCTGGGGGGCTGCAGGCTGCAGCCCAGGAGGCCGGGGGTGCTCATGGGGCGGGGCTGTGGAGCGGCCCTGTGGGTGCAGTGAGGGTGAGAGGGCGTGGGAGGGCCCAGGGCCGGGGGCTGGGAGAGCTGTTTGGGAAGCAGGATTTTAAGGATGGGGGTTGGAGGCGGGGGGGGGGGGGGGGGGGGTGTGGAGATCAGGGAGGGGCTGCATTCGTGGGCCCTGGGAGGGGGCAGGTCCCTTTGAGGGAACCAGTGGAGTCTGGAACCCCTGGGGCCTTCAGGGAGGGGGCGTGGGGGCGGTCGGAGGGAGAGTCCCAGGGCTGCTGGGGTGACCGTGGGGGTGCATGTCCTCTCCAGCCAGAGGGAGTAGGTGCCCCCCACCCCCCGCCGTCCTGGCGCCCACCCAGTGCCACGGGTGGGGCTGCTCTCCTCCCCTTCCAGGTGGGCCTCAGTGCTGACTGAAGCCCAGAAGGTGACCCCAGGCAGCACCTCGGGGCCCCTGCATCCCATTGGGGGCAGGAGCCTTCACGCCCCAAACTAGAGGCTTCTTATGTCCTCTGTGGCCCCTCCCCAATTCTGCCAGCACCCCCAGAGTTGGGCGGGGCCAGGGCCCCAGGGCCGAGGGAGCCACTGGAAGATCTCCCCCCATTCGATCCTGTACTGGCACCATCTAGGGGCACCGGCTGCTGGGCCACCGCTGAGGCTGAGCCAGCGGGGCTCCTGCCTGGAGGTGGAGGCCGTCCTCAGGGGCCTGGAGCTGCAGGGAACAAAGCAGGGCGGGGCCTGTGCTGGCGGTGAGGGGCCGCCAGCCTCGGGAACTCCCCCGCAAAGCACAGGGCTGTCTTCCTGCTGGCCAGGCAATGCTGCGCGAGAGTGACCACCCAGCCCGGCCAGCGTGGCTCCGTGGATAGAGCGTCAGCTGCAGACTGAAGGGTCCTGGGTTGGATTCCGGTCAGGGCACATGTCTGGCTTGTGGGCTTGGTCCCCGGTAGGGGGTGGGCAGGAGGCAGCCGATCCATGATTCTTTCTCACCATGGATGTTTCTCTCTCCCTCTCCCTCTTCCTCTCCCTTCCTCTCTGAAAAAAAAAAATTTTTTTTTTAAAAGAGTGACAGCCCAGAGCTGTGACCCTGGGTGTAGACCTCAGTTAGGAGGGGTCAGCCAGGGCGGGGCGGGGTCACCTGCAGCTGCTTGTGGGCAAGTAACAGAATATAAGTCGTTTATACGATGACACAGAGTACAGAGGCCACCATGGGCCCAGTCGCCCACCGTTGGCCCCGCGACATCACATGGGGGGACCCTCTCGCCGTACGTCCTCCTAAACCCATCAGAGTTGAAAACACGGTTAAATCGAAAACGCATTTAATGCACCTTAACCAGGAGGCACCTTGGAGCCAGCCCCCCTCCCTGTGCTGGGAGCACTGCGGTCGGTCGGCCAGGGGTGACCCCTGTCTCAGCCCGTCCTGCCTCCTCTCCTCACAGACGCAGGAGACACCGGCGGGCGCTTTGCAGGAGCAAGGAGCTGCGGAAACACAAACCAGGGGACCCCAAACGCTGGGCGCAGCCACACGGGACTGACGGGAGCCAGAGAGTCCTCGCACGTCACCAGCCTGGGAAAGGTCGAAGTTCAAAGTGTGGTTCCCACGGACGCGTGCCTCTCACCCCATTGTCAAGGAGAACCATCGGAAACCGCCCGCACTCGGTGTTCAGCTGAGGGTCCCATCTGGGCTCCGGGTCTTTCAGGGGAAACGTCTGCGGGGATTGTCCACGCCTGGTCCCGGCCACGCCGCCAGGGAGGCCAGAGGCGCCCGTGGGACCCGGCCCGGCCCTGGGCGCACCTGGAGGGTGGGCAGCACAGAGGTGCTGGGGCGGGGGGGGGGCCATGCACCCAAATGCCCACCAGGTCTCGGCGCTCATTCTGGTCTGAACCCTGAGCCGCTGTGAGAGGCGGGGACGTGTGTCGGGGGCACCCCGAGGGGATGCCGGCCCTTTGCTGCCCCTGCTTGAGCCTCTGGCTGAGGAGCAGACCTGCCCCACGAAGGTGGCTCTGGACCTGACTCACGGGGCCCACCTGTGTTCGCTTCAACATCCACAAGCTCTCCTGGTGGCCTCACTGGAAGCTCCCCCAAACCCAGCCCCCCTGGAAGCTCCCCCAAACCCAGCCTCCCTGGAAGCTCCCCTAAACCAGCCCCCCTGGGGAGCAGCGGGACGCAGATCACTCTCTGCCCGGGGTGGGGTCCTGGGCAGCACCCGTTCTTTTTTAAAATATTCTTTTTATTGATTTCAGAGGGGAAGGGAGAGAGAGATAGAAAGATCACTGATGAGAGAGAATCATTGACCGGCTGCCTCCTTCACGCCCCCACCCTGGGGACTGAACCTGCAACCCAGGCCTGTGCCCTGACCGGGAATCGAACCGTGACCTCCTGGTTCATAGGTCGGCGCTCAACCCCTGAGCCATGCTGGTTGGGCCACACCTGCCTTACGGGGGGTCCCTGCCCCAGCCGACCTGCGAGCCCGAGAGGTTTGCCGGTGGGGTGCACAGGTCGCACCGGACACGGCGGGGGTGCAGGGCTTTGCCCTCAGATTCCACCCTACAGGCTCCGGGGACCGGGCAGAGGGCAGCAGTTCACACGCAGGACCCGGAGTGCTGAGGCCACCCCCTCAGCCTGACCCTCCTCGCTGAGCCTCAGCTTCCCCGTCTGTACCAACCGGGCCCCCACTCCTGCCCCTCCTCTGACGTTTGTCCTTTCTGTACCAAGGGAGCAGGGGGGCGGGGGGCGGGGGGCACGCACACACTGCGGAGCGCCCCTGAGCGTGGCTGCTCGGTCTGGTGGGCAGACGAGGGCTCCTCTCTAACCACAGAGCTCTGGCCCTAACACAGCTCCTGCGGCTCAGCCCCACGGCCTCCTCCACGCATGCCCAGGGCCCGGAGCTGGGACGGCAGAGCCCGCTCCTGAGCGTCCGGCACCTCGCCACGGCCTCCCTCCCCGATGGCCACTCACATTCCGGCAGCACTGACGGAAGGCCAGAGACCCGTGTGAGGCCAGGGGCCGGTGGTGGGCTTCCACCCGCAGGGCCGCCCCTCGACCCCCAGGCGTCCAGAGGCCCAGGAGCCCTGCTTTGGGCCACTGTTCTCCTCGTCCCTTCAAAACGCAGACGCAGCCCGGCCGGCGGGCTCAGGGGCTGAGCGTCGACCTATGAACCAGGTCACGGTTCGATTCCCGGTCAGGGCACGGGCCGGGTTGCGGGCTCCATCCCCAATGTGGGGCGTGCAGGAGGCAGCCGATCCATGAGTCTCATCATGGATGTTTCTATCTCTCTCCCTCTCCCTTCCTCTCTGAAATCAATAAAAATATATTTTAAAACACCACGCAGACGCAGCCCCCGACTTAGACTTGGGGACTAGCACGTGTTTATCTCACAGAAGAGGCCGTCCACAAACGCCACGCACCAGCCGTCACTCACAAAGCAGAGGCTCAGCTCGGGTCCTGAGGGGGACCAAGCCCCCGGGAAGGATGCTTCCTTTAAACCGTACAAGTCCAAACCCAGCTTTCTGAGAAATTCACATCATTCCACAGACCAGGACGCTCTGGGCCGGCCCACAGGTGGGGAGGGAGCTGTCTCCCGAGAGGGGCCTCCATGCACACACCTGTGGCCATGGCGCCTGCAAACCTGCGGGGCCCCAGCCCCCTCCACTCCCCTCCCTTTCCCCCTCCTCACTGCTCCCTGCCTGTGAGTCCAGAGTGTGAGGGAAGCTGGGGAAGCAGTCAGGGAGGGCTTCCTGCTGGAGTCGCCGTGGGGAGAGCACGGCCTCGCCCGTTCCTGGAGAAGGTGGAGGCGGGAGGGAGCTGGGCTCGCAGCCAAGGGAGCTGAGGTGGACGGCAGGCAGGTCACGACAGCCCCGGCCCGGAGGAGACCCAGGGAAGGAGGTCGGCTGCCTCCCGTTCCCAGGGCCCCGGCCAGCGGGAGGCAGGGAGGCCAGCGCGCCCACAGCTGGGAGGGGGCAGCAGCTGGAGTGGGACCCAGGGTGGGGGCAGAGCTCTGCCGGCTGTCACCTGGCTGCCAGCTCAGGGCACCCCCCCCCCCCCGAGTGTGAGCACGTGGCTGTGCGTGGGGGCATGTGGGACCATGTGTGTGAACGAGGGTGTGTGACCGAGCGTGTGCGTGCCTGCCGAGTGCGAGGAGGAAGAGCCACAGGGAGGGGCTGGCGGAGGGCCCCAGGGCAGGGAGTGGGGGGCGGGGGTCCCTGCCCCTGGCCCCGGGGTCACAGGGCCGGGAACCCAGGCGCAGAGGCTGTGCCACACCCCGGAGGTGGGCCAGGTGGGGGTGGAGGGGTTCTCTCTGCAGGGAGCCCCGCCCTCTGCGCACCCCCAGCCGCCCCAGGGATGCCCGAGTGCACCCGGACACTGGGGAGGGCTGGGGAGCCCGGAGCTGGGCCAGGCCTGTGAAGGGGGCCTGGGGGGAGGGGGAAGGATGGGGGGAGGGGGAAGGAGAGGGGAGGGGCCGGCCAAGCCCCTCATGGGAGCCTCCGCCTTTCCAGGGAAACCCTCTCCAAGGGGTGATTTGGTCACAGGACTAAAGGGCGGTCCCAGGTGCCAGGGAGGGGGGGCAGGGGTGGTGATGGGGGCAGGCGGAACGGGACCCCCCCACCCCCGCTGGCTCCCCTCCCCTCTCCCTCCCCCTCCCCCCGCCCACGCCGGGCGGAGGCCCCGCCCTCCAAGCCGCGCCGGCGCCTTTGTCTCCTGCGCACCTGGCGGGGCTCGGGTTTCCTTAAGCAAAGCTGGGCTCCCACCCACCGCACCCCTCCCCGGCCCTGCTGAGGCGCCCCCTCCCCCGGGAAGGCCACCCAAAGCCCCGCCCGCATTGTTAGCTGGAAACCAGGAAGGGGTGCGGCTGGGGGCGCGGGCAGGTGCGCGGGCTCCTGGCCCAGGTGTGAGCGCCGAGGAGCGGGCGGGGGCTGCCTCGGTCCCTCGGTTCCCGGTCCCGGCCCCACCCAGCCGTCCCGACCCGCGGGGCTGCTGTCCGCCTGCCCCACCAAGGCCTGCGGCCCAGCGCCCAGGGCAAACTGACCGCTGGCCCAGTCTCCAGCCTCCTGCCCCCACGGGTCCGCCCCGCTCCTGGGCTCCAGCCCAGAAAGGGTTAAGCCTCTGGCGCCCCACCTTTGTTTGCATATCTGCACCTGCACCCCAATTAACCCGGCAATGCAGGCGGGTTGCTGGGTCCCACCGGGAAGGCCAGCCCTCCTGTCTGCCCTAGGGGCTCAGTACCTCAGGGCCCCCCAGGGACCAGATCCCCCCCACCCCCTCCCACCCCAACCTGCAGCAAAAGGCAGTGTGCTCCCAGCAGAGGAGCTAAAGTCCTGTATCTGGATTCTGCCTGAGGCAGGTTTTAGGGTGTTTGCCCAGGGAGCACCCAGCCTCTGGCCTCTGCTCTGTGCCCCCGCCCCCCAGCGGCTGCCCATGCCAGCCCAGCCCCAGCGGGCAGCCTCCCTCCCAGGCTGCTTCCTGCAGGGACACCTCTGACCTCACTCATTCCCCTGCAAGTGGCCACAGGTGCCCTCCACCTGCCGGCCCAGCCCACCCATCTGGGGTGGACCCCAGACCCTCCTCCCCAGGGCCAGGGCCCCCCCAGTCTCCACTCTTAGCCCCCAAATTCTCGTGTTTTGCCAGGCCTCTGCTCAGCCGAGAGCCCTCAGGGCCACCTCCACCATTCCCAGCCCTCACCCCGTGTTTCTCAGAGCTCTGCCTGCCCCTCAGCTGCCCCCACCCCTGCTTCGCCTCCCCAGGGCACCCCGGTGGCAGGGGAGGTGGTGTGGATGTGAGGCTGAGGTGTGCAACCCTCCCTTCTCCCCCTGTGGCTCCCACCCAATTCTGCCCACGCTCAGGGGGGCACGGCAGCACCTCACCCAGGCTTGGGGGTGCATCCTCACCCCTGGGCCACTGGCCACAGCGACATGCATGTGCCCAAGACCCCCACTTTCTGAGCAGAGACACACCTGCTTCCGACGATGGTGCAGGGCCCACACAGGACCCGGGGAGCTCTGGGCTCCTCACCTGGGCACCACCCTGTGGGGTCACCTCGCCTGGAGGCACTGGTGTGTTGACAGAACGTGCGGGATGGTTTCCCGGGGAGAAGACGCCACCCTGTTCTGGTGTCTGCAGTGGGATGGGGGCCAAAAGGCCTGGGGTCCTGTGTGTGGGGTGGAAGGCCTGGGATTCCTGGGGGACCCCGGTGGCAGGAAAGGTCTGGGGGCCTGTGGGAGACAGATGGACTGGGGCCCTGGAAGATGGGGTGGTGGCCCTGGGGTTTCGCAGGGAGGTGACGTCCACTGTGCTGTTCACGCGGCCTGTTAGCAGGGAGACCTCCCCGACTCCCTGACCACTGACCTCGCACGCTCAGCAGGGACGTGCCCATGAATCAAATCCTTGTTTTGTTTCCAGGAAAGCAAAACTCAGGACACACATTCCAGGACACTTCCCCTCCCCCTCCAGCCACCGGGTGAAGCTCCAGGACGCTCTGCGCGTGTCCAAGCAGGACCTGGGACCCCAGATCTGACCTGGGCCAGTGGACAGACAGACAGACACCGTGGGTGTCCCCCAAGCCCCTGACCCGACACAGACTGAGCGGGCGAGAGGGGAAGGTCACCCTCTGTCCCCAGGCACGGGAGGGAGGGCTGTCAGGGTTAATCATACGGGGAGGAAGTGAAACATTAAACCAGGACGTTGTCCGTTGGCCGCCGCCCACCCCGCCTGGGAACAGACAGGAGCCTCCTCCCCGGGAGGGGCCCGCCTGGCCCTGGGGTCTGGGGTGGCCCTGGCCTGGCAGGTGGGGAGGCCTCGTGTGCCCGACTCCCAGCCTCCCCCGCAGGCTCAGGGTGGGAGCGGACACACCGTCCCCAGACCAGCATCGCCCGTGCCCTCGGGGGAGGACACACTGGAGCCTGAAGACAGCAGACCAGGCTGCCCACCAGGGCCACCGGGACAGGCAGGGCCCCACCTCGGTCACCCTGGGTGACCATGGGCCTCTCCTGTGCTTTCCTCCAAGGGGTCATTCCGAATGGCACACGGCGTGCTCTCTCCTCCCTGAGCAGCGTCCCTGCGTCTGAGTCCCCAGGCACCAGGGCAGCCCCCTGCGAGATTCAACCAACTGAGGATAAAAGTCAGTATCTTAGCATTCCCAAGCCGGAGTCCCAGCTGCAGGCCCCAAATACTACGCTGGGTGCGCGGCGGGTCGCACCCAGATGTGACACCTGCGGGCGTTCGGGCGGCTGTATTTATTAAAGAAAACGCGTGGAGACGTGGACCTGCAGCTCAACCGTGGTTTTCACTGGTGGTTTTGCAAGAGTTGTCAGGTGAACTCGTCACCTCTCCCCTACGCCTGGTCCCCTCGAGTCACCTGGACCCCTTCCCTCCATGGGGGGCTGCACCTAACACCCTGTCATGGCTAAACTGGGTCCCCAGGAATCATAAGAGCAGCCCTGACCCGGTGCCTCCGAAGGTGATGGTATTTGAGCATGCCAGAGGTCAGGGGTCAGGGACACCCCATTTACCCGCAGCATCGGGCTCTGGGAGATGCACGATTCAGGGAGCCTGGTGGCTGTGCTGGCGCCTGCACCCCCACACTGTCCCCTGAGGGAGGGGGAGGGAGGCATTTTAACACCATGTGTCTGCCACAGCCCTTTCTTAGGAAGCCAGGGACCTCGCCCCCCACAAAAACGAGGAAGCCCCCACAAAAACAAGACGGGTCCGGGGAAGTCCACCCAGGAGAGAGGCGGAGGGAGTCCTCAGGACGAAGGCCAGGGCGGCCTGGGTCCAGCCTGCACACGGGGGTCCTCCAGGGCCAGGGCAGAGCTCGGGCGCCCGCAGGGCCCGCAGACACCCCTGTGTTCCACTCTGAGCCCCCGGGAGAGTCTGAGGATGTCTCGGTCACGAGCCAGGAGAAGACTCGGCGAGCACAGGGACGGAGAGGCGATCGTCCACCAGGGAAACCCCTGTGTGCCGGCTGGGCGGTGTCACGGGAGCCGCCCGCGTGCACGCGTGCAGGGCAGCTACAGTTAACCGTGACTCGGTGGAAACACGGGACCCCGGTGTGGACGGCGGGGAGCGTGTGGAAGGGGATGCCAGCAGCTGCCTTCGGGTGAACGCGACATAACACCTCACACGGGAGCTCTGGGAAGCTGCTCCTCGCCGTGGCCCCACGAACTTGGCAAACAGCAGAGCTGTCTGCAGGGCCGACGTGGGCCCCGGGCGGGCAGGGCTGTGTGGGTGGGAGGCTGTCTGTCCAGCTGCCTACAAATATCTGACTGAAACTACGTGCAGGGACAACTGACTCAACATGAAATTAAAATTTCGGTTGGTGCAGCCCTGGCCCGTGTGGCTCAGTGGGTTGGACCTTGTCCTGTGCATGGAGAGGTCCCCGGTTCTATTCCCTGTCAGGGCACATGCCTGGGTTTTGGCTCCATCCCCAGTAGGGGGCTTGCAGGGTAAATCAGCTAATCGATGATTTACTCTCACATTGATGTTTCTCTCTCCCCCTCTCCCTTCCTCTCTCAAAAAATCAGTTTAAGCTCGGCCTGTGTGGCTCAGCATTGACCTATGAACCAGGAGGTCATGATTCGATTCCCCATCAGGGCACATCCCAGGCTGCAGGCTCGATCCCCAGTAGTGGGTGTGCAGGAGGCAGCTGATCAATGATTCTCTCTCATCATTGATGTTTCTCTCTCTCTCTTTCTCCCTCTCCCTTCCTCTCTGAAATCAATAATAATAAATGTTAAAAAAAAATTTTTTTTAAATTTTAGATAAATAAAAATTCAGCTGATGCCGTCTCCACCGTCCAAGGCCTGGGACTCACCGGTTATCGGGAACTCGGCTGTGAATTGGTTATTGCCTCAAAGAGAGGTCTCCGCTAACTCGTCTGCAGTGCCTGACCCCGGCACAGTCTCCACCGCCCCTTCCCTGCTCTGACAACATCCATTTCTCTGGGATTTCCCATCATGGGACCACACCCCACCCATGTCCCCCTTCCTGGTCAGGCAGGTCTCCATGACAACGCTCCCATTTTGCCACGTGACCAGCTACCCCGTGGAGCCGTCCGTGTCTTAGGCCCCATCTTGCTTCGTTGGTGCCCCCGTGGGCCCTGCCCCTGGGCTCAGAGCCTGGGCGGGACTGACTCCAGCTTCGGATCCCTCCCCAGGTGTTCACGGCACACGAGTCTTGTTTCAAGGAACGAATTCGGTTTCCTGGCCAGAGCTCCTGACCTTGCCCCATCCGGGAAACGTGAACGGAGGACCCCGGCCTCTCCTTCCTGCTGGGCCCAGGGTGCGTTGTCCTCGAGCGGCCGGGTCATAATTAGGTCCCGTGGGCAGTTGGGGCCCTGGCATCCTCTGCTGCTATTGGAAGCTCAATAACACCCACAAATGGCACCGAGGGCCGAACCCCAACTTCCCCCGGGAGCTGTGAGCCCCTCGTGGCCTTTCGTGCAGACACATGAGCTGACTTTCCAGGGGCCTCGGGGCCTCCGGTGGCAGCCGCCTGCACGGCCCCTTGGCCAGCCTCAGCTTTCCCAGCCGTTTCAGACGCCCCCAGTGTGCGCCGAGGCACGGTCACCCCGCCCCCAACGAAGAGCAGACACGCTCTTTCTGTGAGACCCTCCGGAGGCCCGGGGCTGCCCAGGCCCCAGCCCCGAGCTCCCTGCTGGGACGGCCCGAGGCCCTGATGCCCCCGGCAGCTCCAGGATGCCCAGAGATGACCACGGCCAGACGGCGGCTCAGACAGGAATGTTCAGAATCGGGGGGTGGGGGTGACCGCAGACCCCACCAGACACACTGCACCCCGAGGCTCCCTGTCAGCCTCAGTCCTACCTGGTCCGGGAGGATGGGTCGGCCGCGGCCACGAGGCTCCGGGGCGGCGTTATCGGCCTGGCCGGCCAGGGAAGGCGGTGGAAACCTTTGCCTGGTACAGCGGCCTCCGCAGCACAGCCCAGGAATTCCGCGTTGAATAATCTTTAACTTCTGCTCGAGGGAAAACCAGGTTTGTGTATCGTGTCTGTCTGCACAGGAATGCCAAGGGCTTTCCGTTCAAAGTAAATACGTCAGGAACAACAGGGAGGCTGCGTGGGGAAAAGAGAGAAAAGAGGAGAAAAGGAAAGTGGTCAGAGGGGCGAGGCCGGGCTCCCCTCCCTCGCTGGAGGGAGCCAGCAGCACCGAGGGTGGGGCACCGGCTCCCCCACCCCGGCCCCCGCAGCCTGCGCGCCCGACCCCACACTCCCACCCCCAGTCCTGTCCTCATCCTGGGCTCCGGCCGTGACCCCGCGGCTGGACGTGGCAGAGGCCACGCGGAGCTCCTGTGGGCCCTGTGGCCCCGACGGGGAGGGACCCTGCCCGAGGGACCGGCACACGGTGCTGGGAGAGGCAGAGCCTGAGGCCAGTTTTCCTTTGCAAAGACCTCGAGTTTCTCCAGCGGTAGGACGGCCTGACCCCCCTCATGGTGCCCCCGGGGAGACCCACATATCCCACGTCGGAGGGCACTGGGCCACCAGGGGACGTGGCGTCAACCCACCACAGAGGACGGGTCCAGGCAGCCACGCAGCTCCCGCCGGCTCTCTGTGCACGTGGCCTCAGCGCCGTGGAGGGAGCCCGTGGAGGGAGCCCGTGGGCTGGAGAAGCTGAGCCCGGGAGGCTCTCATCCAGGACCCCAGGAACAAACCTGGGGACATACGTGGGCGCAGGGGTCCACTTGGGGCTGGCGTCCCGCATGGTGTCACAGAAAAGAGGAAATGGCCACAGGGAGCCCTGAGGGTCGAGGGGTGTCTGTGGAGGTGCCGGGCCCCTGCAGCTCCACGCACAGCTCTGTAGGGGCCCACCCCCGGCCACACCAGCCCGGACACACAGGTCCCACGGCCCCCTCGCGCCAGGGCTCTGACACGAGAGGCCCTCCCTGTGACGGCTAACGGGCTTGGATGCGTCCCCCCAAGGCCCAGGCCTCCCTCTGGGACGTTCCGTTCACAACCTTTGCTCCCGTCCTCACCCTCAGAAGGGGGGCACCACGCACTGGACACAGCCTTTCCTGAACCCAGGGCACCGGGTCCCCGTGGGACCATGGGGGGGGGCATGTCCCAAGGTGCCCGCAGGTGTCAGCTATGAGATGTCGGTTCTGACCCGTCCTAAATGCTCACACCGGAGGGAACACAGGCAGCGATGCAGAAAAGGGAGCGGGACACACAGCGGGAGAGACTGACTGCCCGCCCGAGTGGCTCAGTGGTTGAGCATCGACCTCTGAACCAGTAGGTCACGGTTCGATTCCGATTCCCGGTCAGGGCACACACCTGGTTTGCGGGCTCCATCCCCATTGGGGGGCGGGCTGTGTGTGTGCAGGAGGCAGCCGATCCATGATTCTCTCTCATCATTGATGTTTCTCTCCCTCTCCCTCTCCCTTCCTCTCTGAAAGCAATAAAGAGATGTTTAAAAAGGAGGAACGTATGCGAACAGAAAGAGAAGGGAGTGGGAACACGTGGTGGGAAAGAACTGCCCCACGTAGTCGACTCCCAGGTTCTCAAAAACTTGTCGCCCGGGAGGCCCCGCGGCCGGGAACGTGTCTGACACCAGAAGCAGAGACACAGGAGCCGGAGCAGAACGAGGCCCAGTCTGGCCAGACGCTCGCCCGGCTCTGGGTGCCCGCGCCCACTGTTAGAAACAGGGAGCCGCACAGACCAAACGGGTGCAGCCCAGGGTGCAGGCTTCCCGCCCTCACTAACCACGGCCTTTTCAGGGGACGCGGCCGCCACCGCCCAAGGGAGGGAAGCAGAGACACCCCCATCCCAGGGGTCGTGTTCGTGAGCCCCGACCAGGAGCCGCTGGTACCGGGCACTGAGGCTGCCACAGCCAAGGGCAGCCCAGGGTGTGGGAGACGGGGGTTTAGTCTCGGACAACATGTGGACAAGGAAAACAAGGTGGGGTCCTAGGGAAGTGTCCCCAGCAAGGTCAACAGCCAGGGGGGAGTGGGCAGAGTGGACGGGGTGAGAGCAGGGTGAGTGCAGAGGGGCAGGTGTGGTGGGGGGCACAGGAGTGTGCATGTGTGTGCATGCTTGCGCATGTGTGCATGTGCACGTGCATGCATGTGCACACACATGCACGCTTGTGTGTGAGCATGTGCATCTGTGGGCATGCTTTTGTGTGTGCACCTGTGTGTGAGTGTGTGCACGTGTGAGCATGTGCATACGTGTGGGTGTGCACGTGTGTGCATGCCTGTGTGTGAGTGTGTGCATGAGCATGTGTATGAGCATCGTCCACATACACACAACCAGGGAGGTGACTGGGGACCAGGTCCAGCCCGGGGCCCCTGGCTGCTGCGACACAGTGGCCCGTGGCCGTGAAGGCAGTGCCTGGAGAAGCCCACGCAGGTCCCAGGCCGTCACAGTTCAGGAGCCCGGGAGCCACAGGGCCCACACCAGCCAGGCGGTGCCCTTCACCAGGCGCCAGCCCCCCGAAGTCCCGGGGCCCAGGCATGGGGGCCAGGAGGTCCCCCCAGAGCGGCTCTGGAGGTGAGAGGGCCTTCCCACCACACACTCAGGCCCTGAGTGCCTTTAGCTCCGGAAGCTGCACTCACTGCCGACCGCGTCCTTCCTCCCCAGAGGGGAGGCCACCCCGTGCAGGTCGGATCAGCCCACAGAGCCCACAGAGGCTTTTCCTGGCTGCAGGGAGCCCGCGGGGAGGGGAAACCTGTGGCCATCCCAGCCCGTCTGACAACAGGAAGGGCCTGGGCTGGCAGCCCGGCGGGGGGGCAGCCGGGGGGAGCGGGAAGGGAACACGCTGCCCCCGCCCCTGGCCGCCTCCAGACACGACAAGCAGCACGAATGCCCAGTGTGGGCGCTCAGAGCCGCCACCTGGGCAGCCAGGGAGGCACAGCTCTGGGAAGGGCCACTGGGCCATGAGCCCGGTGGTGGGGGGCAGACCACTTGGTCACCACTGGTCACCCAGGGGTCATCCACGGGTCACCCAGAGGTCACCACGGGTCACCCACGGGTCACCCAGGGGTCACCCACAGGCCGCCCACGTCACCCACGGGTCACCCACGGATCACCCAGGGGTCACCCACAGGTCACCCAGGGGTCACCCACGGGTCACCACTGGTCACCCACGGGTCACCAAGAGGTCACCACTGGTCACCCACAGATTACCCACTGATCACCCACGGGTCACCCACAGATCACCCACTGGTCACCCACGGGTCACCAAGAGGTCACCACTGGTCACCCACAGATCACCCACAGATCACCCACTGGTCACCCACGGGTCACCCACAGATCACCCACTGGTCACCCACGGGTCACCCACAGATCACCCACTGGTCACCCACGGGTCACCCACAGGTCACCCACTGGTCACCCACGGGTCACCCACAGGTCACCCACGGGTCACCCACAGATCACCCACAGATCACCCACGGGTCACCCACGGGTCACCCACTGTAGGGGGGTGAGAAGGATGACCCAGCCCTGACCAGCTCTCACGCACCACGGCTGACAGGCTGGTGTGCTCTTTACAAAGCCTTCTCTGCCGTCACTACAGTAAATGTAACAGAAGTAAATGGAGGCTAAAAACCAACGAGGCTCTTTCCATCCGAGACAAGGTTGTACTTTCCCGTCGTTGTCATTACTTCTCTGGGACCAGCCGGCCGCTGCGTGTCGCGATACCGACTGGCCCCGTGGCCGCGGTCGGGACAGTATCTGTCCACGGGTGTCAGGTGACCACCTCGTCTCCTGTCCTGGTTCTGATCAGAATTCCAGGGACGAGGTCGGAGAGCCTGTGTTCCCTGCCTCCACTGAGGTCACGGCGGGGCCCTGGGAGGCTGCAGCTCATTACACACCAGCCCTGGCCCCCTTGGGGCTGCCCCAGGTGGTGAGGGGACCCTGCTCAGAGCTGCGGCTCCCTTGGTCCCTCCTGGCACTGCCCCCCGCCCCCCACCTGCCTCCTCCTCACAAACCGACCACACCTGGCGGGAGCCTCCCGGGCCTGGGAGCAGCTCCAGGGGCCGCGAGGGCTTTTGCTGACTCGACGGGGGCAGTGCGCTTTATATTTGTGCCGGGAACGTGAGGCTTGTCTTTCGGCAGGCGAGTGCCCGTGCTGGGACCGGGCTTGTGGCTCCCTGGAGGGCCAGCCCTTCGGAGGAGTGTGGGCCGGGCTCCATGTCGCCCGCCAAGCACCCTGCCCACAGGCCCAGCCCCTGAAGGGCAGAGGGAATTCGGTCTTGACCGGGTGGGCAGCCCCGGCCCTCAGGATCTGCACCCGCCCAGGAGATGCCCAGAGGGCAGGGCAGGAGGTGTCCTCACCTGGGTCATGAGTCCTGGATACACACTGACCACCTGGCCACCTCCGGGCCCCTCCCAGCTCAGCCAGCAGCCCCTGTTGCTGAGGCCCAGGCAGCCCTGTGGCTGGGGTCCCCACAGGACATTTCTCAGCCCCCACGGCCCCTCCCAGGTGCCACCAGGAGAGGCCTGCAGGGTCCCCAGGGGGACACAGCCCACCCCCTCCCTGCACTGCTCTGGGGCAGGCGCCCACACGGCGCCCGAGGCGTTGGCGGGCTGGGAGGTCTGCCCGCCTGGCCGAGGCCGCCCACCTGTCTGGCTGCCCCCGGCGTCTTTCCAGACCGCAGCCCTGTAAGGTGGGGGCGTCCAGGCCTCTCCCTGCAGCCGCCTCCCTCCTATCGCACCATCAGCACACAGAGACCGCGCAGGACACATCCTGGCCTCTGGCCCAGCGCCGCTCGGGCTCGCCACGCCCTCTGCACAGGGCAGGTGCCCACAGGACCCTCGCCACCGGCTCCTGCCAGGGGGGCCGTCTTTGCTGTGAGTCCCCAGGAAACCTGAAGTCCCCCGGCGCCCCCTCCTCACCCCAAGCCGCCCCCCTGCCTGGCCAGCCGGCCCTGTGGGGTGCTCGTCGACCCCTGGGCTGGGACGAGCTTTGCGCGGCCTTCGTCCCGGTGAGCCCTCAGTGACTAAATACATATTTGCCCAGGGCAGGGCGTGGTGCCCAGGATTCAGTATTAAATGGGCCTAAAGTCAGAGGATCCCTTGGCAGCCCTGCAGGGGCTCGGGCAGCCGTGAGGCGTGGGGGGCGCTGGACCTGGGGTCCCACTGCGTGCCGGGCTGACCCTCGGGCACGCTGGCATGGGCGGAGGCCAGCACAGGACGCCCAGCCCTCCCCACGCTGTGTCCGTTGCCCGCTGCTGCGTGAGAAATGACCCCGGGGTCGAGCCTGAGGGCAGCGGGCGGGCCTCCGTTCCTGTGGCTGAGGCTGCTTCCCCCAGGGCGAGACACGCTGTGACCCTTTCATTTATTTTTTTTTAATATAAAATTTACCATTTACTATTTTAATGTCTAGTTAGAAAAAACTTGCCACCTAAGACATCTGTAAGCATCAAGAAACTAAGTAAAAAATCTAGCTTTGCCCCATATGCACACACGCATTGAACAGGTTAACTCGTCTGCTCCGTGTCAGCCTATGGTAACACGTCCAGGCCTCGTCTCTCCCGGGGGTTCCTCCGGAGGGAAGGCCTGGCAGCTGCTACAGCTGCTCCTGCTGAGTGAGAAGGTTGCTATATCCAGGGTAGCAGACGCTGCAGCTGAAGGTTTATCTTCCCTTTCAGTCAAGTTGAACTCCAGGGTTAGCAGGGAGGTGGGTGAAACATCTACAATATCACAACATACATGTTCAACCTCAAATCAGCCGTGACCCTTTTATAACCAACCTTGGCAGTGCCTTCCCACCCCGGCCCGTGTGGCTGAGGTGGTGGGAGCACGCCCGGGACACCGAAGGCCTCAACCCCTGGGCAGGGCACACACCCAGGTTGTGGGCTCGATGCCTGCGGGTGGGTGCAGGTTCTCTCACCTCAATGTTTCTCTCAAATCAACAAAAACATAACATTTTTAAAAAAGCAATTGCCATCCCATCACTTTTGTCACGTGCATCCCTTGGGGCTGGGGGGGCGCCCAGGGCGCGAAGACCCTCCTGGTGCCTGGGTTACAGCGGCTGGGTCAGGCCAGTGCCCCTCGGTGTGGTTTGGTTTTGGGAAGCCACTCACCTGGTTTACGGGTTAGTTTGTTTCTGCCGATGGAGCAGCACGTGGTTGGTTAAGAGGATGAAGTGGAAAAGGTACGTTTTTGTGGTTCACCCTCACCTGAGGGTGTGTTTCTATGTTTTTTTGGAGAGTGGAGGGAGAGAGACGCATCGATTGGTTGCCTTCGCTCACACCTCGACCAGGGGCGGATCGTGCCTGCCACCGAGGTACGTGCCCGTGACCGGAATCAAACGCGGGACCCTTCAGTCCACAGGCCGATGCCCTGTCCACTGAGCCAAACTGGCCAGGGCTGCACATTCTGTTTTTAACTGCTTAATGCGTGAGACCGGGCAGGGCCCTGAAGCCAAAGCCGATGGCCCACAGCGCCTCCCACAGGCCGGCCTCTCGCCAGGCCGCGTGTCCTACAGGAATGTGGGGGTTTTCGTGGGAAGAGCTCCCTGTTTGTGCTCATTCTGTCCGCTTATGTCTATGTCATGAACTCACTCCTCCAGCCCCTCAGCCCCGGCCCACGTCCCCGGGTCCCCTCAGCGAGAGTCTGGGCTGATTTGGTGCCCGTTGGCTGGGCCTCAGGCGCCCGCTACGTGGTCAAACATCATTCCGATGTTCCTGGAAGGTGTTTGGATGAGATGAACACTTAAATTGGTGGATTGAGTTAAGCAGGTCCCCCTCCCCTGGGGTGGGCCCCATCCCTTCTGCAGGGTCCCTCCTGTGGGGTGGCCCTCAAACTGGGGCGCTCGTCATTGATTGTCCTTGGACTCGGACGGGAAGGACCCCACTGGCCCTCCGGGGTCGCCCGCCTGCTGGCCGCAGACCTCAGGACGGCTCAGCCCCATCCCAGGGAGCACCCTGACAATAAATCTTTGCGCCCATCTGCCCTGTGTCTTTGGGGAACCCTGACTGCGGTTTTGAGTGAATGACGTGGTGCGTCTGGCGCCTCCTAGTGGAGCAGAGGGGATGTGGCGAGTCCGTGGCCATGGGGTGGGGGTCGGGCATCCCTGCACCCGGCTGCCCAGGGTCAGAGGAGCTGGTCACCCTCCTGGACCCAGAAGTCCACCAGAGACGGGACGGTCCTGGGGGTGGGGGCGCCCGAGACAGGAGGATGCTGATACCACAACAGGAGGGCCCAGCTGCTTGCCTGGCCGGGAGGTGTGATGACCTGGTTGATGTCCCTTCTGAGGTGCTGGTGAGGTTTTGGGGGACCCTAGGGCGCTGTGATTGGGGCTTCTAGGTGCCTGGAAAGCAGAGGCACAGGTCGAAGGCGGGGTCCCTTTTCCTCCCAGGGAAGGGGCTGCCTCTGCGCCAACCCCAGGAGCACCCCACACTCCTCTACGCGGAGGGGCCCCCATTTCAGCGCCTCCCCGAGGAAGGGTCCAGGCCCACGCTTCCTCCCCAGCTGCCCGCTGGCGCCACCTGCAGGCGGGCTGGAGAATTACAAGGGACTGCTCCGCCCAATCCCCCCAGTGCTGTGGGGAGGGTGGGGAGCGTGGTATCCCAATCCCCCTGGGAACTGTGGGGAGGGCGGGGGTCCCAATTCCCCTGGCACTGTGGGGGTCCCCATCCCCCCAGAACTGTGGGGAGGGCGGGGGTTCCAATCCCTCTGGCACTGTGGGGATGGTGGACTCCCATGTCCGCTCTCTGTCCCTGACACCAGCCCGGCAGACTGAGGGTCAAGGTCACCAGGCCCCAGCCAGGCACTGGCCGAGCCCCAGACCCAGCCATGACCTGGCCACTCAGCCCACCACGAGGCAGAGCTGTTTGGCGACCACAGACAGGAGACTGGCTTCCCGGAAAGGCTGGGTTCTGGGAGGTTCTGGGAGGTTCTGGCCAGGCCGATGTGCACTTGGGGCCCAGGAGCTTGGCCTGGCAGGCACCTCCAAGTCCTGTCCCACCAGCCCTGCGGCTGCCTAGAGGCCTCTCCTCCCAGTTCACCAGGTGACCCTCAGCTTCTCGGGGCTCAGGTTGCCCCCCGCCACACCCTGCGAACCCGAGCACACTGCTGTGCACTGGGGTCCTGCTGGCGGCCACGGGTGAGTATGCAGGTCCCCAGGGTGAGTACCCCAATCCCCCCCACTCTAGAGGCAAAGATGGGGGGACAGCTGGGGGCACCCAGCAGCTTCTCCAGCCGACCTGCCTTTCCTCCTGAGGCCTGAGCTGGCCATGCTGCCCTGGAAAGGGGCCTGGTGGGGAGAACGGGTGGGGAGTGGGGGAAACAGCAATTAGGGCCGCCCTCTAATCTGGCAATGAACTCGCTGATAATTGAGCCTCCCCCAGCATCTGCCAGTGGGAAGCACTAACGACCTTCACCTGCTCCTCCCTGGGCTGAGTCCCTGCAGGTGGGGGGGAGGGGGGCTCCAGGGTTGGGTTACAGAGCCCAGCTCTCTGCACCCAGAGGGGATCCAGGGTCCTGAGCCTGCTCACGCCACATCCCACAGGTGCCACGTCCCACAGGTGCCACGTCCCACAGGTCGGACTGTGGGAAGAGCTGTGGACAGCGAAGCACCCTCCTAGTAACGAACCAGGGGGCGAGCAGGCTGGGAACAGCACAGGTAACTGAGGATCAGGAAGCCTGGAGCCCTAGCCCAGGCGCGCCCCCCCCCGCCCCCCGCCCCCCCCCCCCCCGCCGCGCGCCCCGCCTTCCTCAGGTGATGCAACGGAGCCCCGGGGGGCAGGGGGGGGGGGGCCTGTTTTTCCGAGGCTCAGGCTCCTCTGGGCCCATCCTGGCCCTGTGGGTGCAGCTGGTCCCGGCTCTGCTGTGAGCGGCTGTGGCCTCCCCTCTTTCTGAAGCTGTGGGTGATCCAGGGGCTGCAATCCCTTTGCTCCAACAGCCCTGTTACAGGAACGAGCCGAGCACGAGGGACGTCCTGGGTTTCAGGAGACAGCACAGAAACCAAAGACCCTCGCTGAGATCAATAAACATTATTTAAAAGTAAATAAATAACAAAAATAGGTTTTTTCTAAAAGAGAAGAAACTGAGTATACGGTTAAGAATCTTTTCACGGAAAAGTCTGGCTCCACGGTAAACTGCAGCCAGCTCTGCGGCGAGGGCACCCAGGGCCAGTGGCTATGAGAGAACCCGGCCCGTGTCCCTCACAACAGACAGGAAGTTCTGAGCTAATTAATCCTTAACTTGGACGGTGTTAGCAAACTGTATGCAGCAACACAGGAACAGGATAGCGTATCATGACCAGATGGGGCTCCCCCCAGGAACGGAAGGTTGGCTTACCATTAGAAAATCAATGTAATTCAACACATGAACGAACTAAAAAGGAGAAACCATATGATCACCGCAACAGACTTTTAAAAATCTTTTTATTGATTTCAAAGAGGAAGGGAGAGGGAATGAAAGAAACATCAGTGGTGAGAGAGAATCATTGATCTTCTGCCTCTTGCACGCCCCCTACTGGGGATCAAGCCCACAACCCAGGCATGTGCCCTTGACCGGAATCAAACCCGGGCCCTTTAGTCCTCAGGCTGAGGCTCTATCCACTGAGCAAACCAGCTAGAGCCCTCAATGGATGTTTTTAAAAAGTATTTGAGAGTCAACATCTGTTCCTGATTAAAAACAAAACACACAAAAGCCCTCTCAGCCACGTAGGAGGGGAGGGACCCTCCTCAGCTGAGGAAGGTGAGGATCCCCTGTGGCCTCAGACAGAGGCATGGGCGGGGCTTCAAGAACCTCCCGAACAGCCCTGGCTGGTGTGATCAGTGGTTAGAGCATCGTCCTTGCCCTGAAGCGTCCCAGGTCCTGGGTTTGATTCCCGGTCAAAGGCATGTACTGGGTTGCAAGTTTGATCTCCAGCCCTGTTGGGAAGGGAAGGAGACAACCAATCTTGTGTCTCTCTCAGATCAATGTTTCTCCCTCTCTCTCTCTCTCTCCCCTCCCTCCCTTCCACTCTCTCTAAAACCAATGGAAAAAACATCCTTGGGTGAGGATTAACAAAAAACAAACAAAAAGAAACTGCTGCACAGAAAGATAAAAGAATGGCATTGTTCATTTCAGGAACTTTATGGGGAAAAAAAACCTTAAACACCAGGCTTTCAACAGATCCCACAAAGACCCCTCAGAACCTTTGCCTTCCTGTGCCCACCAATCCTAAACCACCACCGGGACCCGTGCCCAGTCCTGACCAAGCCTGCCCCTCACTGAACACCACAACCTGGCCCGGCCCAGCCTCTGCGGACTCAGTCCTCGTGCACTCGGCAGCCTCTTGACCCCAGGTTTCTCCGGTGGCGTCTCAGGGAGCCCCGCTCCACATTGCTGAGAAGCCCTGAGTGAAAGCGTCGCCCTCTGATGGTAAAGGATTTGTGGTGAATGGACAGAGGACGCTGGGAGGTTCAGGCTGAAGCAGAGCCTCAGGGGCCGGACCACTGCGTCCACGGGTCTTCGGAAGCAGCCCAGGAGGTGGACACGGCTCCGCTCCGAGACCCAGAAAGTCATTCTGCGATGCTTGGCAGGCGCAGGAAGCGCCTAAGGAGACAGCAGAGCGAGAGCCGGAACGCAGACGGGATGGGTCCCAGGTCGGGGCCCAGGTTCCTCCTGCTCACGCGAGCTTCACATTCCCAGGCGTGACTTCGTTCTCAAGCGTTTTTATCGTCACCGTCAGCCACATCATCCTGAAAACCTGCTGCCATCAGTGACCAGCTCATCCCGGTCGGCCACGCCCAAGTTCCTGGTGGACGGAAGCATGGTGTCATTCTGAGGCCAGACCTGGAGACGGATCCTGCCAGAGGCCTGAGGGGCATCCTGGAACCTAACCTCCCGCTTCCAAGGAGAGAAACCCAGCAGACGCTGAACTCCAGCTGAGAAGTCACACCCACTGTCCCTCCTGACCTGATCCCTTTGCGTGGGGAACACTGGTGCTCTGTGGCTGCTGAAAACTCTGGACATTCCAGCTGGGGACAATGTCCTGAGACGGCATCAAGAGGGGAAGAGAACCCCCAGGACTCGGCCGGATGGGCATCCCAGAGCCAAGGAGCCCGGGGCGGGGGATGTGGGCATGGGCAGGTGCCAGCTGTCCTGTGCCCCCATGGTCTAGCACACCTGCCGCTCCTGGCGCTGACCGGCACCCACCTCTCACCCAGACGACCTCAGGGATGCTGATGGAAACAGGGTGTCATTCTAAGACCGGATCGGGAGACACATCGAGGCCTGCCAGAGGCCTGAGGGGCATCCCTTTCATGAGCACATGTGACTCACTGAGAGGCTGTCACTCTGCAAGACATGCTCAGTGGTGGTGTGCTGCTTTTTGTCGAGGGTGGCTCAGAGGCAGAGCCTGAGACCACACACGTGGAAATTCCACCCACTTTGGTGTCCTGTTGGGACAAAGCCAGCCCAGGGCTGTGGGGTGTCCCAATACCCCTGTCACCTCGACCCATGGTCTTGGGCCTGATTGGGGCGCACTCCCAGCCCCCTCCCTACCAGGAGTCCATGGGGTGGAGCTTGGGCGGAAGAGGAACCAGTCCAACCAGCTTTGCTAGCTCAGAGGAACCCAGGTCACCGTCTGCTCATAGTCCTGTGGGCTGCGGAGAGACCTGCAGAGCCTGTGGAACAGTCGTGCCCGGTGGTGGCCAAGCCACAGGTCTGTTCAATCACCGGCCCAGACACTGCTCTCCAAGTGGCCCTTGAGGAAAACTGGCTCCGCCCAGGGACGCAGAGAGCAGCGCCTCTCTTAGGATGACATCCCGGGGCACACCCAGTGACCCTGCCTGCCTGCTTGCTCTGGGGGCCAACCCCACCGCCAGGGAAGGTATAACCAGGCTGGACACGAAAAGGGCAGTGGTCAGTCTCACTGTCTTTTCTCCCAGAAGCTCCTCGGCACCCCCCTTCCCCCCGGGACGCTCTGCATGCCCAAGGGAGGTTGACCAGGCACCGTGATATCCTGTTTAATCCTGACCCCAGAGAGGTTCCACATCACCCCGAGTGGCAGCGCTGCACCAGAGCCCGAGGACAAAGATTCCGACTTGGGCTTCACATCAGGAGCCCCACGTGGAGTAAACGTCCCTGCCCAGCTTGGCCGGGACCCGCGGGGCCTCGCAGCCAAGCGTCCGAAAGGTCTGGGCTGGGAAGCCTCGGTTTTTGCAGGCGCCACTCGGAGACAGTGAGCGTCACCAAGGCGCTCAGCAGCGAAATGGGTTAGTCCGCGTGCTTTCCCAGCCACTCAGACAACGGCCTCCGCACATCGGCCACATGGCCCTGTGCTTAGCGAGCCACACCTGCTGTCACTTTCTCTAGTGGAGCCGAGGGGCGGCCGGCGCCAGCGTCGCTTCGACCGCAGGAGGGAGCCTTCTATCCGCGCCCAAAACTGGGTCATATCTGCTGTCTGCACTTCGCAGCCCGCTGCTGTCCTGCCGCCGGGCTCCCCGGTCTCCTAGCAACGCCAAAGACCGCCCGCACTCGAGGAATCCTGGGCAGTGTAGTTCTCCTCTCCACCTCCTTCCTCCCTAGCCCAGTACAGGGCTTGGAGGCCAGGACCGCTGCGCCTTAGACTACACTTCCCAGGTCGCTCCGCGCGCGCCTCGCGAGAATCCTGTACCGGAAGCCACCTGGCGAGAGTGGGCTCTTGCGAAGACCGCCGGGAAGTGTAGTTTGGGGCTGGTAGTCTCGCGCCCTGGCACCCGGGCTGTGGCAGCGGAGAGACTACATGTCCCAAGGTGCTCGGCGCGACCACCTGGAGGGCGGGGGGTACGAAAGAGGAACCCAAGGGGCGCCGGGGTGAGTGAAGGGCTGGGGGTGGGCGGGCGGCGAGGCCGTGGGGCAGGCCGGGGGCGGGGGCCCGGGCGGCCTGGAGGCGCAGCCGCGCGGGCGGGGCAGTCTCGGGGCGGGGCGGGGGTCGGGAACCGGACAAAGGGCCCGAGGGAGCCCCCGTAGCCAGACTTGGGACCCCGTCCCGAGCCCCCCGGGCCTCGCACGGCGCCCGCTGCGCCGGACCGTCCGGGATCTGCGGCCTCTTCCCCGGGGTTTCCGCGTTCATCACCCCACAGCCCGGGCTTGGCCGAAACGTAGGTTTCGCCGTCGGTCGCAGCTGAGCGTCGTCGCCTGAGAACGGAGTAGATGTTTTAGCTCCGACGTGATGGAGACCAGGTGGTCCGGGTACGATTTTCACAACATTTCAGGCAACAGCGTCTGGTAAATGCAATTTCTGCCCGAAGCCGTTTGTGACCGAACTTATAGCCGCCTTGTCCCCTCGAATTCGCTTTTGTTCCGCGTGGTTCTCGGTGTCGCCGCCGCCGGAGACGGCAGCTTGGCCTGTCCTTGGGGTGTCACCGCGTCGGCGCGGGTCCAGCGGGGTCCCCCCGGCCTCGCTGTGTTCAGAGGCCGTAGGAGGAGACAGAGCCGGGATTGCGCAGAAAGCCCTTTTCCTGGCGGGCGCACACCCCCTCCGTCCCCCCCTCGCCCCCCTCCCGAAAGCAGAGCGAAGGGCTGTCTGGGCAGGTGGTCCCGAGTGGCTGGTCCACAGCCGCATCCCTAGGGCCCGCCGCTCCCGACAACGCCTTGCTCGGGGCCATTTAAGGACACGTGGTCTCCGCGGCTCGGATGCCTTTGATGGTTGTTCCGCGCGCAGAGCCCTGGCCGGTGGACACCAGAGCGCTGGGCAGCCAGGCTCTGCCTGTCACAGACCAAAACTTCAAAGAACTGTACTGCCCTGGCCGGTTTGGCTCAGCGGATAGACAGAGCCTCAGCCTTCGGACTGAAAGGTCCGGGTTCGATTTTCAGTCGGGCACCTGCTGCCTCCTGCACCACCCCTACTGGGCATCGATCTCTCTCTTCCTCCCTGAAATCAATAAAAAGTATATTTTAAAAACACTTACTGATTGGTTTTAGAGAGAGAGAGAGAGGAAAGGAAAGAGAAACATCCATTTGCTCCGCTTACTTAAGTATTCATTGGTTGCCTCTTGTATGTTCCCTGACCTGGGATCGAACCCGCAACCTTGGTGTATGGGATGACACTCTGACCAACCGAGCTCCCCGGCCCGGCCCCGAACCTTTTCCCTTACGTCCAGTCACGCGTTTGACAGCACTGTGTTCTCTCTCAGCAAGTCACAGGGTTTTAGATGGAGAAGCACGCGTTAGTGTTGCTTTGCGAGTGGCTCTTCACACTGGCTCCCTTTGCTGGCTTAGCCGTCCAGCCGAACCCACACGGACGGGTGACGTCCAGCAGTGGGAGAGAGGCAGGTCAGCGCACCTGAAACAGGCGCTGGAGCACGCGTCCCCCACGCCCCCTTCAGCCGCAGCTTCCGGAAGGCGGGGGGCGCAGGTGGGGTCCCCCTGCTCCGGGTGGACGCCCAGCAAAGCCTTCCTGTTCGGGAGCCTGTGCGCACGGTCGTCCTGCCAGGACCCAGCCCCTGACCGACTGGCCAAACCATCCCACTCGGTTACCCTTCCTGACGCGTTCAGAATCGCCATGACCCGAAGACGGTTCTGTATCGAAACCGGTTTTCCTAAGGAAAATGGGAATTTGAAAGACTAGTCCAATTTAAATTCTCACCAAGTTTCTCTTGACCTTGTAGACATCCTTTTACCAAGTTATTTGGCTTTTGGGTCCAAAATAGAAAATGGCTTGCACTTATTCCGTGGTTTGGAGGTGTGGTTCCCATGCAGTGGCCGGCACAGGCCAGTTGGACCAGTTGTGGCCAATGCGTCTGGCTGTGGAACTGTTCGCTGATGGTGCCAGGAAACATCCCGTGGCCCCGGGGTCTCCTGTGTGGCTGAACGTTAGTGCCCCGGAGTCCCTAAGGCGAAGCCCTGGCCCTGGGGGAGGGGGGAGGCGGGGCCTTCGGGAGGCGGTTAGGGAGACTGGAGGGTGTGCCTGGCGGATCCAGGCGCTGGTCGAGGGGAGACCCCAGTCCTGGCTCACCCACCCAGGAGAGGCGCAGGCACACAGCGCGGGGACCCGCCTGCGGGTCAGGAAGGGGCCCCACAGCCTCCTCTCCAGGCGCTGGCCCTGGGCCTCCTGCCCGATGGTGAGAATCAGCTGGTGTGGCTGACTGGCCGGAGCTGACGGGAACCTCAGGGCGAATCCCTGTCTGAGCACCCACCCTGACCTGGACCGGTTTCGGCAGCCGCCTTAGTTTGCCTGTGAGAAACCTCGTTTTAACGGAGCCCATTGCGCTGCCCTCTGTCGGCTCAGGTTCCTGCTCCGTTTCCCTGTCACACGCTCCGTCTCCGTTCCCCTGTCACACTCCCCGTTCCCCTGTCACACGCTCCGTTTCCCTGTCACACTCCCCGTTCCCCTGTCACACGCCCCGTTCCCCTGTCACACTCCCCGTTCCCCTGTCACACTCCCCGTTTCCCTGTCACACGCTCCGTTCCCCTGTCACACGCTCCGTTCCCCTGTCACACGCTCCGTTCCCCTGTCACACGCTCCGTCTCCGTTCCCCTGTCACACGCCCCGTTTCCCTGTCACACGCCCCGTTCCCCTGTCACACTCCCCGTTCCCCTGTCACACGCTCCGTTTCCCTGTCACACGCTCCGTTCCCCTGTCACACGCTCCGTCTCCGTTCCCCTGCCACACTCCCCGTTTCCCTGTCACATGCTCCGTTCCCCTGTCACACGCCCCCGTTTCCCTGTTACACGCCCCCATTTCCCTGTTACACGCTCCATTTCCCTGTCACACGCTCTGTTCCCCTGTCACACGCTCCGTTCCCCTGTCACACGCTCCGTTTCCCTGTTACACGCTTGGTTTCCCTGTCACACGCTCTGTCTCTGTTGCCCTGTCACACGCCCCGTTCCCCTGTCACACGCCCCGTTCCCCTGTCACACGCCCCGTTCCCCTGTCACACGCTCCGTCTCCGTTCCCCTGCCACACTCCCCGTTTCCCTGTCACATGCTCCGTTCCCCTGTCACACGCCCCTGTTTCCCTGTTACACGCCCCCATTTCCCTGTTACACGCTCCATTTCCCTGTCACACGCTCCGTTCCCCTGTCACACGCCCCCGTTTCCCTGTCACACGCTCCATTTCCCTGTCACACGCTCCGTTCCCCTGTCACACGCCCCCGTTTCCCTGTTACACGCTCCATTTCTCTGTCACACGCTCCGTTCCCCTGTTACATGCTTCGTTTCCCTGTCACACGCTCCGTCTCCGTTCCCCTGTCACACGCTCCGTTTCTCTGTCACACGCTCCGTTTCCCTGTCACACGCTCCGTTCCCCTGTTACACGCTCCGTTTCCCTGTCACACGCCCCGTTCCCCTGTCACACGCTCCGTTCCCCTGTCACGCGCCCCGTTCCCCTGTCACATGCTCCATTCCCCTGTTACACGCTCCGTTTCCCTGTTACACGCTCCATTTCCCTGTCACACGCCCCGTTCCCCTGTCACGCGCTCCGTTTCCCTGTCACACGCTCGGTTTCCCTGTCACACGCCCCGTTCCCCTGTCACGCGCCCCGTTCCCCTGTCACGCGCCCCGTTTCCCTGTCACGCGCCCCGTTCCCCTGTCACACGCTCCGTTCCCCTGTCACGCTCCCGTTCCCGTCACACTCTCCGTTCCCCTGTCACGCGCTCCGTTTCCCTGTCACGCGCTCCGTTCCCCTGTCACACGCTCCCGTTCCCCTGTCACACGCTCCCGTTCCCGTCACACTCTCGGTTTCCCTGTCACACGCTCCGTTCCCCTGTCACACGCTCCCGTTCCCGTCACACTCTCCGTTCCCCTGTCACGCGCTCCGTTTCCCTGTCACGCGCCCCGTTTCCCTGTCACGCGCTCCGTTCCCCTGTCACACGCTCCCGTTCCCGTCACACTCTCCGTTCCCCTGTCACGCGCCCCGTTTCCCTGTCACGTGCCCCGTTCCCCTGTGCGGACATGAGGGCAGCGAGCGGGTTACTTGCACTTCCTGTGCTCACGCCCTGAGCACCTCCGTCGCTGTTTCTGCCGAGTGCACGGTGTTCCTAGAGGCGACTTTCCTGCGAGAAAACACTCGCCTGCCGTGTGCCAGGCAGATGGCTGTTGGGGTCCCCCTGGAAGTTGGCAGGAGTTTGCTAAAGCTTGTCTGCCTCACGCCGGGTCGTGTGGGCTGGCTGCATGAGGGACACCACAGCTCGGCTCTGAGTCCCCCCACAGTGAGGTCGGGTGTGAGTGTGGGGAGCTTTGCTGGAGCCTGGGCCTGGGTCCTGACCAAGGGTCCCTGACCAGCCTGTGTCTGCCCCAGAGGCACCCTCCCACCCAGCAGGTTCGCGTCGGGTGGAGAGGCTCAAGACAGGGATTCGGGTTTTACCAGGACCAACGAGGTGATGGACGGCCAAGCCCTGCCTGAACTCATGTGCAGGGACGGCTCATCACCCTTTCTGCCCAGCCCTTCTCCCTCGGGAAGCTGTGGGGGAGGGAGCCGTCCGAGCCCAGTCCAGGGGGACCCGGAGCACCGGAGGCCGAGGCCCTGGCCTGGTTTGGCTGCGCCGTGACCCGTGACCGGCCGTGGGCCTCACCCGGCACCTTGATTTGCAGGCCTCAGACCTGGCCGTGAGCCTCCTGGCTGCTCAGCAAACCTGACCGCAGAGCGCCAGGCTGCAAGGAGCTGGATGTCTGCAGCTCGCATTCTGCGGGGCCAGGCCAGGTCCCCCGCCCCCGCCCGGCAGCCCAGCGCCCCTCTCTGCTGCGGACCCTGCGCTCTGGGACATGGCGCTCCAGCGCGCCATCCTCCTGGCCGGCCTCCTGGTGGAAGTTGCCAGCAAGTCCTCGGACAGCGCGGTGAGTGCCCTGCCTTGTGGCCTGGTGCCAGGAAGTGAGGTTGGAGCCTGCGGCCCAGCCCCTCCTGGAGGCGAGCCCTTCCCACGGGGGCTCTGGCCCTTCCGCCTCGAGGCCCTGCACGCGCCCTTGGCCGCGGGGTCTGGGAACTGACTGGCCGTCCCCTCCAGGGCCAGCAGTCCAAGTGCTGTGTGGACATGGTGGACGCCAACACCACCTGCCCCGGCGCAAGCCTGTGTGGCCCAGGTGAGCATCTGGCCTGAGCCGCTGCGGCTCTCACCACGGCTGTGAGGGCAGCGGGCGCGCAGGCCTTGGGGAGGTCGGAGGGCACGGGACGGGAGGGGTGGCCCCATGCAAACCTCCTTCCTGGCCTGGCCACCTCCTCCTGGCTGGTGGGCAGGGCCCATGGGGAGACTGGTGCTGAGCAGTGGGAGGTGTGGGGAGGCGAGAGGCCGGCTCTGCTCCCAGGGGGGCCTGGCTGGGCCTGAGAGCGGTTGAGTGAGGGAGGCCAACGGAGAGGCACCCGACGCCCGCGTGCTGGTGAGCTCGGCACGGAGCCTCGCGAGGAAGTGGAGGGGCACCTGCTGTGTTTTTACGTCTTGAGCGAAAAGTCACTTACGTCCAAGAGGCATGTTTGGGCGACGCAGTCTGGCTTTCTTCCGTCCATTGGACGTTGTACCTTCAGGCGTTCACATACTCACGCCGAGTTGGTAGCTGTAGACACGAGCAGACAGTAGCCGACCCGGCTCCCCGCGCCCCGTCCTACGCGCAGGAGCCGCCTCGGTCAGCGCACAGGGTCTCCGTGTCGGGGGCAGTGTGGCGGGTGGGCTCCCCCCAGTGAGGCTCTGCAGGGGGGCAGCGGGGGGGCGGGAGGCACTGCTGTGGAGACAGAACAAGGAGGCCGATGGTTGGAGCCAGTGCGAGCCCAGCCTCGTGTCCAGAGAGCAGGCAGCTGAGAGAAGGCCCAGAGGCTGCGCTCCCAGCCCCTTGGATGGAGGGGTCGGAGCCGCCATCGATGAGCCTCCTGGCAGCTGCTGGATGTCTGAGGGCGCTGGGGCTGTGGCCTTTCTGAGCGGCTCGCCGGCAGCAGGCGGGAAGGCTGTCCACGCGTGACTGTCCAGGACTTCAGGGCGTCCGGCTCCGTTCCCGGGGCTCCGGCCAGGGCAGTTGTACTTCTTAGCGATCCCTCGTCAGGTGGGAGAGAGTTGGAAACGTCCGCGTGGAGGCTGTAGGCAGGTACGGGTGGACGAGGAGAGTCCGATGAGTCCAGTTCCAGGCACACACACCTCAGCCACGAGCAGGCGGAGCCGCAGCCACACTGCGCCAGCTCCTCCTGAGGCACCACTGTCTGCATCGCCCCTGCTCCAGAGGTGACGAGGCTCGCTCGCCGCTCACTCGCCGGCTGGCTGCTCACGTGCGCTCAGCGAGAGTTGCGATGCCACGGGAGCGTCTTCTAGTCCGTGTGGCGGGACCTTTTCACAGAGCATCTCCGTTGGACTTTTAAAGCCGAGGACTCGCCATCGACTGCGCCGGCGGTGCCTGTAGATCTGGGTGAATCCTCTGTCCTCAGGTCCCGATCTCTGGAGGGGCCTGACCCCACGGGACTGGCCACCCCTCCCACCCAGCGAGGCAGGGCCAGGTGGTGTTCAGAGGGCCTGTTGGCTCCTGAGTCGGCCTCGCTCCTTCAGTGTGTGGTCGCGGTCCTGGCTCCCTCGGGGCTGTCCCTGCACCCATCGCACAGCGGGGCCTCTTGGGAGCATCGTGGTGGCGCCAGACCCCTCCCGAGCCTCCTGCAGCCGACCCTAGAGTGAATACCGTGGCCTCCCCACGGCCCTCCCCCCGAAATGCCAGAGGAAGGAACAGAGCTCACCATTTTCACAAGAACCTGGCCCGGCACGGTGCATGGGAGCTGGCGCTGGTCACGGCTGCACCCACGTCCACGTCCCTGTTGGGGCCCTGCCCTCGCTGGGAGCCAGAGCAGCAAGGCCTCCCTCTCACTGACCCGTCTGTAGATGAGATGTCTGGGAAGGTCATTGAGAGGGGCCTAGCCGATGGCTTATCCCGGCTCGGCCGTGGCCAGCACTGCACTCGGGGGCGGTGGAGCATGTGTTTGCTCAGCCTCCGTGCTAAGTGCTTAGGATGTGAAGAAATAATCAGGGTGAAGGACACAATCCCTGCCCTTAAGGGTGCAGCTGGCAAGACGGGCTGTCCACCGGCCACTGGCTGGGCAGAGCTGGCTGCTGGACTATGTGGGACCCGACGGAGGGGCAGGGGCAGGGGCAGTGGAGGCCACACCTGGCTGAGAGGAGTGCAGCCGTCCAGGCCCTGGTGGGGTGGCCTGAGCCTGGCGGTCAGGGCTGTGCTGGCAGAGGCCCGTCCAGAGGGAGGCCACACAGCACCACCTGCTTTAGACCCGTCCCGGCCTCTGCTGCCACCCCGACGTCCAGATGGGTAACGGACTGGCAGACGCCAGCAGGCGTGAGCTGCCATGGTTTCGCCCGGCCGGGCCATCCTCACTGCCTCTGTCGCACAGGCTGCTTCAGGCGCTGGAATGCGGACGGGAGCGCCAGCTGCGTGCGGTGCAGGAACGGGACCCACAGCAGCTCCGAGTGCAGAGGCCGTAGGTCGCCCGTTCCCGCCCCCTCCCCTACGCCCACCTGGCCCGCTCTCCCCGAGGCCTCAGCTCACCCTGACCCCTCTCCCCATCCCTCCCGCCCGACAGCTGTGGCCTGAGAGCTGTCTGCCTCCCCGGTCACACCCGCGACCCCTGTGGGCTGTGCCTGGCTCCAGGGGGTCCTCCCGGGTCCCCCCGCGGGGCCCGCGCTGACAGGTGTGCTTCCACAGTGGCTGGCCAGGGCACGCAGTCCCCCGCCAACAGGAGCACAGGGACGCCTGGGCGGCCCAGTCCCGGTGAGTGCGCTGGCTCCCAGGCTCGAGCAGGGCCTCCCCACAGGGCGTGGGGAGGGGGCATCGTCGGACCCAGTCCCAGTGCCGACCCGACCATGGTGCTGGCCAAGCAGGGCCATGTCCACGTCAGGGCCAGGGCCAGACCACCCCAGCCCTGGGCTCTGTGCATGGAGAGCAGGCCCACTGGGGCTGCGGGCACGGCCAGGGCCTCCCGTGCACCCTGACGGTCCCAGCAGGGGGAGCCCTGAGAGCCACGTGTCCACCCTCTGCCTCTCGCCCAGCCCGCCAGGTCCCTTGTCCGTGTGTGTTCTCGGAGGGCGGAGGACACCCAGGTCCCGCGCTGTCCCCTGGCTCTGCTAAGACGTGGGGCTCGGAGGGTGCAGACACTGCACCCAGACAAGGGCCCCTCAGCTCCGGGGCCCCGGGGCGGGCACAGGACCCCCCTCTTACCTGATGCCCGCTGGGCCACTGCAGTCAGGCAGGGACAGGAGGGCCATGGGCCCTGGACTGAGGGCGAGGCTTCCCTGAGCGTCTCAGGACCAGAAGGAAGTGGTGTGCCCTGCCCTGGCCTCGAGGCTGGTGGCCCGGGCAGCCCACTTAGGTGCCCCCCTCCCCCAGGCCTCCCTGTGGCCCCTCCCCCAGGCCCTGCCTGTGGCGCCCCCCCAGGCCCAGGTGTGGAAGGAAGGGCTGAGGGGGGCCTTGCCTGCAGGGGGCCCTCGAGTGGCAGCCTCTCTCTTCCTGGGGACCTTCCTCGTCAGCTCGGGCCTCATCCTCGCTGTGGCCGGTTTCTTCTACCTCAAGCGCAGCAGTAAACTGCCCCGGCTCTGCTACGGGAGGAACAGAGGTACATCCCCGTGTTACCCCCACACACACCCCCGACCCCCCACCCCGCTCCACCACCCCGCTCTATGCAGGATAGAGCGCGTGTGGCTGCTGAAGGTGGGAAGGTGGGGCTCTCCTGGGGCCACCACCCCCAAGTGCAGGTGGGAAATGTGGCCTTAATGCCAGGTGAGGGCACGGCTGACAGATGTGGGGGAACCTCTGCAGGGTCCACAGCCCCTGGGGGAGGGGGCACAGGCTGAGGGACCCCCCCAGGCTGAGGTGGCTGCGTGGCCCCCAGGTGATACCTGTGCTCTTCCCACAGCCCCCGCCCTGCAGCCCAGCGAAGCCGTAAGTCACCTGGGTGGGCCGAGTGCCCTCCCGTCTGTGCCTGTGTCTGTCCCCGTGTCTGTCCCGTGTCTGTCCCTCAGTGCGGCACCCCCAGTCTCACTGTCCTCTCCTTTCAAGGCCGCGATGATCCCCCCGCCACAGTCCTCAGGTACGTCAGCTCTCACTGTCCTTTGCCCGCTGTGGATCAGCTGCCTCAGGGCCACAGCAGGGAGGCCGGGGGACTTGACTCATTGGCCTCAGGCCCCACAGCCTCCACCCCTGGCAGCTCTGGACAGCCAGGTCTCCCTTATCAGCCAGGGCTTCCGTGCCCTTCCCCTTCGGTTTCTGAGAGGTGGAGTCTGGGAGGAGAGGGAGGAGACGGGGGGGGGGGGGCGCGGGGGGGAGAAGGGGAAGGGGAGGAAGAGGAGGGGGAGGGGAGGAGGGGAGAAGGAGGAACCCCGCATGGGGCCTGGGGTCACCCCGCCTCCCTGGGTTGGCCCTTCGCCAAGTCCCTGCTCTGCCCCTGAGGCCTGGGGCTTTCACTGCTGGGTCAGGCGTGTCCTGCCTCTGCCGGCCCCGGGGGTGCCAGTGGGGTCTGCTCCACACCCCACCCGCCCCAGGCCCCATGCTGACCCACCTGTCTCCACATTTCAGTGCGGAAGCCGCGCTACGTCAGGCGGGAGCGGCCCTCGGACAGGGACGCGGGCCCCACTGCCGTCTCCTTGGTGGAGGCCCGGGTCAGCAACGTCTGACAGGCTCACTTCACTCTGCACCCCGACCGCCATGGAGGGGCCGCCCCAGGACAGGCTGTGCCCGTGAGGCCTCGACAGGCCTGGACTCGCCTGGCTCAGCTCTCAGCCCCAGCGGCAGGCGCGGCGTGGCCTCCAGCCAGCTTCCTGCGCTGCTGTGTCCTGCCCATGGCCGCTCAGCGTCACTGACCACAGCAGGCGTCCCCGAGACTGGCTGAGCGCCGGGATGGGAAGGTCTGGGCCTCAGGAGAGACGGAGGGACTGCCAGGCTGCTCCCTGCTGCAGTGCCGGCCAGACGCTCTGCCCTCGGAGCCCAGTGGTCAGCACCTTCGAAGGCAGTGAGGCCGGGGCCATTGGGTGTTCCAGCCGGTGTCGGATGGGGTGGGGACAGGGACGTGGACCGGTCCCGAGGCCGCAGCACCTACAGGCCTGTCCTGGGCCGACCCCCAGCCCACGACCCCTGGGTTCCAGGAACTGCAGGTGTTTCCTGGTTTCCTGCCAACTTGGGTCTCTTTTTAAGCAGAAACTCATTTGTAGGAAAGTCTGCTCCCCACCCGGGGCCCACGCCTTCGGGCTCCATCCCCAGGACACACGTGCCCGCAGTGCTGGACTCAGGGCCCGGCCCCAGGGATGTGTCCTTCGCCTGGACGCTGCGTGGGCATCTGGTCTCGTGACCGGCGGAGGAAAGCGGCTGCTGTGGAGAAAGGAGTGTCGTGGCCACTTCCCACGCTGGGCTCGGCGCCGGCCGCAGCCCCCCGTTTCTTCTTCAGTGTCTGTTCCCCTCTGAGGGGCCCGAGGAGGGCCTGCGTGGTCGGCCTCCCGAGCCCTCGGTGTGGTGATGCCCGTCCAGTGTCTAGATTCGAGCTTGTCTTCCCACCCAGCAGCCGAGAGCAGGGAGCCAGCGTAGACCTGGCCCAATAAACGTCCTGTCCTCACCGCAGGCCCCTCTGTCCTGCACAGGCTGAGGCCCGTCCAGCTGCTGCCCCTCGCGGGGATGGAGGGGGAGGGGGAGAGCCCTCCACAAGGACCAGGGCCCCTGCCCAAAAGCCTGCGCCCTGGCCGGCGGACGAGTTCCCGCACAGCCCCACCATCGGGCGTTTCTCCTGGGCGAAGGGGCCTGCTCCCAGCTCCGCAGGCAGGCAGGACGCCCAGTGCCCCCGTCGGCTGCGATGGGCACGCGTGAGGCTGCTGCTTAGAGGGCTTTTCTGTAGCAGGAGCAGCTGGTGGGCAACGTGGAAACCAGGGGTGACCAGGGGCCCCTGCACAGGACACCCATGGGCCCAAGAGGCAGTGCCAGCTGGAGGGGCTGGTGAGCAGGGGACATTGACGGTGTGTAGCAGGTGGCTAGCCACAGAGGGTCAGGGCTTCACCCCAGAGCTGGCCCGGCCCATGTCCACTGTTGCCTGGAGGGCGGACACCTGCTCACCTGTGCCCGGGACACCCCATCTGAGGTTTATGGCTCTTGGGGGGACGTCTGCTGGGCTGGGGAGGCCGAGGGGTGTGCACAGCCAGCGAATGCAGGGAGGCTCCCAGGGCTCTGTCCTTTGTTCTGGGGACGGTGCCCGGGAACTGCCTGCCCCGCCCGTGGCCAACAGCCTCCCCAGAGCCAGGCCCTGGCAGGGAGGGGCCACCCCGTCCTTGAGCTGCGGTCTGCCCGCTGCCAGGAGGGAGGGAGCCTGGCCAGACTTAACCAGTGGCGGGTGGGGCCCAGTACCAGTCCTGGTGGAGAAGGGAAGGCGGGCATAGCCGCGACCCCGGGGTGCCGTGTGGGGGTCCTGGGGTGCCACGTGGATGTGTTGGTCACCCCCTTTGCCCACAGCAGCCCCGACAACTTCTCCACTTCACGGGCTAGGGCAGGGAGAGGGGTGGGGAGACCAGGTCAGGGTTCCCAGCAGCTCAGGGACCATAGGGAAGGAGGAGGAGCCCGCCAGCTGGGGGTGGGGTGGGGGACACACCAGGAGAGCACATGCCCTCTACCCCCATGTTGGCAGCAGGCCAGGCTGGTAACGGGGACAAAACAGGAAACCACCATGTTCGACCAGGACAGCAGGTCTGGCCGGTCAGGCCCTGGAGGCCAGGAAGAGGGAGGCCCTCCCCAGCCGCTGCATCCCTGAGTGCCCCCCACCCTCCATCTCTTCCCGCCCAGAAGCCCAGGGTCACCTCAGCCCTCTCCACACCCTCCCCAGCCCACCTCAAAACTCTCGGAATTTGCCTCCAGCCCCAGCCCCACACTGGGACGTCTTTCCCCTGACCTGTGAGCCCGGGGGGCAGGGGAGGATGGGTGCCCTGGCCCCTTGGGCCTCAGCCACACCGGCCTCTGCTACTGGGCACCCCTGGCCCCCAGTTAGCAGGGGTGGGATTGCTGGACTTGCCAGCCCATGACCCTGAGCCCCCAGGCCAGACAGCAGGGGTTGGGCACCAGAGGGGAGGGTGGGGGCGCTGGCAGGGCAGGTGGTCTGAGTGGGGCCTGCACAGCCCCTCCCGTCTCCCTCCATCCTGAGCCCCTCATCAGCCCTCACCTGGATTCCAGGCCCTCACATGGGCCACAATGAGGGCGATTTCTGGGTCACAGTTCAGGCCAAAGCAGGCGGGTGGGCACCATGCCCACGTCATGAGGGGCTGTGTCCCCCCCTTCCCCCGACGCCCCAGGAGGTGAGATCGTTGGGGGTGCGCCCTGGAGTCACAGCTGCATCTCATTCATTCATTCATTCACCCAGAACTAGGAGACTCCCTGAGAGCCAACAGAGGTCAGAGGTCAGCAGGAGGACCAACCTTCAGCAGGGTTGGAGGCGGGGCTCAAGGCATGACCCGGTGGGGCCTGAGGAGGTGGTGTGAAGGCAGAGGGCCCAGAAGGAGCCCGCCACAGCAAGATGGGGGGTCACGAGGGCTCACCCATCGGCAGCCATGCTCCCCTCACGAAGGCCACGCACCTGCCCATGCAGAAACGCGTTGTCACTCAGCCAGGCTAACGTGCTGGGGTGTGCATGCCCACCCACCTGTCCCCACACAGGACACGTGCGGGCCTCACACTTACACACCTACAGCCACGGCTGCTTCACCGGCTGGCGAGGGAGCAGGTGCCCCAGCCCCAGGTCTGGCCCTGCCTCCTGCCACGCCCACGGCACATTCCTCTGGCCTTCCTCTCCCCTCGCCTCTGGCCCCTGACTGTCCCCTGAGGAGCCCGGTGACCTCAGAGCTGGGATGTTCCCAGGAGCCTCAGGTTCTCGGAGCAGAGGGACCAGGACACTTCCTGGAGGCGCCTTGTGATCCAGTCCCCATGGGAACCCGGGCCTCATAGGCATGGGCCAGGCCGGGCCCTCCCAGGCTCCCAACAGGAGGGATCCCCCACCTCTGGCGGAATGCCCACCCCCTTTTGGGGCCCCCACACTCCTCTCAGAGCCCCGCCTCCGCGTCAGGCATCTCACTGGGACCCCCCCTCACAGGCACACAGAGGCACCCTGGTCTCTCTCTGAGGCCAGGTCCCCCTTCTGCAGGGACAGGCGCTGCCCCCCCTCCACAGTTACCCCACCCTTGGCACCCATCTCTCCCTTCCCTGTGGCTGCCCCTTCTGGGGTCCCCTGCCCAGGCAGCCTGCTCTATGCACCTACCTCCTTGGGCTGGTGGTCCTCATGCTGACCTCTGACCCCTGTGGTCTCAGCTCTTCTAGTGCTTGGAGCTGGGCAGTCTCGGGGGGTCCCAGGCCACCAGCTGAGTGGGTGTAAGGCAGGCCATCCTGCCAGGATGGACACCACTCCGAGCCTCACCATGTGCAGCACCCCCCACCAGGCTCAAGGTTGGGGTCTCGTGTCAGCAGCGGGGGCCCACGCCCCGAGTCCAGCCCAGGGGTGCACTGTTCAGAGGTGCTGTTCTCGGCCGAGGGGCGGCAACCTGCCATGACCGCAGGGGCTGGGGGCGGTGTCAGGTATGGGGGCGTTGGGGGCACGGGTGGGGTGAGGGGTGCAGTCTGTGCCACTGGGTAAACCCTGGCCCCTCAGTCCAGCCCCCAGGCCCCCGCCGGCCCCGAGGTCTGCAGGGCCCCATGCCGACCGGCTGAAACCACTCCCCCCCACCCCGGGAAGACTTCCAGACCCCCTGGAGGGGTCGGGGGCTTCCTTGGGCTCCAGGGTCCCACGTGTGTAACCCAGGGTGCCCCCAGCAGTCACCCCAAACGAGTCCTGTGACCCTCCTGGTCCCTGAGGCACCCTTACCTTTGACCCCACTCCTTGGGGGTGCTCCCAGCCCTGACCTCTCACCCAGTCCCTGGACCCAAAGGCTGTGGGGGTGGGAACGGGGGCAGCAGAATCCCAGGTCTGGACAGCCATGCGTGTGAACATTGGGGTGACACACGTGTGGACACGCACGTCAGCGGGTCATGTACATGAGGTGGGGGGGCAGGAACGAGGGCTGTGGAGGGGACATCAGTGAGATCACAGGGTGTAAGGACCTGGGCTGAGGTGTAGAGTGGGGGGCTGGGAGGCCTCAGGAGTTGCTCCAGACACCACCCCCAGACCTGCCCAGGCTGTGGAGGCCTCAATGACCGCCGCTGCACCCCACCCTCTGCGCCCAGCTCGCCAGGGAGAGGACGGGAGGCCAGCCAATCCCGAGGCCGAGGCCACGCCCCCGGCCAGCATGACCTGAGTCCATAAATACACCTGCCGGGACCAGCCTGAGGACTCACACCTGTCAGCACGCACACCTGGGACACGCAACCCCTGCCCTCCACCTGCCAGGAACACGCAGAGGCGCACCTGCCAGCCAGGCCGCCGAGACAGCTGGCAACCAGCCCGAGGAGGGACACCTGCCCGTGGAGCCCAGCCTGGGCCTGGCCCGGAGGAGAGCACTGCTGCCTGAGCAGGAGGACGAGGAGCCGCGGAGCCTGGCCCTGGCCGGCCAGGAGCACCATGCCCCGGCCCCGCTGACCCCCGGCCGCCAGGTAAGGCCCACTCAGCCGGCTCTCACCTCTCACCTGGACCGGCTCAGGGTGGGGCAGCTCCTCGGGGTGGGGCCTCAGTGCCAAGGAACCGGTTATGTGGGCACGCCGGCTGGAGCAGGGGGACAGTCAGTCCCCCAGACCTGGCCACGGCTGCGGCCTGACCCGCAGCCACCCTGTCCCCAGGGCACGGCGACCTCCCGTGTTGGGATGCGGGCACTGGTGACATCACAGTGACGCACCACGACTCAGGCTGTTGGTCACGGGCAGCGATGGGGAGCCTTCATGGTGCATCATCCTGGAGTCATCCCCCGACTGGCCAGCAAGTCAGGTCGGGGCCGCCTTGGGGGCCTCCTGAGCTCCACGGGGCCAGGGTCAGGGTCTTCCCAAGGCCCTGGCCTCCTCTGTCCACCAGGTGGTTGTCTGTGGTGGAGACCTAGGCCCAGTGGAGGGGCAGGGGCAGCGCTGGGCAGGCTCCTGGTCAGCAGGCTGGCCATCTGAGCCCGGCCAGGGAGACAGAGACAGGGTCCCCAGGGGAATGGGATGGGACAGGAGGAGGCAGCTGTGTGCCGGGCCAAGGACAGAGGCCCGTGTACCCCCCTCCCCTCAAGGACCAAGGGCTGACTCAGGCCCTTGCCACCAGCAGACAGGCTGGCCCTTTGGGTTCGGGGCACGGCTGGGACACAAACCTTCCTCAGGCCACCAGCCTCCGCCCTCCTCAGGCCTCTCCATCTCTCATAGACCGGCTTGGCTCAGCCCTAGACCCAGTCCTGACCTCCCCAGCCACGCCTGGCACCCAGCCAGGTGCCTACACTGGGATCCGTGTTCAAACCCACTTCACCTGACCCAGAGCCCAGGCCTGCTGCCAGGTGACCTGGCTGAGTCCCCCACCCTCCAAGCTGCCTTTTCTGCTCAGGGCTGTGATGTCCCATGACCTGGCCCAGCCCGGCCGAGCCCAGATGGGAATAGTAACTGCTGTGGGCCATTGATGGTCACTTCACCTCTGCCGGGGGCACAGCCAGGGCAGGGCCAGCCTGAGGCGTCCCCCTGGCACTCAGCACGACACCCTGTGCACATGGCGTCCGTCCGCAGACCCATCCGGGCTGCGCTGCCCCAGCCTCAGCGTGAGGCGCAGGAGGGGGTAGGACAGGGTGCAGGTGGCACCCACAGGTGGTCAGTGTCCTTCCTGGGCAAAGGGGAGAGGGATAGGCTGACCTCGCAGGAAGGGGCAGCCTGGGGTCACTCACAGTCATCTCTGTTTGTCCCACAGCTCAGAGCCATGTCATCATGCCAGCAGGTGTGGCATACAGCCACGCCGCCCCCCGGCCTGAGCAGCCCCACAGCCCCCGTGCCCAGGTCCCCCGGCTCGGTCAGCGGCCCCAGGTCCCCCGGCTCGGTCAGCGGCCCCAGGTCCCCCGGCTCGGTCAGCGGCCCCAGGTCCCCCGGCTCGGTCAGCGGCCCCAGGTCCCCCGGCTCGGTCAGCGGCCCCAGGTCCCCCGGCTCGGTCAGCGGCCCCAGGTCCCCCGGCTCGGTCAGCGGCCCCAGGTCTCCCGGCTCGGTCAGCGGCCCCAGGTCCCCCGCAACCCCTGGCTCGGAGAAGGTGGCCTCCCCGCTGGAGTGCTCCATCTGCTTCTCAGGCTACGACAACATCTTCAAGACGCCCAAGGAGCTGTCCTGCACCCATGTCTTCTGCTTGGAGTGCCTGGCACGGCTGGCGGCCGCCCAGCCAACTGGCCGGCCCGGCAGTGAGGCTGTGCCCTGCCCGTTCTGCCGGCAGCCCACCGCCGTGCCCGCCGACGGGGCCCCCGCACTGCGCACCAGCCGCCAGCTGCAGGCCAAGATGCCGGCGCACCTGCGGCGGGAGGAGCCCGTGTGGCTAGAGGGCACCAAGCTGTGCTGCTGTCTCCCCCCCTCTGCGCCTGGCCTGGCGACACCCGGCTTTGTGTGCGTGGACGTGGGCCTGAGCAAGCCCCCCGAGCCCGCTGTGCCCACCCCCAGCCCCAGCCCCACCGGCCACCACCGGGGCCGCCTGGCCCGCTGCTGGGCCCGCTGCGGGGACTGGAAGCGCATGGCGCTCGTCACGGCCCTGCTGCTGGCGCTCTTCTGCGTGGTGCTCTGGCCTGTGCAGTGCGCGCTCAGGACCGGCAGCCTGCACTGCCTGACCCGGCCGCCTGCCATCGCCGTGCCAACTACCGTCACCTACCCAGCCACCTTCCCACTCGGGCCCCTGGCGGACGACTAGGTGGTCCATGCTCCATGCTGGGTCCCCAGCCCACAGCAGGAGTGAGGGGTGCGGCGGTGTTGGGAATCAGTCCCAGGACCCCAAGGGCCCTAACATCTCTGGGGACCCCATTTGGCTCACCTGACCCCACTCTGCGGGGCTGGGTCCTGATGGCTCCCCACAGCCTCCAAGAATAATAGGGTCCTATGAGCCCCAGAGACCACCCCTAACTCCCAGTCGTGGAGACCGAGGCCCCGGCAGACCGCCTGGCCAGGCCCCCTGTTCGCACTGAGCATCGCCCACAGGGGCAGCCCCTGTGAGAAGGGAGGCGTGCCACCCTTACGGTCACACTTCACACCGGCTCCTTCCCCAGGCAGGGCCGGCCCCTCCGTGGGGTGGGGGTGCTGACCCTGCTCCCTGAACAGGGCCCATCCAGCCCTCCTGAACTGTACGTTTTTAAATAAATTATTTTGTATGCACATTTGGGAAGGGTCCTTGCCTGTGCGCCCTCCTCCCTGTACCACTGACCCCCCCAGAAAAGCCCACGGTCCGCCCCTCCCCAGAGAGCCTCAATCCAGAGGACGCCCCGCTGGGTCCAACTCCCAGCAGCCCCTAGGGCAGGTGGGTCCCAGCCTCCGGGTGCAACTCCTGTCTCCTCTGCTGAGGAGGGGCTGGGGCAGTTTGGGACTTGGCTGCCCCCCAGGACCCTGAGGCTCCCAGAGGGAGGTGGGAGGACCCAGAGCACCTGGGACGGGGGAGGCCTGGCCTGGTCCAGAGCCCCCTCCTCCTCAACCGTCGTCATACTGGATTGAACCCCAAGAAGTCAGGGCCCTACGATCCTGCGGAAAGCCTGACTGGGGTGCTGCAGAACCCCTGAACCCCAGGAACCGGGGGTCATGGGGGCACAGAAGCAGAGTTACTGATGTATGTCCAACCGTCATATGTGGATACCACAGTCCCCCTCCCGGGCCAGCCTCCCCTCCCCCTCACCCCGGGTTTGCTCTCAGCCCCAGGAACCCTGCACCACCAGGTTGGCATGGCCAAGAGAGGCCCGGCCGGTTCTGGCTCAGCCTGCTCACCCCTCACCCCAAAGCCCTGGACTTCCTGCTGCACCCAGCTGAGCCTCTGGGGGTGGGGACCCCAGAGAAGATGGGCCTCGTGGGGGCCAATACACCACCTTTCCCTGGCCCCAGCGATCACAGCACGGGAACAGGTGTTTTCCTGGGAACACACGGAGCCACAGACCGTTGGGGATGGGGTGGTGCCCGTGACCACGGACCGCATGACAGTGACACTGCACCCAGTCAGCACGCGCACACACACCCGTCAGCCACATACACGGAGCCTCACCCTCATCACGGGCAGGGCCAGGCATGTGAGGTTGCACATGTGGTCACATGAGCATCTCACACATTCAACAAGCATTTATCCACGTGTGACTGCAATGTAATGGCCTGGGCTCAGACCACTGCGGGCAGGGCTGAGGGGAGGCTCTGGAGGCAGGGGTCGTGTGCAGGACGCAGGGGGTCGTGTGCAGGAGGCCGGGGTCGTGTGCAGGACGCAGGGGGTCGTGTGCAGGAGGCCGGGGTCGTGTGCAGGACGCAGGGGGTCGTGTGCAGGAGGCCGGGGTCGTGTGCATGGAAGGTACAGGGGAGCCGGCACAAGCACAACTGGCCACCAGCTCACTGGTCATGTGTGTCACACATGCAGACTGACACTCAAGCATGTGGAGCACAGGGTCACACATGATCACTCCCTGCTGTGCAGGTGGTCACTGGTGGCCTCTCGCCCTGAGAGACAAGCCACAGCCCTGAAACCCTGCCCCCCACCCTCACCCGGGAGTCCCATAAGGGCCAGGACACCGGGATCTCCCAACTGCCCTCCCCGTTTCCAGTGTCCAGGTCTGACGGGCAGACTCCTGGACCAGCTCCAGGCTGCTGTCCTCACACAGTCCTTCTTGTTTATTTTTTGAGAGAGAGAGAGAGAGAGAGAGAAACGGAGAGGCAGAGACAGAGAAACGTCGATGTGCGAGTGAAACAGCCAACATCCATCGGCTGCCCCCTGCTCGCCCCCTCGGTGACGGAGCCACAACACCGGCATGTGCCCTGAGTGGGAATCCAACGGCAGCCGTTTGGTGCAGGGGACGAGCCCAACCACCTGAGCCTCACCCACGGGGCAAACACAGTCCTCCTCACGGGGCTTCAGCTCCTCGGGGCACGGGCATGTGGGCCCTCGTACCCGCTGCCAGAGGTCTCCGGGGTCCTGTGGGCGGGGACCCGGTTCTGTGCGTTTTTGTGCTCATGTCCTAGTTGTGCCTGCGGCCTCCTGGCGGGGACACCGCCCTGCCCCCCACGGGACCCAGACTTGGGCCTGCTCCCTGGCACTTCCACTCATGCCTCGGGCGCTCGGACCGTAGTCAGGATCCTCTGAGGGCTTGCCTGGGAGGTGGGGCGCCGCTCACCATGGCGATGCCCACGCAGGTGCTGCTGCCCGCACTTCAAAACGTACGAAGAAGTGGAAAATTGGGTCTCTGAATGGTTTGCCTCAAAACAAGAAAAGTTCTATTGGGACGGTATCCACAAATTACCTGAAAGATGGGGGAAATGTGTAGCTAGCGATGGACATCACTTTGAATAAAGCATTTTTGATGTTTCTCTTGAAATTGTCATGTTTTCTTTGATTACAAAATCCACATCATTAACCGGTTAAAAATGCGGATTAATCATCAACTGGTTAATAGTGCAGATTAACTACTAACCAGTTAATAATGCGGATTAACCACCAACTGGTTAATAACATGGATTAACCACCAACTGGTTAATGGTGCGGATTAACTATTAACAGGTTAATAATGTGGATTAATATCAACCGGTTAATAATGCAGATTAATGATCAACTGGTTAATAATGCAGATTAACCATCAACCGGTTAATAGTGCGGATTAACTTTTAACCGGTTAAAAATGCGGATTTTGTAACCAAAGAAAACACGATAATTTCAAGAGAAACATCAAAAGTGCTTCCTTCAAAGTGATGTCCATCGCTAGCTACACATTTCCCCATCTTTCAGGTAATTTGTGGATACCGTCCCAATAGAACTTTTCTTGTTTTGAGGCGAACCATTCAGAGACCCAATTTTCCACTTCTTTGTACGTTTTGAAGTGCTGCTCAGAAAGTGCGTGTGCCATCGATCAGAACACGGAACAAGTGGTCGTCTGAAGGAGCAAGGTCTGGTGAACACGGCGGGTGGGTTCATACTTCCAGGCAAGATCTTTTAACGTGTCTTTAACTGGTCTTGAAGTGTGTGATGGTGCATTAGTATGAAGCAAAATTACTTGTTGTGTCTTCTGGAACATTCAGGTCGTTTCACGATCAAAGCGTGGTTCAGATTGATTATTTGTTGTCGGTAGCGATCAGTATTAACGGTTTCACCTGGTTTTAGCTCATAATGCACCACACCTTCCTGATCCCACCAAACACAGAGCATTGTCTTCTTTCCAAAGCGATTTGGCCTTGCAGTCGATGTTGATGGTTGACCTGGATCAACCCATGATTTTGTGCGTTTGGGATTCTCAAAATAAATCCACTTTCATCGCTAGTCACAATTCGATGCAAAAAAGACTTTCATGCCGTTAAAGCAACATTTTACTGATGACTTTTCGGTTTTCCATTTGTCTTTCAGTTCAGTTGATGTGGCACCCATTTTCCTTCCTTTAAAATCTTTCCAATTGTTTGTAAACGACTGGAAATTGTTTGCTGAGCAACGTCTAATCTTTCTGCAAGTTGTGTTTGAGTTTGACATGCATCTTCATCCAATAATGCTTGTCATTGTTGGTCTTCAAACGTTTTCGGTTGACCTGGACATTCTTTGCCTTCACATCGAAATCATCACTTTTAAAGCGTTTAAACCAGCGTTCACAAGTATCCTGAGATGGAGCATGTTCACTATAAGCTTCCCGAGGTATTCAGCAGCACTTTTCTTCAAAATAAAGTAATGAATTAAAACTTCCCGCAAATGCTCTTTTTTTTGGACACAAAATTCAACATTTTTAAGCATTAAAATATCTATGATGTTAACACCTTCAGCAAATTTAACATAAAGTTTTGAAGCTTGTCAATACAACAAAATAGCACATATATCAAATCGCATATATATCAACATATGTGTAACTCCATCTATTGAAAAAATCTGCATTATTAACCCGTGCACCTAGTAGTGCTTCACTGTGCGTGGCGGCCCCTCCTGGGCAGGACGGGGCAGGCCGCAGGGTCAGAGCAGGTGCGGCTGTGACCTGGGGCGGGGGGGGGGGGGGGGGCGGAGGAGCTCAGGGGATAAACCGGGAGGAGAAAGCCAGGCCAGAAGGAGTGATCAGCAGGGCCAAGGCTGAGCAGGAGGGGTTGGGAGGACCAGATGGGGTTCAGGGCTCTCGAGGCCTCCCCACTCCCAGAGCTTCCTGAAGCCCGAAGAAGCAAGGCTGGGCCAGCTGCCCGCCCAAGCCCGGTGAGCACATGGGCACGGGCCCTGACTGACAGGTGTCTCCTGCTGCACCTGGCCCAGAGGCGGCACCGTGGGCTGCAGATGGCCTGGTGGCAGTGTACACCTGCCCGGCCTGGCTTCTCCTCTGGGTCACTCTGGAAGGGGGTGTGGATCAGTTGCCTGCTGTTTCCAGTGACAGGACACATGCAAGTCGATGCAAACGCACGCCCAGCAGCCCAGGTGGCTCACACGTCCCTTCCGCCTCAACCTGGGGCGGGGCTCCGGACAATGTCTGGTCCAGCTCTCTCTGAGGACCCCTCCCCCCAATGCCTCTGGTTCTGCCAAGGTCTGCAACCTGGGCCCTGGCTCTTCCTAGGACATGCAGCTGGCCAGGCACAGCTGCCTCATGCACACCCGGGTGCACTGACATCCACACTGCAGGAGACACAGGTGGTATCGACTGGGAGGGAAGATGCCACTCAGGTCTCCAGGTGAGGAAGGGGCCCTGAGTGTGCAAGAGGGAGCCTCACCCCTGTGGTGGGAAACGGCCCACCGAGGTCCCTCATGGGGAAGGGTGTTCCTGAGTCAAACCTTGGGCTTGTTCTCTGGCCACTTCTCCTTCCTCGGACACAGGAGCCTGCCCTCCTGCCCCCGCAGCACCAGGAAGGACGGGGGCTTCAGCCACAGCTGACCCTTCCCCAGAGCCTGCAACCCCACCACCACCCTGACCCCTTTCCGCAGACCACAGCACCCTGCAACACCCTCACTGTCCCCTCCCTGCACCCGCACCTCAAACTCCTCCCAGAAGCCCTCTCGCCGGCGTGCGTGGCCTTGAGCTCCTGCACACGCTGTCAGTGCTGGCTGAGCTGACCCTCGTGGCCTGAGCTGACCCCTCGAGGGCCGGCAGGGAGAGACCCCTGTCCAAGCTTAGCAGGGTCCCCAGCGCCTCCCAAGGACAGCTGCCTGGCCCACACCCTGCCCCTCCGCCCGCTGCCCCTCCGCCTGCTGCCCCTCTGCCCGCTGCCACTCTGCCCGCTGCCCCTCTGCCCGCTGCCTTGCACCCTTTCTCCTGGGCAGGGCTGTGGGCCCCCCAGGGAAGCAGCCCACTCTGGATCCCATGCTTCATGGCGGGGGGCACCGTGCCCCCAACTTCACCATAGGATTCTTCTGTGGCTCTCAATCCGCCTCCCCGTCTCCAACATCCTACTTCTCGAGGCTGTGGGGCCACCACCGCCTCCCAGGAGTCACACACCACCTGGCCGCTGCCTCCTTCCAGGAGCAGATGAGAATGCGGGTGACAGGTGGCCGCAGTCCACCTTGTCCGGCGGCTGTGTGAGAGCGACAGCAAAACCCCGGCTTGCTCTGACTCTCCCGCACCAGGAGGTATCCCGACATCCCCCTTTTTTTATTTTTTAAACAATGGAATTGTGCATTTTATTATTATTATTATTTTAATATATTTTTATTGATTTCGGAGAGGAAGGGAGAGGGAGAGATAGAAACATCAGTGATGAGAGAGAATCATTGATCGGCTGCCTCCTGCACGCCCCACACTGGGGACTGAGCCCACAACCTGGGCATGTGCCCTTGACTAGAATCGAACCTGGGACCCTTCAGTCTGCAGGCCGGCGCTCTATCCACTGAGCCACACCAGCTAGGGCCCGGCATTTCTTTTCCATCAGCAGCTTCTCAGCATCCTTGCCAGACAGGTGCCCACGGCACCACCTGACCCGGGGCATGGTTGGGAGCACAGGTGAGACTTGGGGTCACACCTGGCCAGGTGAGGGGGTACAGAGACAGACAGAGACAGGCCCACCCAGACCATCTATCCTGCCCCTCTCTGCCCCTCCCCTACTCAGAGTCTGCAGGAGGCTGGGCAGGTAGGCCCTGCAGGGCCTGGGGTGGCCACCAGGTGGCAGCCTGGTCCTCAGCAAGGAGGGGAAAGGCAGCCTCCCTCCCAGCCCCGCCCCCTTTCCCGGGAATGCACCCTCAGGCCTCGCCGTGCAGATGGGGAAACCGAGGCTGGGAGAACCTGCCCACCCACATCTCCAGCCAGAAGGGCAGGGGCGAGGCAGCTGCAGGGCCCTGTGCACACTTGCCCCTGCATCAGGTGCCTGGGACCCTGGGGCGGGCAGGTGGGCTGGCGGGCAGGCGGACAGCCCCTCAGTTTTGCTGCAGCCGTGCGGGGTGGAGGGCGCCTGGGCTGTGCCCACAGACCCTGCCCTGGGACACTCACACGCACAGGCGCCCACACACAGACGCCGCTGCTCTGCTCGGACGAGGGTCCTGCCGCCCTGTGGTGCCGCCCCGTCTGCCTGCAGAGCAGTTTCCCGCCATGCTGGCTGGTGCAGAGCTTGGCCAGAGTCCACACAGGTCCGAAGAGTCTCCTGTGCTCTGGACCTTGATGTGGGGCACCTGGTCATGGCACCTGGAAGGGCAGCCACTGGGGGGGACCCTCCCCCTGTCGCCACCCTCAGCTTCCAGGACAGTCCCTATGCTTTTCCCGCCTGGAGGTCATGGCCTCTGCCAGGAACAGCAAGGCCAAGGCCGGCCCCTGTCCAGCCAGGGTGCACCGTGGGTGGTTGGTATCCGTCCCCATGCGCCCAGCCCTCTATGACAGACAGCCTCACCCCGGAGCCCCTGCCCTGCCAGGGGCTGCAGACAACTGGGGACAGGGCCCCCAGACAGCTTCCCTGGGGCCCCTGGGAAAACCTCCTCCTGAGTTCCCCTGGACGCTAAACCTCGGATCACGGGGCTCTGCGGCTGACACGTTCTTAGAGACCCAACTCCTTTCCACTATTGTTTTTTTTAAAAATCCTCACCCGAGGATATTTTTCCATTGATTTTCAGAGAGAGTGGAAGAAGGAAGACAGATAGAAACATCCATGTGAGAGAAACACGTCAACTGGTTGCCTCCTGCACGCTCCCAACCAGGGCCCGGGCGAGGGAGGAGCCTGTGACCGAGGTTCGTGCCCTTGAGTGGTACTGAACGCGACCCTTTGGTCCGCAGGCCGACGCTCTCAGCCATGATCCTGCAGAGGCCACTGTGCCAGCAGCCTCCTCACAACACCCTGTAGGGTCCTGGGCCCCTCACCCCTGAGGCGCTGCTGGGGGAGGTGGGGACCGGCAATGTCTGCTGCGGCTGAGGACGTTGCTCAGGGAGAGGGAAGCCCCCTGTGCCCCACAGATCAGGCTTTGTCCAGCCCCTCGGTGATCTAGGGGTCACTCAGGGTCATAGGGTGACCCCTCCTGTGACCTCCACCCTCCCCAAGCCTAAGAGGGGTGTGCCAAGTGCCAGGAAGCAGTGACACGTGTGTTACACCTGTGTGGCTCCCCCTGACAGGCACATGCATGCTAGCATCAGAGCTCACACGTGTGTGTGTGTGTGTGTGTGTGTGTGTGTGCGCGCGTGTGCGCGCGCGCAAGCACATGCTTGCACTCCCAGGGAGCCAGATCGGCAGAAAGGGCAGGGAGTGCCCAGTTCCGGTCACACTCTCCATGGAGGCAGAAAGCTCAGACACTTCCCTGCTGGGGTCCTACCACCGACCCTGGCCCTTAAGAGGCGTTGATGGGAGGGAGCTTGTTGAGAGAGGGCTGCTGCCTCAGGTAGGCAGGGTCAGGGCCTGAGTCTGGAGGGGAGACTAGACCCTCCTGGAGACCCCCAGCTCTGCCCTTGGTGTCAGGCCCAGGGAGGGGAGGGCTACCCACCAGGTGGGACACATCTCTGGTGGCTGTGATGACCCACATCCCGCGTGGTTCAGGGTTCGGGCTCTGGAGAAGGCCATGCACAAACGACAGAGATGAGACAAGAAATAATAATTTGGAAATTGGGGGGCCAGGTGGGAGCCCAAAGAAAGAAGAAGGACTCCACTTGTGCTCAGGCCTTGCCATCCTTTTATTCAGTTGGGACACACCTATAGCCCTTAGGCAGGCAATTCCGGTAACAGACAATCTTATCAGTAAGGATTTACATGACTATCTGGTCGGGAAGTTGCTTCAGCTGCCATTGTCTCAACTAAACAGTCAGTGCATAGCTCTGACCTTTGCCCGAGCTCAAGGTTCACCAGGCTTCCGGGATCCTTGGCCACACCTCTCTGCTAGTGAGGACAATAGGGGGTTTCCCAGGTGGCCAGAGGGAGGAGGGTCTGGATGGGGGGAGAGGGAAGGCCTGCCACTGTCCTCACCCCTGCTGCCCCCTCCCGCCTGAGACACTGTCACCCACGCCTGCAGGGCACATGCTGCCCCCTGGGTCACAGCACCTCTGACCTCCCCAGGCCCAGCTCCCCTCAGCAAACATCCTTCCCACGCCGGCCGCTGTGAGGCTGGCCTCGAGGTATCTGGCCTGGTGTGGGAACCGTGTCAGGACGCCAGGCCTGGAGGCAACGGGGCCCAAAGGGCAGGACGTCCCGGTGGCATCTCGCCTGCATCCCCCAAGCACGTCTCTTGGGGTGTCGGCGTCGGCAGCGGCTGCTGGGTGCTCACCTGCACCAGGTCATCTCTGCCCCCCTCACCCAAACCCCGCTGCACCTCACCCCACTTCCTTAAAGGTGACGCGCCAGCACGTCTGACATCGCCAAGGAAGTTAAAGTAAAAGCAGGTTTTCGAGGGCGCTGAGCTTGACTGCGGGGCGCCCCGGAGGGTGCTTCAGGATACCGGACGGGTCCTGCTCTGTGGGCACCACCTTCCAGGAGGGTGCAGGTGGGAGGGGCCCACCACCTGACCAGTGGCCTGTCCACCCTGCACCCACCCACAGCTGCTCCTCCGCTGCAGAGCCCCTTCTGCCGCCTGGGCAGTCACACCCAGGAGCGCCACGCTCCCCCTGAACGAACAGTTAGTGACTCAGGGAGGAGACTGTGGACGCCGCCAGCAGGTGGGTCACCTGAGCTAATGGGTGTTTTTATTTATTTTCATTTTGTGTTTTTTCTATCAACACAAAATAAAATTTAAAAACCCCAGTTCGCCGGAACCGGTTTGGCTCAGTGGATAGAGCATCGGCCTGCGGACTGAAGGGTCCCGGGTTTGATTCCGGTCAGGGGCATGTATCTTGGTTGTGGGCACATCCCCAGTGGGGAGTGTGCAGGAGGCAGCTGATTGATGTTTCTCTCTCATTGATGTTTCTAACTCTCTCTCCCTCTCTCTTCCTCTCTGTAAAAAAATCAATAAAATATATATTTAAAAAAAAACAAAAAGAAAACCCCAGTTCTCTTTTTTATTGATTGATTTCAGAGGGGAAGGGAGAGGGAGAGAAACATCCATGATGAGAGAGAAACATGGATCGGCTGCCTCCTGCACGCCCCACACGGGATCGAGCCCATATCCCAAGCATGTGCTGGGATGTGGGCTTGATCCCGTGTGGGGGTCCTGACAGGGAATCGAACCGTGACCTCCGGGTTCATAGGTCGACACTGAACCACCGAGCGCCGGCGGCCGGGCAAAACAGTTCCCTTGAATAAAAGCCAGGAGCTCCCGGGCGGAGGCCACACAGCCCCCCTTCTTTCCTGCTCCTGGTTCGAGGCTCACAGCTGCTCCACAGGCCCAGCCTCTCGGACTTCCACTGAGGGTCTCCCACAGGCCGAGGTGTCTGAGCACAGGGTGGGCCAGTGAAGAGGGCTCCCTGCCACCCTCACCCTCCTCGCTCCCCCAAGGCCCGCTCTCCTGACAGCTCCTGCCCACCCTGTGCTCGGACACAGAAATGGCTGACCACGTGCACACGCGTGCACACCAGGGCAGTGTGCGGGGTGCTGCCTGCAAGGCTCTGCCCCACCAGCTCCTGCACGTGTGCCCAGTCTCACTGCGGGGGTCTCCTCGCCACAGGCAGCCCCACCCCAGGGCAGGGCCCCCTCCGTCTGAGGCTGTAAGGGCGCCCGAGGCCTAAGAAAAGCCACAGGAGAGGAGCCAGCGCGGTGGGGGGGGCGGGGAGGGGACACACACAGACCAGCGCCTTTAACACGTTCAGACTTTATTTCACGGTGATTGACAGGCAGACTGGGGGTGTTAGTTAGTAATGTGACATACGGGGCTCCCTTCAGCCTGTGGGCCCCACATCCCAGCCCAGCTGTGGGAGTTGGGGCTGCCACACCCCAGTGCTAGGTGCAGGAGGGGACAGGCTGGTGGGGATGAGACGTGATGTTGCAGTTTAAGGCGTTTCTGGCTTCCCAGACGTCTTTGCTGTCCCTGCACCCACTCCTGGGCCTCGGTCAGACGCCTGGCCGGCCCCCGTCATTCTCCAACAAGGACACCCACCCCTCCTCCCAGGACGGGAGAGGGTTTGCTGTCCTGAGCCCCACTCCCCAGACGTCAAGTAAAATCAATGCACTGAGAACTCTGGTTGGTGGTCAGGCCTGGACGCTGGCTGCCCAGGCGCACAGGCAATGGACACCAACCACACCACACTGGCCCACTCCCTCTCAGGGTTCCTCACGGGGCCCCGAGGTGTCGGGAAGGGGCACAGCCACATCCCCGGTGGCAGGGCTAGCTGAGGTCAGGGCCCCGGGACAGTCCTGGGCCTGGCCTCTGCCCCCAGCACCCGGGGGCTGGCGGACACAGCGAGGGCAGGGATGCCGGTGGCCCCAGCAGGAACGTCATCTCTAAGTCACAGTATTGGCCCAGGAGGCCCAGGAGGGGCCGCCAGGCTCGAGGCCAGTCCTGGTGAGGCTGGCCCCTCCCCGCGGGACGAGGTCCAGCTCAGGGGAGGCCGGGGAGGGCCCCCTCCACCTGGGCAGCAGCTCCCAGCTCTGGGGGCACAGACTGGTCGGGTGGAGCTCCATGTGCTGGGGGGTCTGCTGACTGGCAGGGAAGCCCAGCGGGAGGGGCTGGACATGGTGGCCCGGGCGGAGGATGTGTCCTGAGGCTGCTGTCCGAGCCACGCCCTCCCTGTGGCCACATCAGCCCCAAGAGTCCCACGGCCCGAGTTGGCCTCTGCAGCTTGCCTGCCTTGATGGGAGGGAGGCCAGGCCGAGCGTCCCTGCGGCCAAAACACAGGCAAGAAAATCATATCAAAAAAGCAACACGTTTACAAAAATATAAAATAATTACAGCAGGGTGGGTGGCGGGCTGCGCGGGCTCAGGGGGCGGGACAGGGCCGGAGCTCGGGCCTGGTGACGGCGTCTTCCAGCAGGTGCAGCGGCCGCCGTCCCACCACCACGTCCCGCAGGCAGCCCACGAAGCCCGTGCCGTAAGCCTTGGGCAGGGCCGGGCCCACGGGCGGTCTCTCCAGGCCTCCTGCAGAGCAAGCACAGGGGGCACTGCTGGGAATGGCAGGCCGGGACACGGTGGGCACAGAGACCCACCAGCACCGAATGCCCAGGTGAGTGACCTGGGGCCTGTTCGTGCCCAGGGGGGACCCAGCGACCAACAGAGACGTTCTGGCCTCCTGGACCCACACCACCCTGGGGTCTGTCCCTCAGATTCTGAGACCCCCCAACCTCCCGGCCTCCCCCACTCACTCACCCAGCCACAAGGCTCCGTCTGTGTCCAGCTGCGTGGCACCCAGTGGGGAGGAACCGGTCACGGGGGCCTCGTTGCCCACCTGCAGGGAGCCTTCCCTCTGTTCCCTGAGTGAGGGTGGGGAGCCATCAGGTGACTCGAGGGCCCACCCTGCCGCCTCCAGGTCCTGAGCCCCATCACATCACCCCCGGGGCCAGGACAAGGTGGCACTGACCCCAGGAGAGGGCCTGGGGGTCGGGTCGGGTCAGGGTGCCGTGTCCCAGAAGCAAGGACCCCTTTCAGGTCAGGTTCCCCGAGCAAACTGCGGGGTCCTCCTGTCCCTCCCCCTCACCAGCTGTGACCCCGAGCCAGGCAGCCACCAGTGACCCCGTGTGCCCTGAGGGCAGGTCCAGGCCCCTCCCGCCCTGGTCCTTGGGCCCCTGCTGACCTGTGCGCCCTGACCCGCAACCAGCGGTTGGTGTTGACGGGCACAGTGGAGCGCAGCACCACGGGCTGGGAGCCCAGGTCGTAGGTCAGCTGCAGGCGGCCGTCCACGATGGCCAGTGCGAGGTAGTCGGCCCGCTCCGTGGCCTTGCCGCTCCACAGCAGCAGCCCCTGCGTGGCCTCGGTGCGCAGGCTCAGCTCGAAGTGGTCGCTCTGCAGCGCCTTCTCGCTGGGGGGCAGAGGGCTGGTCAGGCCTCCCCGAGGGCGGCAGGGGGCGGGCGGGCAAGGAGGGGGCAGATGCCAATGGTGGGGCAGATGGCTGAGAGACGGACAGTGGGGGGTAGGGCCAGACCGGCAGACACGAGAGAGGTGGACAGAGGGGCAGCTCAGAGCGACGGGCAGATGGCAGGGCTGGTGCCACGTGCTTACCTATGAAGGGCCCCAGGGTCTGGAGCTTCGGGGCTTAGAAGCAGGAAGAGAGGGAGGCAGGTGAGCAGGGGACAAAGGCTGTGGTGCAGGGTGGCCCGCAGCAGCCCCCACGCCCCCTCTCCAACGGTGGAGGCAGGAGGAGCAAGCATCCTCGGAGAAGGACCCTTGGCCACCTGCCCCACCCCTCATAGAGCCCGGCAATGACACACGTGCAACTCGCATGTGCAGACAGAGCTGGTGGGCGTGACCCAGGCTGGGAGCAGAGGTCAGGAGGCAGGCAATGAGGTGCGGAGAATGGAGACTGAGGGCTCCTGGTGGGAGACCCCGGACGTCCCGGCGCACACATGGGAGCGTCGCACACGCACACGCACGCTCACACGCACACAGATGCTCATGTGGTGAGAGCAGCAGCTGAGGGGTGGATGGTGACCGCCCTCAGCACACATCCCGGAAGGGGTAGCTCCACTTCCATGCTGGGAAACAGCCCGTGCAGGACACACAGCCCCGCCCATCCTCCATCGGGGAGGGAAGTCCCGCCTCTGCCTCGCGTGCGAGGAACAGAGAATGGGCACAGACTATGCGAGTGCGAGTGAGGTGGAGGAGCCCAGGTGCTACTTACGCTGGGATCTCATTGGTCAGTTCGCTTGGAAACAAAGAGACAGAGAAGGTGAGAGGCAGGAGGGAGGAGGGGGCAGTGGGCCGGCCGAGCGGGCCTGCCCTCCTGGCCACGGAGCCGAGGGCGGGTGTGGCATGGCCAGCGTCTGGCCCTGCACGGCGTACAGACAGGACAGATGGATGGACAGCGGAGCAGAGGGGGCGTTACCTCTCCGTCACAGCGTTGAGGTATTCGATGTAGGTCCGCCCATCAAAGGCCAGTGTGTCCAGGTCCCCCGCCGACTTCTCTATCAGCCCTGAGAGACAGTCGGGGTGAGGGTGGGCCTCGGGGGTCCACCCTGCAGCCTCAGCCCGGCCGGCAGTGCTCACCCTTCTCGCAGTGGAGCCCCGAGAAGCCCCCGGGGCACAGGCAGGTGTAGGAGGCTTCCCGGGGGAGGCAGGAGGCCCCGTTGAGGCAGGGGTGGCCCGAGGCTTGGGTGCAGGGGTGGCCTGCGAAGGAGGAGACGTCCACCGCCCGCACCACGTGCTCCCGGGTCAGCAGCTGATGGCCTTTCAGGGCGACCTGGGGGGACAGGGGATTGAGCCTCGTCCTGCCCACTGCCCTGCCCTGCAGCCCCCCGAGGAGACCCCCCCCACACACCAGCTGGATGGCGCCATCGAGGCCGGAGGACACAGCGGCGGCCCGGGCCAGCTTGCTGAAGTCGGGGGCTCCCCCCAGGTACAGCGGCTCCTTCAGGTTGAGGACAGTGTGCGGCACCTGCGGGAGGCGCTGGGTGAGGGGCTGTGGGGCCGCCTGTGGGGCAGGGACTGGACGCTGCGCCCGTCCGCCCGGCCCCCCTCGCCCTCCGGCCCAGCTAGGAGGCAGTTAATCCCACAGAAGTGGCCGATGGGGGCTTAGTGGGGGAGGGGCTACTCTATGCACAGAGGGAGGGATGGAGGCGCAGAGACGAGCAGATGAGCGAGCAGGGAGCCCCAGTACCTTTCGGGATTTCTGACATCCGGAGAGCGGGGTGGGGGTTGCAGAGCAAGGCCAGAGAGCAGAGAGCGGACAGACAGAGGCACAGGACAGACGGGAGAGAAAACAGTTCAGTGAGAGTCGCGTGGGAGGGCTGCCACGCCGCCTGGAGGAGGAGGAAGAGGGGGAGGAGGGGGGCCCCACAGCCGGACACTCACCGGGGACTCCCCCAGCACGCGGGGCCCGTCGCCCACACGCATGGCGCCCTTGCGGCCGTTTCGCTCCAGGGAGACCCTGGTCCAGGTGCCCAGGGCCACGGGCTCCTTGCTCCTGGGGAGAGGGCACCATGAGCGCCACACGGGGCCCGATGACGCTGCCCGAGCCCCAGCCCATGCCCCCCCCACGCGCACACCTGATGACCGCCGCCCCCTTGCCCAGGTCGTAGCGGAACTCCAGGTGTCCATCACGCAGGGCCAGCGACACGAAGTCCCCCCGGCCGTCCGTCTTCTGCCCGTTGTAGAGCAGCAGCCCGCTGGGGCCTCGCGCCAGGAATACCACCTCCAGCGCCATCTTCTCCCTGGGGCCACAGGGGGTCAGCGTGGGCATGCTGACGCTCACGGGCTGGCGGAGGGCCGGGGGACCGCTGCCCGCACCACCCGTCCCACTGACCCGAGGTCCCGCTCGAACGTGTGCAGGCCTTTCATCTCCAGGTAGGAGACCCCGCGGAAGTCCGCCAGGAAGGGCCCGGGGTCGCTCCGTTCTGTGGAGGACGAGAGAGTCACACAGGGCCCTGGGCCTGACCCTGGGGTCCCCTGCACCCCACCGCCCTGTGAGCCCCTGGCCTAACCCCAATCCCAACCCGGAGCAGAACCCAAACCCAAATGCGTGACCTGACCTCCCTCCGGCCCTAAGGCCCGGCGTCCCACCTGTTTGGCAGAGAGGACCCCCTCGTCCCAGGGGGCACTCGCACGTGGCCTTGCCCCCGGGCAGCACACGGCAGGGGGCCGCCCCGTGGCAGGGGTTGGGGTCACAGGGGTCCTTCTCCTCGGCACAGGTGGGCCCTGGACGGAGACAGGGTGGGGCCCCAAGAGGTTGAGCCCCTGCCGCAGACACACAGGTGCTCCCTGTCCCCCGGCCCCGGCCCCAGCCCCGTCCTCACCAAATCGGCCAGGGGGGCACTGACAGTGGAATCTGCCATCCTCCAGGGCCTGGCATGGGGCCCCCCCGAGGCAGGGGCTGGGCAGGCAGGGGTGGGCCGCACACTCGCCCACGTGGGCACTCCCGGTGGCCCCGCGCCAGCTGCCGAGCTCCAGGCGCTGGTTATTCACGTCCAGCAGGCGGATGCAGCCCTTGAGGCCGATGCTGACGGACGTCCGCTCCAGCACCCTGCGCCAGGACGGGGGCGGGGGGGGGGGATGGTGGTGGTCAGTGTGATTCCCCACACCCCAAAACGGGGTGGGCTGAGGGTCGGGGTCAGGACTAAAGGTCAGCCCACCCCTCCTTGGGGGTCACACTAGGCCTCGGGGTACCACCCCCAGATGGGGCAGAGTCAGGAGCAGGGCAAGAGCTGGGGCTAAGATCAGGGTCACAGTCGTGTTCCCCCCTCGTTCCCCCATCCACCTCCCCCTTTGCTCCTCGAATAAATTAGGCCTCCTGATTCGGCCGACAAGCCTGACCAAGACCAAGGCCAGAGGTCAGGCCTGGGGTCAGGGCACCCGGATGCTCACACAGCGGCCTGGTCCTCGGGGACGCCACCCACAAAGAGGTCTGTGTCGAGGTTGAGTCCATCCGTGCCACTGGGGCTCTGGCCCAGGACGGGGGGCTCGCCGTCCACCGAGAGTGAACCCTGGCGCCAGTGCCGAGACAGCTCCAGACGATGCCACTGGCCGGGCTCCACGGGCACCGAGCTGGTCAGCACCGCGGGCCCCGAGCCTGTGTCAAACCTGGGGGTGCCGGGGGAAGCGGGTGCTCAGGACAGCCAGAGGGAGCCAGGCCCATGGCCGGCTGCCCACCCGGCTGCAGAGGCTCCGCCCACCCTGCCCACTGCCACACCCACCTGAGCTGCACGCGGCCGCCCAGCAGCGCCAGTGCCAGGAAGTCCTTGCCACGGGCGTTGCCGTTGTAGAGCAGCAGCCCCTGGGGCTCCAGCGCCCGGAACTCCAGCGCCAGGCGCAGCGTGTGGTAGGCGCGGAGCGTGGGGAAGGCCAGGAAGGAGTGGCCCCCAAAGGATGGCACCGAGGGGTACAGTGCTGCGAGACAGACACCAGGTGGAGGGGACAGGACCCGCCCACAGCCCCGTCTTCCAGCCCGAAACCCGCCCCCTGACCCCTCAGCCTAGCCCCCAAACCTGGCCCCAAGTGCCTGCCTGCCCCTCCCCAGCAAGGATGGCCCTTACCTTTCTCACAGACAGTGCCCCCCCTGCCGGCTGGGCAGCTGCAGGTGAAGGCTCCCCCCGAGTCCTGGTCCCAGCAGGTCCCCCCATACAGGCAGGGCTGGGAGTCACAGGGCCTCCGGGGCTGCTGGGTGCCTGGGGGCAGGGGCCGGCGTCCGGGCACACGGCTGGGGCCTGTGGTGGGGGGCCGGCGTGTGGTGGGGGGGCCTGTAGTCCTGCTCACGGGCCGGCTTGTGTGGCTGGGGTGGAGGGCCCGAGGGGCAGCGGAAGCGGCCACGGTGGTGGCCCTGGCCGTGGCCATGGCAGGGGTGGCTCCTGTGGTCGCTCCCGTGAAGAAGGCAGGAAGCCAGTCTGCAGGCAGGGGGATGGTCAGGGTGCCAGGCCGCAGGGCGCCAGGAGAGGCTGCTGGGAGGGAGGGGCACGCTGGGCACAGGACAGGCCGGCGCTCACCAAAGTCCATGAAGCGCACGTGCTCCTGCAGCGGCCGCCGCACCACCAGGGGCCGGCGCCGGGAGGCCTGGATCTGGCGCAGGAGGGCGCGGCCCACGTCGGGTGCCCTGAGGCTCGTGGCTGGGGAAGAAGGACGCTGAGCACAGGAGCCTGTGCAGCGCCCATCCCCCTGGGAGAGACCGGGTGGGGGGCTCACTGGGGTCAAAGTGCACGTCCACAATGGCCCGGACAGAGTCGCCAGGCCCCAGGTCCCGCAGGCGGACGCTCCAGAAGTCCTTCTTGACATCCGAGTTCCGGAACAGGTCGTCCAGCTGTGGGGGAGGAGGGGGGCTCCAGGGGCCGCCCAGGGTGGCCGTCAGCCCCCCTACCCCAGCGCTTCTCTGGGTCGGGCCTGGGAGGAGACAGGGCTGCGCCCCACCCAACACCACGAACTCACTGCACTCTCGATGCTCCTGGCTGTCTCCCCAAACAGCTCGGACTTGGGGTCGGCCATCTCGGGCGTGTAGAACAGCTCCTGCCCCTCGACCCCCTCGAGCTCCAGCACACCCTGGAACGCCCTGGTGGCTGTGGGGGAGGGTGCAGTGAGGCCCTGCCTGGCACCGCCCGGCCTCCGGGCCGGCCATGGGCACAGCCCCAGCAGCAAGCCACACGGGTGCAGGCAGGTGGCGATTAGTCGGATGGTCATGAGGTTAGTGGGAGCCGGGGTAGGGCAGCTGGCAGTTACCAGGCAGACTCCTCGGGGCAGCACCCAGGCCGGCGTGCAACGGGAGAGACAGGTTATCACGGGGTCCTAGGCACCCACGTGTGTGTGGGGTCCAGGACCTCACGTGTGTGTGAGTGTGCTGAATCCCCCAGACCATGCACACGTGTGTGCTAAGGTCGGAACCCCAGAAGGCCCGGGCCTGCCTCCTGGGCAGCCTGCTTCCAGAGGAGACGGCATCCCCGGTGGGTCCAGGCCACGCCTCACGTTGCACCCCAGCCCGGCCACCCACTCACCGGGACAGTTGGAGCCCTCCGCGTCCAGCGAGGGCGTCTTGCCATCCGAGCAGCAGCCCAAAGGCGAGTTGTAGCAGGAAGCCCTCTCGATGGGTGGCCCAGGGGTCACCTCGCCGCCACCCTCGGGGGGCTCAGGTCCTGGGGAGGGGTGGTCTGAGCTGAGCTGCTGGTGCAGCTTCCCTGGGCCCTGCCCCCACGTCTCGGAGCCCACGCTCACCCCCCGAGCCGGCCCCACTGGCCTCCAGGTCCCCGCTCAGCTCCTCGTCACCGCTCCCGTCGGCGCTGCCAGATTCGCTGAAAGCTGCTGTGGCAAGGCTGGCTGCCGAGGGGGGTACCGTGGGGGGGACGGTCAGCTCGGGCCTCCTAGTGGCCCTAGGGATGCTGGCCGTGGTCCGAGGCTGTGATGAGGGTCTAGGGGTGGGTCGGCTGCGGGGGGTACTGCCGGGAGCCAGGGGGAGGGCGCTGGGCGGGGGTGCCTCACTCAGGTAGCGCACCGAGGTAGCCACAGACACGGGTGTGGGGCGGGCGCCGGGAGCCACAGCCTCTGTGGGGGAGGAGAGGGGAGAATTGGGTGGAGGCCACGTCAAGGCAGGTCGGGCCTTCCTGGTCAGTGCTGGGCTCGGGCGGCCTCACCCTGGCACGGGCCGAGGTTCTGGATCCAGATGTCCAGGCCCTGGCGGCAGGCGATGGTCCTCAGCTGGCACTCGTTACCGTAGGTGACTCCATCCGACCCGCACACCTGGGCACAGGGCGAGGATGCCAGGGGTGCCCCTTCCCCTCCTACACCCCCACCCTCCGCACACCCCATCCCTCACCTTGGTAGCATTGGCCTCCGGACAGGTGGGCGTTGGGCACACGCAGTGGGCAGAGCCAGCCTCCTCCACGCAGGACGCCCCAAACTCACAGTGCATTTCAGCACAGGTCCTGGACGCCGAGGAGTCTGGCACAGACACAGGGGACCCCCCTGGCTCAGGAGGCTGCCTCCATGACAGCCACACCCCTAGCACAGGCCCCCCCTCCCCCGCGCCCCCTCCCTGCCCCCGGCACCAGCAGGGCCCTCACCTGTTTCACAGCCAGCAGGGCCCAGGCCACGGCCATCAGGACACTGCCCGCACTTGGGCCCAGCCACCCCAGGCTTGCAGGAGCACAGCCCAGTCATCTGCTCACAGTCGTCCCGCACGGCACCTCGGGGGTCACAGCTGCAGGCTGAGGGGATGGGGCGGGGACCTGAGGTCTGAGCCTGGCGCCCCACTGGCCCCAGAGCCCAGCCCCTGCCAGGTGAGGGCAGGCCAGAGCCCGCGTGGGGGACCCAGGGCACAGCAACGGCAGGGACGGGCAGGAGGGCTCCACTGAGGACCGACCGTGGGGCCCGTCACTCACGGGTGCAGCCACTCCGGCCGTCGGTGACGATGCCACGGAAGTTCCAGAAGCCGGGCTCACAGCGGTCACACTTGAAGCCCCCCACACCCGGGCGGCAGGAGCACTGGCCTGTGCCCGGGTCGCAGGTGCCACCGTAGGAGCCGTGGGGGTTACACTGGCACAAGCCTGCAAGGCCAGGGCGGGACAGTCACACCGAGCAGGGCTTGGGTGGACGCAGGGCAGGGCCAGGCTTGGGGACTCACTGGGACAGCCGGCCAGGCCCACGCCCCGCGCAGCAGTGACGTTATCCTTGCAGCAGCCGAAGGGGGTCTGGGTGCAGTGCAGGGGGACGGCCGGGGGCATCGGAGCCACAGTGGGGCCTGCAGAGGAGGTGGGAGTTCAGACACCACGTGGGGCGGACCCCCCCTGGGCCTGGCCACTCCACCTCCGCCTCCCCTGGTCCCGCCGTCCCCCTCCTGATGCCACTGCCATTGGGGCCGGAGCCTATAGCTCAGGCCACAGGCGAGGATCCCACACCACATACAGGAACACGTCTGTTCACACAGGACATGAAACACCCAAAGATCAAGGACACGCATCCCTGGACACACCGGGGCGGCATACACACTCGGGTGAGTGTGTCCCTGCAACCCGTCCAGCCCTGGGCCTGACTGGATTGCAGACTCTTCCTCCCCATGGATACAGCCCCCCACATGTGCACACGTGTCCCAGCGCTGCTGGTGGTCAGGGGCACACACACACACTCACCGGTGTTCCTGCAAACCACACACATTCACACACAGCTGTGCAGACATGAGGGGGTGTGCACGCATGAGCACACACTTGTGGGCTCTGTGTACCTGTGATATTTACCGGGTCACCACCAGTCTTCCCCAAAAGAAAGTGCCCAGGGGGTGGGCCTTGCTGACTCCCTGCACCGAAGTCCAGCCTGGCGCACAGCAGGTGCTTAGTGCACACATGTTGACTAACAGTGACACACCAGTCCACACACCACAGTTGCAGACATACATATGCACCAGCACTGCACACTTAAGAGCACATGTTCACACCTGCCTGCCCCAGCACACACACACACACACACACACACACACACACACACACACACACACACACCTGTGAACACGCACACAGGGAACAGCGAACATGCGCAAGAGCCCACGTGCCACGCACCTCGGCAGGCTCCTTGAGCCACAACATACAGCTCTCGCTGGGACTCGCACCGGGCCTTCTTCAGCTCACACTCTGTGCCGTAGGTGACGCCATCGGAGCCGCAGACCTGGGGGTAGGGGGGGTGTCAGTGGGGGGGGCGTGGCACCTTCTCATTGCCCACCCAGCGCCTGAGAGGGGGAGGCCTCACCGGGCTCCTCAGGACGCCCTGGCAGCTGAAGCCACAGACGCAAGGCCCGTCCTCCGAGTCCTCGTCCCAGATGCCGCCGTACTGCAGGCACAGTTCCTGCTCACACTCGCCGTCCTCACCAGAGCCGGAGCCTCCGGAGCCACACTCGGCTGTGGGAAGGGGGCTGGTCACCCGTGTGGTGCTGGTTGGAGCCGGTGCCCAGGCAGACCACCCGGGCAGCGCCACACCTACCCTGCTCACACGGCCCCGCCCGGGCCTCCTCGATCTGAGCCTGTTGCTGGCAGGCGGCCTCGCGGAGCTCACAGGCACTGGGGTAGGTGACACCGTCGCTGCCGCACACGGGGCCGGGCGGGGGGCGCTCACACCGGGGGCACACACACTGCCCCGCCATGCACACGGCACCAAAGGCGCACACTGTGTCTCCACAGGTCTCTGCAGAGGGCGAAACCCGGCTGGGTCAGCAGACCCAGCTGGGAGATGCGGGGACCACAGTCCCCCTCCACCCCCACTCACGGCAAGGTCCGTCTGAGGCCACATGCAGGCTGATCTGGCGTGTGCAGGCGTGGACGTGCAGCTCACACTCGCTGGCGTACGTGTTCCCGTCAGAGCCACACACGGGCTGGGCCAGGGCCACGCACTCCGAGGGGCACACGCAGTGCCCAGTCTCGGCCTCGCACACGGCTCCAAAGCGGCACTGCCCACAGCGGTCTAGGGAGGAGGCTCCATCACCATGGTGACTGGGACCCCCGCCCCCAGCAAGACCCCCTTGCCCGCCACTGACCACAGGGTCCCTTGTGAGCCACCAGGATCTCTCGCCCGAGGACGCAGGCCGCAGACTCCAGCTCGCAAATGCTGCCGTAGGTGACCCCATCACTGCCACACACGGGGCTGTAGACCCTCGGACACATGTGCTGGCACACACACTCTGCTTCCCCGTTCTTCACGGCACACACTGCCCCGAACAGGCACTGCACCCCGATGCACGGGGACGGGGGCTGATCTGCGGAGGACACGGCACTCAGTGGGCCCTGCCACCCCCAGGCGGACGGACGCACAAGCCCCCAGCTCTGAGCAGCAGGCCCTCCTGGGTGGGGATGGCGCGGGAAGAGAGGGCCAGGAGCTGGGCCAAGGCACAGACGCAGCAGAGAAAGGGACAGACACGTAACAGACTTGGACAGGGACACAGACCCAGACGCCCCGGCCTCCTGCAGGCGTGCGGAGTGGGGCTGCCCTCAGGACCGGGGTTTCCTGACCGTCCCCGCACACGGGCACCTGCCAGGGAGGGCAGCTCTCTGGGGTACATGAGGGCCGGGCTTACCCAGCCTCCCGGGCCATGACCCTGACCCTGACCCTGGGGCACGTATGCATGTGTGGGGGCTCTCTCTGTGGGTAGGAAGAGTCTGCAGCCCAGAGTCAGACCCAGGGCGCACGGGGAGGTGTCTGTCCACTTGCTCTGAGGGCTACACAGCCAGGCAGCAGCGAGCCACCCCCCCGCGCGCTGGGGCAGACCTCAGACCGCGGGCTCCCGGCGGCAGGCGCTGCACATCCTCCTGCCCGTGGGTCAGGCTGGAAGACACAAGAGGTGCAGCCGAGAGGGAAGGAAGGACAGACAGGAGACGGACGCAGAGAGATGCACAGACCCGTGGACAGAGCCGCCCCACCTTCTGCTGGCCCCGCAAAACCCAGCTCCGCCCAGAGGGGACCCCGGGGCTGCTCATGCCCCCAGGGGCCGCAGAGCCCACTGATGGAGAAGAGCCCTGCCAAGACCTCAGAGCGACCCGCCTTGCCTGCCACCCAGGAGGAAGGGGACTCGGATGGAGATGGCGTGATGATGGCGGCAGGGACCGACGTGGGATCAGCCCGCTCCAGGCACAACCCCCCCCACGGTGCTCACCACACGGGCCCTGATGCCTGGGGGGGATGGCACGCTGCTGCTGGCATTCAGCCTGCTGGCGCCAGCAGTCGTTGTCATACGTGTGCCCGTCCTTGGCGCACACAGGTCTGTAGGCCCCATCACAGACGATGCGGTCACAGGAGCAGCGGGGATGGCCTCGGCGGGACAGGCACACGGCATTGAACCTGCAAGGGTCTGGGCACTGGTCTGGGGTGGGGGCGGGGGGTCAATGAGATCAGAGAGGCCCGAGTGCCACGGCCCTGATCTTGGCACATGCAGGGGACCCATGGGCGCCTGAGGTGGTTTGTGGGGACCCGAGAGGCATGAAGGGGATGGCGGGCACAGGCGGGGTGAGCCACCCACCTCGAGGCTGGCAGGATCCGGAGCGCACTTTCTGGAGGAGGATGCCCCGGGCGGCCCCTGTGCGGCCCATGACACACTCATTGTCGTAGGTGACACCATCGTCCCCGCACACGGGCATCCGCCGGGGAGGGCAGCTCTCAGGAGGAAGCAGCATCTCGGGGCGCCGGGTTCGCGGGTTCACACGGCAGAGGCGGCTCGGGTCACTGAGGGCACCCTGGCAGGGGTCTGGGGGCGGGAGGGCGCGGTTAGGGCGCGGCTAGGGCGCGGGGGCAGGCGCACGGAGGTTGTGCAGGGGACGGTGGGCACAGGCAGGGTGAGCCACCACCTGGGCCGTCCGGGCAGCTCACCACAGGGGCCGTCGAACTTCTTGGAAATGTTCTCCTGTTGCGCACAGGCGTGGCGCAGCAGCTGGCACTCGCCCCGATAGTCGGTGCCGTCGGTGCCGCACACGGGCCCCTCTGGGGCTCCCCGGCAGGAGGCCGGGCACAGGCACGTGGCTGTCTGTCCATCCGCGGAGCGTGCACAGGTGCTGCCGAAGCTGCAGGTCACGTTGGAGCAGGGGTCGCGGGGCCCTGTGGGCGGGGCCGGGTGGGTCACGCTGGCTGGCAATCCCCCTTCCCCCCCTCCCCGCCCCCGGTAGCCCCCACTCACCGCAGGGCCCGCGGAAGAGCAGGCGGATGCGCCGCTGCTGGCTGCACTGCGCCCGCTGCAGCTCACACTCGTTGCTGTAGGTGGAGGCGTCGGAGCCGCACACGGGCGCCACGACGGCGGGGCAGGCGCGCTTCTTGCACACGCAGGAGGCTCGGCCTGGGCCCTCCACGCTGGGCTCGCACACGGCGCCGAAGCCACACAGCATCCCGCGGCAGGCTGGCGGGGGCGGGGGCGGGCGAGGAGGCTCAGAGCCGTCCTGCCAGACCCCTCCCCGCTCAGTCATCTGGGTCCAGGGTCCAGCATCCACACGGTTCATTTATTCAACTCCAAGGACATAGTCACATGTGCACATACATGTCCACACATGTTCATACTCACACAGGAAACCATGTGTGCCCATCATGGCCACATACACACACATGCTTGTGGGCACACTCACAGGACCCCTGCCCTCTCCAACCCCACCCATCACGGGCCGCACCAGCCCCAGCCTTGCCCTGGCCCAGGCCCCCCTGTGGGGGACACCTCCCCACAAGCTCCGTGAAGTGCCCGCCCCAGGCCGGCTCGGTCGCAGGCACGGCCCAGGAGCCTTCTCCCAGCAGAACAAAGGCTCTCACCTGAGGTGACCCCCTCACTGTCCTGGCCCACCCACGCCCCTGACCCGTGCTACCTCCCACCCCCCACGGACCACTCCCTGCCTTTCCTGGTCACCCGAGGGCACAGCTGGGGGCGGGGGCGGGAGACCTGAGGTGGTCACAGCTCCACCCTCTGGCTCAGGCCAGGACCCAGCACCCGCCCTGCTGCCCCTGGCTCCCATCTTCCCACATCTCTCCTCCTGCTTCTCGGAGGCTTCCCCCAACCCCAGGACCATCCCCACGTGGGCCCTGCCTCTGCCCACCATCACCTTCCACCCCCCAGGCCAGCTGCCCCCAGGCCCTCGCTCTGTGTGGCTAGCCCTCCTGCCCTCCCACCCCAGGGCCTCCCCAGCCTTGTGAGCATCTCTCCCCAGGGCCCCTTGGGCACCCACACGCCTCCTCCTCTCCCACCTGTCCTCCTGTGCCCCACTTCAGTACTGTCCTGCCCCTCACACTCGAATGTCCCCCCCCTCACACTCACAGAGGCCCAGCACGGGGTCCTGCAGACCCGTCATTTTTCTGTAAACATCTAAGTTCTTATCTTTGCAGGTGGGAGCTGCATGTGCCCAGCACACGTCCTGTCACGGAACCTTTGCAGCAGCCCAGAGGGCAGGGGGCAGGCGGACTCCTCAGGCACCGCCCAGCACTGCACACCCACAGGCTGCGAAGTGGGGGGGCGCATTAAAGGCCACAGCTGTCTGGACCTCATAAATATTTAACTGGGTTCAATTAGCATGAATAAGTTATGGGGAATGGGGGGGGTTCCCCATCACCTCCCAGCAGACTCAGGAAGTAGGGTGGGAGGAAGCACCCTCAATTCTATGGAGGGCGGGGAGCCCACGAGCTGAGTTGCTGTTGCCACAGCAACGCCCGCCCCAGGCTCCTGCATGTCTGCCTGGGTGTCTCCCCCCTCCCCCGCCACCCCGTATGGGCTGACGGAACCAGAGCCTGGGGCCAGCGTGGACACCCCAGCCTGATGTCCCTCCCATGGCCACACCCTTGCCCCACCCCCACCTCGGATCCCTCATCATATCCAGGAGCCAGGCTCTCCCCGAATCTCACTGGCCACGTCTCAGCGCCTCCTGGGAAAGGGCCAGTGGGACCTGCCTTGGGGTTGTTGTGGGTTCAATGGGCCAACGTGAGCCGAGGCTGTGGGGTACCCAGTGCCCAGCTGCGAGGCTGCCAGCTATGATGACTGTGGTGTCATTATGTTGGCCTCCCTGCCCTGGCTCAAACCACTCCTAACCGTGTCCACCCACGACCCCTCTTCACACTGTCACCTTCCTCACCACCCCCATCGCTTCTCTCATACTCGGTCTCTCTCTCAACCAAGCCCCTTGGACCCCAGGCCAAAACCACTGGCACCTGCTGATGTCCAGTTGGCCGTTCTCTTTGGCCTCCACTGGACCTGCTGATCAAGATCTCTCCCAGGGTCCTGACCCCATGGCCAAGGACCTGGGCACCTCACTGGACCTCAGGCTCCTCGGCCAGCTGCCGTGTCGGTGCCCTTGGGCTCGGCCTCTTTCTCCCTCTGGTCACCTTGGTCCAGCCAGACCCCTACCAATGTCCTAACCCTTTGGCCAAGGACACCTACTTCCAGGTGACCTGCCAAGACCTGCACCTTTCTCCACAGCCCAGGAATCTGCTTTGCCGCTCATGACAGAGCTCTGGGAGAAAGGTGAGGAGCCCCGTTGGTCTCGGGTCAGTGCACAGAGGATGGAGGGAAGGCAGGGGCTGGGGCAGGAACCGGAAATCTCAGAGACTGGTGCCCGGGGACTAGCTATGGACTGGAGGTGGCTCAGGGCGGGGGGGGGGGGGGGGGGGAGGACACGACAGGATGCCTCTGGGGGGCCATCGAGCTGAGGCCCCACACGGACTCCCAGGTCCCAGCCTTTCCATCTCCCACCCGGAATGAGAGCCTGAGGGGCGGTCTCCCGGCTGTGAAGGGGGGAGCTCTCCCAGTCTCCAGGGCAGCTGTGGCATCCGGTGACTTGATTCTTGATTCGGGCAAAGCTGAGGTTTGGAGCATAATGGACTCGTCCCCTGTCCAGGCTGAAATAGTCCCCCGAGGCCACGCTCAGGCTGTTAGTGGGATGAGGGCTGCTCCCGTGCACCCCTTGATGCCCGCTTATGTCCATTTATGCGCCTGCACCTCCATGGGACTAGGGCGCATAAAGTCTCAAGACGAGGTTCATGATTGGACATAAAAGCTGCATAAGCAGAGACCACGAGCACAGGCAGGTGCAATCACACATCCACGCACACGCATGCATACCTGTATTAGCTCTCATCACCATGCAAACTGCCGCCCATAAATGCAGTGCTACCCAGACACCCCTGGGTTTGTGGCCCTGACTCGTCTGCTCGGGCCCTGCCCCAGCCCAGCCTCCTGCAGGAGCCTGTCTCTGGCCACTCCACGGCCCTCACAGTCTCACTCCCTGCAGGCCCATGGCCCCCCCACAATGTGCAACGCTGGAGGTGGTGGTGGTTTCTTACAGCCGCCCGCTGGAGTGCGCATATTAAACTCCACTCCAGGTCTTAAGTGGGTTGGGGATGGAGAGGACACCCCACGTCCCGCCTGTGAACACAAATGTGCAATGTGTGTGCCTGGGAGGGATGACGAGTGTGCAATGGGATCGGATGCGGGTTTGGGGCCTGTGTGTGCAGCTGTGGGAAGGTGTGTAAAGGGCAGGAGACACACCAGCCCTCAGGCGTCAGGAGAGGAGATGAGGACATCGAGAGAGGGGAGAGGGTGTCCTCCCATGGAGCCCAATCTGTAAGTCCAAGCCGTCCCAGGCACCTGCCCACAGCCTCTGGGAGATGGTCCTGGGCACCTGCCCCAGCCCAGCACAGACCTGCCTCCTCTCACGGCCCATCCCACATACCAACAGGCGACTCCCGTGAACCTGGGCAGGTACTGGACCAGCAGGGAGCCCCCTCCCCGAATGCAGGCCACTCCTGCAGCCCTAACAGCTTCCTCTCTCCCCTCCCACACCCATAGGCCCCGAGAGGCCAGGCCCCAGCGTGCTCAGTCCCAGGGACAAACCCTCCAACCCAACCCCTTCCCAGACAGGTGTCGTCGGTCCTGCCAAGGCCCCCAGCTCCCACCCTCTGCGCCTGTCTGACCATCTCACAACCCGTGAGCTCCAGGCCTCACTCCCAGAGAAGTGAGAGCCACGTTTGTATGCATGGCTGGCCAAGGGGCTGCCCGGCCCAGGGACTCAGACCCATGCGCCCTCCATTGCCCAGCTCTGTGGACTCCCTGGAAAGGAATCCGGGCTCCCTTGTCCCTTGTCTAGCCACCTCCCTGCCCCAGACATACCCCAAGAATGGCCCATGACCCCAAAAGTTCCATCACCCCTCTAGGCATGGACTCCCAACCTCAGCCTGTAACTAATGGATGCCTCCACTCACCATCTGGAGGTGTCGGGTGCACTGGTGTGAAGTGGGTCCCAGGTTTGTCTGAAAAAGAAAACAAATCTCCAAGTCAGGCCCTATGAGCAGGCCCTCCCAAAACCAGTCCCTTCACCCTACCTGGTGGGGTCACTCCTGCCTGCCCATCCCTTCCCTGGCCCCACCCTGAGCCCTGAGGACGGGCAGAGGCCTGGGGGTGGACAAAGGCAGAGGCCCTTGCTCACCTCTGGCCCTCCAGCTGCACGGTCAGGGCTTGACATGAGTCAGTGGGCCCCCGCTGCAGGCCTGTGGCAGCCACCTACTTGCTAGGTGAGCCCAGTCCACACCTGCCACAGCCCCACTCCCAGCACAGCCACCTGGCCCCTTCCTCCCCAGCCCCCCGAGAAAGTTGTTCCTGCCACTCAGGACGATGTTCAGCCCCCGGGAGCCCAAGGAGCGGCGTCCAGGGACCCAGGAATCCAGACTGGCCCATCCTGTCCCAGAAGATGCAGGTGGCTCCTCTGAGCTTCACCCCAGCTGGCAACCTCTCGGTGACCCTGCCTGTCCCCCAGTCCTTGGCAGCTGGGGCGGGGAGCTCAGCCACAGGGCAGGGTCCCTCGGTCGGCCAGTGGCCACGGCGCAGCCACGTACAGCCGTTGAGGAGGAGCAGCACGGCGAGGCCCAGCGTGGCCGTGGCCAGCAGGATCAGGCAGGCGTTGCAGGGGATCATGAGGTAGCGCACCAGCAGCGAGACCCCACGCTGCCGCTGCGGGTCCCGCTCCAGCACCAGCGGAGGCATGGCCTGGGCTCCGCAGCCTCCACTCCTGGGGTGTGAGGGCCTCACGGGGCGCCCCTGGGCCTCTCCAGGGCGACTCCCCCCATTCTGAAAATCCTGGGACAGCTGACAGCAGCTGTGTTCTCAAAGTTCAGCTCCAGCCAGTCTGGGGGCACCCAGCCCCCTCCACACCCTCCAGGCTCATGAGGGAGGTGTGCAGAATTCCTCCGCGGTAAAATCCTAAACGGGGGCTCAGAGGGAGGCAGAGGAGGGATTGAGGGCCAGTGGCCACCTCTGCTGTCCACAACCCATCCCCGCGGCCCGGAGTCGCCAGCAGCTCCCTGCAGGGCTGTCTTCTGGGGCCCGGCAGCCCGGAGCCCGATCCCTTTCAGTCCTGTCCTGCCAGCGGCTTTACCCTGGAGAGACCTGTCGGAGGGGGCTGCCAGCGGGTAGGCCCTCGGAGGTGCGGGGGCGGGGCGGCCGCCCCCCTTCCCCCCAAGGCGCGGAGGGTCCTGGCTGCCGGGTCCCTGGCAGAGGTGGGGCGAGGGCGCGGAGGGTCCTGGCTGCCGGGTCCCTGGCAGAGGCAGAGGTGGGGCGAGGGCGCGGAGGGTCCTGGCTGCCCGGTCCCTGGCAGAGGCGCGCGATGGCAGCAGCGGGAGGAGCGTGCGCGTCACCGGCAGAGAATAAAGAGCGGGCCCGGCAGAGGCAGGGCCGCGCCTGGCTCCCGCCTCCAGGCGAGCAGCGCCAGCTCCCCGCGCCCTCGCCTTCGCCGGGCTGAGGCCGTGAGTGTGGGGCGAGGGGCGCTAGGGCGGGCGGAGCAGAGACAAAGGAAGATGCGCCCCTGGGACCCCCTGCGTCCTCGGGGAGTCGCGGCTCGCGGCGCGGAGATGGGCGGCAGCGGCGGACAGGGAAGGAGGGCGGAGGGCGGCACAAAAGGGATCACGGGGCAGGCGGGGCAGGGGTCGGGCAGGAGGTAGTGGCTAGGGTAGAGGTGGGGGCTGGGGCAGAGGTGGGTGAGGGGAGAGTAGGCGGCAGGTGCTGGGGAGGGGGTGGGTGAAGGGGTGAGTGGGGCGCTGTCAGGGACAGGAGGGGTAGGAGCTGGGGCTGCGGCCGGTCAGGGACAGATTCCCTTTGCTCCCACGAGCTGGGCTGGGCTGGGCTGGGCTGGGCTGGGCTGGGCGGTGCAGTGTGTGAGGTCTGAGTCCTGGCGGAGGGGAGGGGGGCTCGGGCCTGCACGAGGGGCCCTATTCTGGGCTGCTGTCTGGGGTCACTGTGGGCCTGTGCGTGTCTCTGTCCAGCTGCCCCACCCCGGCCGTATGTGTAGGACCCTCAAGTACAGACACATAAGGTGGGCAGTGGCCTGCGTCCGATTCGGAGGGTGGAGGTGGCCACGATGGGCCCACATCTCCTAGGAATAGACAGCAGCACCTCAAACCACTCACGCACCCCCCAGTTCTCTTCCGGATGGTGGAGCATGCAAATGAGTTCATGTAAATAAGGGTCAGTAAATAGTCTCGGGACTCACGGCGGGGTCCGCCCGCGAGCCTGGAGCGCCCCCCAGCGGCCGCCCCTGGAACTTCAGGCCCATGGTGTCTCAGCAGGGCTGGGCATGGTCAGAAGGCTCCACATCCTCCCCCAGGGGGTATCCTTCCCACACCCCAGCCCCTGCCCTGCCCAGATGTCAGGCCCTCAGCTCCAGGCCTGCTGGGGTGTGGGGGACGCGTGCCCGGCCCCCACTGTCCCCACCACTCACATCCCACTCTTTGCGGCCAGGATCCCATAGGTGACCATCTCCATGACCACAGTTCACTCACTTGCACCCCGACCCTCCACCTTCTAAGTGCCCCCACCACACGCACCGCTGTTGGCTCCCTCCATCCTGGACCTGGTCACAGGCACTGCCCCCTGCCACGGCCCCCTTGCCCTTCCTAGAGTCTGCCGGCCCTTTCTGGGGGAGCAGGGGGAGGGAGAGGAAGCTGTGGAGGAAAAGGGGCCACTCAATCATCCTGACAAGCTCGGCAATGGAAAGCCCGCCCAGGATGGTCAGACCCTGGAACTCGCAACTAAACCGGGTCAAGGCGGGCGTCACTGCCTAGGCCTGTGCTTGGGCCTGGAGCTCCCGGTGACAAAGGTCACCCCTGCAGTTAAGATAACATACCTCGGAAATGCCAGAGAATATCCTTCGCAGTCCCCTCAGGGCACACCCAGAGCAAGACAAGGATGGTTTCTCCTCCGTCCGCACACCCTCTCTCTGGGCTGTGAATGTCACTTAACTGCCCTGCGCCCACCAACGCACGTGTGTCTTTCGGTTCTACTCCATCCAACCCCACAGGTTGCCCCGCTTTGCTTTCTCTCACCCGGATTTCACGTTACACACCCCCCCCCCGCGCCCCGCCCAGTCTCCTCCCGTGATTCTGCGATTCTAGCCCATAAAATAAGTAAATAAGTAAAACTCACTCCAGAGCGTTTTCTCAATCCTTTGAGATTTTGTTTCCCTGCAATTGACGTCAGTTTGGCTCATATAAACTCATAAAAACGCTCTACAGGTTTGGACGTTTCTCACAGTGACAAAGCACAGTCTCCAGCATATGGGTCCCTTTTCTTTTTGGTGTCAGGCCACACCCCGCCCCATCCCAGCATCCCTCCTGGCCAGTTCCTCCATTGGCCACTGACCGACTCCCTACCCCAGCTGAAAAGACATTAACTGCACCCACTTCACCCCCCACACTTAGTCACAGCCAGCCTATCACACCCAGTCACATTCACGCTCAGACCCTGAGCACGGGCCTTGGGAGGGGCATCTGTGTTTGCTGTCCGAAGGTCTCCTTCCAGACAAACTGCTGTGGCATGGCCACCAGTATCACCCCGTCCTCTTAGATTTCATCTCAGTCCTAACCACACCCAGTTCCCTGGGGTCCCTCTCCCCAGACCCTTCCTGGCACCACCACCACAGGGCAACAGCCACCTACCTCTGTGCCTCCAGCCAGAACCCTCCCCCAAGGGCGTCCCACCCACCAGATATCCAGCTGCCTCACAAACAGGCCCTGGGGTCCCACCCCATCACTCCCTCCGATCAGGAGGGCTCCTCCACACACACTCAGCCTTCCTCACGGGCAGCCACCTGCTGCCAGCGCCCAGTCTGCCAGGTCCATCCCTCGACTCCTTTCTGTCCTTCAGCAGGCACACGAATGCCACACCCCACACGGGGTCAGCCCCCCAGTCAGGGTCCTCATCACCCCCAGCAGAGGTCTTCAAACTCTTGGAGCCCTGGAACCCGAGGTTCCAATAAAGCCTTGCAGGAAACGCCCATCAGAGTGGTTCCCCCACCCGATGCCCGGCAGACCCAGAGCAACAACCCCTCCAGCCCCTGGCGACCCTAACCCTCAGCTGCCTCCCTCTCCTCAGGGGCCTCCCACCGACCCCGCCCCACACCTCGCTGGACCTTGGCACTGCCCACACCACACTGATAGTGCCCGTGGCTCCTCCGGCACCACCCTGGACTGGGAGCACCCAGGGCAGGGTCTGACGTTTTATCTCAGGGCACGGCTTGGCCGGGAGCCCAGGGTCACACACTTTCCCATGTGCTTCTCTCTGTAGCCCCCCCAGGACTGGATCCGCATCCCTTGGCTCAGAGATGGCCCCTCAGACAACACCAGGGTGCCCAGGGCCCACGGGGGACACACGCACAGGTCGTTTGCTGCTGCCACTGCAACTGGGGGCTCCGTGAAGTGGGAGGGGAAGAAACCAGGGTGTGGGAAGCGTAAGCCTGGGATCGGAGGGAGCCCAGGGGGCTAGCAGGGACCCTGAGATCTGCCTACGAGGGGCTGGCCAACCAGCCAACGCTGGGGTGGGGCTTGGGGCCGGCACGCCCCGGCCTGGGGGAAAGGGAACCGCCAGGCAGCCTGGTCCCGCCCAGCCCAGCCCCAGCCCGAGCCCGAGCCCCCCACAGGGGCTGGCGGTCTTCAGAGACAAAGGGCCATTGAGGCCCCAGACCCAGCTGGGGGAGGGGAATCCAGGCGACCAAAGCTATTTTGGGATCTTCAGACTCAGTCTTTCAGCCCAGACCAGCCCAGGCGGCTCACGCCCCACAAAGGAATAGAGAGGGTGCTCAGAGCGAGGAATCAGCCCCCTGGACTCGGGGCTCACACACAGCAACATGCAACTACACACACATGTACACACATTCAGTGCTCGAGGTGCCACACAGGCACGCACACACCCACTCAAGTTTGCATGGGCACTGGTGTCAGCTGCGTGCGTGCACACCGGGTGTCACTCACTCACCGGTGTACATACACACTGGGCACCTCACACACACGTTCACCTTCATGCAACACAGCTGGGTCCTCATCCACATAGCACACACACATGCGTGTGCACACGCACAGGCTCTGGTTGTACTTCTCTGGCCCAGAAAAGGAAGGTGGGGGATGGGGTCTAGAGAGGACAGAGTCCAGCCCCTGGCAACCTGCAGGCTCCTTTCTCATGCAGATGACGCCTGGCTTCATCCAGAGGGAGAGGATCGGGGGTGGGGGAGCTGTCCTCTCTGGGGCAGGCACGTCACACTTGCGCACACGCACCACTAAATGCGCTCGCACGTCACAGGTGTCTGGCTGCCTCGACGGAGGAGGGGGCGGGGGAGGGAAAAGGACCGAGCAGAGCAGACCCCTCCCCAACTGCCCCCTCAGGGCCTCCTGGTGTCCGGTCTCAGGCTGCGGCAGGCCCCTCCCCCAGCCTTAGCAGACAATTGGCGGTTCACAACAGGACACAGCTGCTGGACCCAGGCCAGCCCCTGGGAAGGAGGTGGCGTCCAGCCCAGGCCCAGATCACAGCCGCAGGTGAGGCCGGAGGTGCTCACGTTGGACTCGGGGCTGTGAGTGAGCTCGCTCTGCAGGACGGTGGGATTCAGTGAGGGTGTGGAAGCAGCTCAGCAGGGCCAGCTCCTAGGGCTGGGAGCGGGGACGGCAGCTGCAGGCACTGCAGGCACCCCTCCCTCGCTCCCTTTCCCCCTCCTTCCCCAGCCGGCCTGAGCTCCTCCCTGAGGGGCTAAATGCGGGAGGTGTGTCCAGAGTCACGAAAGCTCTAGAGCTCCGGTTACCCAGTGGCAGTGGTGCACTAGGTTGAGGGTCTGAGGGGTGATATCTGCAGAGACCTGAATCAGGGGGAGAGGGGTGTGCACAGCCCTGGAGGGGGAGCCCTCAAACAGGCAACTACTTGTGCCCAGCTGAGAACAGGCTCAGGAGGCTGCAGGAGGCTGGGCAGAGCCAGTGCGGTGAAGACCCAGGGTGACAAGGAGCCAGTGGGCAGGTCCTCAGGCCGGGGAGCACAGGGGGAGGGAGCCTGGACAGAGCCGCTAGGGGGCGCCAGTGGAACAGAGGAGGGAGAAGACCATTGGAGAAAGGTAGGGATGGGGTGGGGCTGACCCACACCACCCCTTACCTCCAGGACTGCTCCAAGCACATCTCCAGAAGGAAAGAGAAAGCTGGGGGAGCAAGGGAGGTGCCCAGGTGTGGTCAGTGACTCAGTGGTGAGTGGGGAGGCGTTTTTCTGTCGAGGACCCAGCTGTGTGGCCATGGGTGATACACAGCCCAGCACCACGGCCTGAGCGGGGTGTGAGGGAGCACTTCCTGGAGGTGGCAGCCAGCTGGACGTCAGGACGAAGAGGGGTGGCAGACAGACCCAGGGAACAAAGAAGCAAACAGACAGGAGACCCAGTGAGGAGAGAGCTGAAGAGAGGAAAAGACAAACGGGGCAGGGAGGTTCTGGGGCCACCAGGGTGCGGGCGAAAGGGGGGGGGGTGTGCTAATGGGACCAGCGGCAACGATGCCAGCTGTCAGGTGGAAGGCTGGCTCAGCAGGAGGATCGGCTCAGTTCCCATCCAGGGCTTGGCAGTGAGCTGTGGGTTCCCAGCCCTCTCCCCGCACCACGCCCCCCATTACCCTTCATCCCCACTACAGGGCCCACCCGCTGCTCACCTCATCCCACTGTCTTTCTGCCCAGAATGTGCTTCCCCCCTGCACACACCTGGCCTCCTTGGGAGGCACATCCGGAACCGGCAGGGGCCTGTGCAGGTGACAGCAGCCGCCCCTCCCAGTGGCCCTTTGAGGATCTACTGGGGGTGGTGGATGGGAATGTGGGTGAGAAAGGAACCATGAATGAATGAATGAACAGACATGCTGAGCCTCCCTCCACCCGCTCCAGGAAGAGAAGTGGGCCCACATCCCCTCCCTACTGGCAGCCAGGTAGGGCCACAGTTGGCCCAGGTGTGCACTGGGGCCTCACATCTGTGAGCAGAGGGACAGGTGCCAGCACAGCCAAACCAGGCTGCCTGCTCTGCCCAGGGCCTAGCGCCTGGTGACTGACAGGGCTGCTGAGGGGAGGAGCAGGGGAAGCTCAGGCCCCTCTCAGTCCAGCGACCCCCATCAGAGCCCTGTGTCAGACTCAGGGTCTGGCAGGTATGTGAGGGAGCAAATGGCCCCCCAGGGACTCTCAGGCCCTCACCACAGTCCTTTGGTTTCGAGCACTGAGAGGTGTAGGAGGAGGTGCCCAGCCTTTTGCCAGGCACAGGGGAGGGAGGGATGCACACAGACACACACAGTTGGACACTGGGGCGGACGAGGCAGCTACAGCAAGCAGAGGCTGGGACACACAGAGGACAGAGGCTGGAGCCCTGTCCCCAAGGCCTGCACACAAGCAAAGGTCGCCCCTTACCAGCCTCCTGTCAGCGCTCCTGCGGGGCCCCTGGCCCTCAACAGAGCACAGGGAAACCAGCTTTGGTTCCAGGAAACCAGCATGGTGGGAACCACAGGCCACCGGCTGTGGCTCTGACCAGAATCCTCCTGTGCACAGATTACTGCGTCTGGGGCTGAGAGTGCATGAGCACAGACATACACATGCACATGCACATGTGCACGCCACACAGCTGAGGAGAGCCCTCCCTCTCCTTGCATCTCTCCATGGGGGGCAGCGAGGGAGTGGCTAGGAGGGGCCTCTGCCCCTTCCCAGGCCCAGCTGTCAGTGCCCGGCAGGGGGCCTTCCTCAGAGGAAGTTCTCAGGATCTGCGGGGTGTGTGTGTGGGTGGGGGGGGGCGGGGGGACTTGGAGGGGAGCTTCCCACGGCAGGCCTAGATCACCCCTTTCCAGATCCCAGCCGCAGCCTGACTCCAACATGACCACTTCTGGGCCCCAGTGCAAACCCACAGGGGTCACAGCAGCCTCCTCAGCTGAGCTGCGACACTGTCCTGGGGTAACTTACTGGGGTGCTGTCCCATTCTGAGTGAGAGGCAGGCGCTTCCTGGGTCTCTGGGGTGTCAGTGCCGCTAGGGCTGCTGTGGTGATGGTGCCGCAGCCCCAGTGGCCTGTGGTGAGGGGGTGCTGGGGCCAGGAGGGCAGGGCAGACAGGAAGTCCATGGCCCTCCACCCAGGCCTCTGGGCAAGGGCTGAACGTGGGCGGGTGGGGTGGAGGGAACTGCAGCTGGCCTGGGTTCCACAGGTGGAAGCTATGGGCTATGGATGGACGGGAGGGGGGTGGTTCCTGCAGCTGTTTACCTCCCCACTGTGGGTTGGGGGACTAACCCTCCAGGAAGGAAGCAAAGCAGACAGGCCGGGGGAGGCCGCCTGGCCTGGATGCACAGGGGATGGTGAGGATGGCGCTGCTTGACCTGAGGCCCCAGGTCTGGGCACGCCTCCCCTCCCCCCACCCAGACTTCCTGGGGCAGTCCCTGCACTTCCTGCCCAACGTGCAGTCCCAGACGTCGGCCAGCTAGCTCTAGGCCTCGGCCAGGGAACCTGCCGCTCCCTCGCCTGTGCAGCACAGGTCCCAGCACCCAGAGGGTATGGGCAGGCCCCACCAGAATGTTCCGTCCAGCACCCCCGTGTGACGGAGGGAGGGAGGAGGGAGGAGGGAGGGCAGTTTCAAAACAATTTCCTCCCATTTCCAGTTTGTGGGGGGAGAACGGAGGCTGGGCTCGTCTCTCGGTGGGGAGCAAGGGGCTGGGTCGGTATGGAAAAAGCCAAGCAGTGTTTCCACCAACTCAGCCCAAAGGGAGCAATGAGGTCACAGGCCCTAGCTGCCCCCAGGATCGCACGCCACCCGCCAGCACCGGGACCCACGTGGAGCCCCGGCCCGCACACGTCTAGTCCTGCGCACTGGGAGCGCCCACGGTGCCTTCCTACCCCAGTCGCCAGGTGAGAGAACCCGCCCCACCTGGGCAAGCACGCCCCCTGCTCCCCCAGCCTCGGGAGGAAAGGAGCAGGCGGGCGGGCAGCCGCTAGCCCCGACCTGCCTCTTCCAGGCCCGGCCTGGGGAGGGGCCAGGAAAGGCGCTGGGCGGGGCCTGGAGGGGGCGGGGTGGGAACCTACAGTGCAGAGGGGGTAGGAGAGTAGGAGAGGGAGCCGTGAACAGGAAGAAGTCACCTCCCGTCAGCGGGGAAGAATGTGAAGGGGGTGGGACAGGCCGAGGAATCGCACGGGGTGCAGAGGTTAAGTGCCAGGCGGCGGGGGGACAGCTGGCTACCTGCCTGACGGGCAGATGGAGGGTCAGTTCCTGGCATGCAGGGCCCACTCCTCTACAGCACCGCTGCCCAGGGAGTGTGATCACCAGGACCCGGGTCTCAGGGCTGGGCAGGGCCAGCGCCAGACTCACTTCGACCTGTCCCTGTGCCAGGCCCCTGTCCCTGTGCCAGGCCCGGCGGGGGCAAACAACACTTCCTTTCTCTGCTCCTGGCTCCTACGGGGGAGGGGAGGGCTGCTTCGGCCAGCCTGTGTCCTCCTGGGGGCTGCAGGGGAGGCCAGGACTAGCCTCATGTGGTGGAGTAAGTGGGCAGTGCCCTGACCAGGACAAGGTGGCCAAGGGCTGGAGGAGATGCTTGCTCAGCTGCCAGCCTGGGCAGGCTCAGCGTGGGGGTGGCTGTCAGTGGAGGAGGCCAGGCCACACCCCCGACAAAGCAGCAGGGGGGAGGAGTCTCCTTCTGGAAGAGGCTGTCCCAGAGCTACAGGCCTCCCTCACCCAAAGGTGGCGCAGAGGGAGGGACACATACCTGTCTCAGTTATGCCAGGAATGTGGTTCCCCAGGTCAGAACTGGAGGAGGTGCCTTCCGGGGGCAGAGGCTGGGGAAGGGGCCTGACCAGCAGAGCCAGGAAGACCCTGCAGGTCCCAGAGAGACACCTAGGAAGGCAGGTCCCAGCAGAGCTGGGGACAGGTGTGCTGAGAGCAGCAGGTGCCCCTCAGGACCCAGGCAGGGAGGAGGAAGAGGTGGGCCTGGGAGGACGAGGCCCCCACCTTGGCTGCTCTGGGCCTTGCAGGGGGTGAAGTGTGCTAGGGACAAGTGAGACCTGGTGGTCTTGGGGTGACCTCCACAGATCAGTGGCTGCTCAGACTTCGCCCTGGGCCCTGGGAGGCCCTGGAAGCAAAATGGGATCAGTCAGACGGGGAAGGGTCAGCTTATCTCAGTCCCTGTCTCCTCACTAGGCTGAGGCCTGGGCTCCTGGAGCCTGGGGTGGGGTCTGAGGTTCTCATCTCCAACAGAACAGGAGGTGGCCCCTCCTCCCACCCACCCAGCCTGAGGGACTGGGCACAAGGTTGTTTCTTCCCCGGCCTGGCCCTAGCTCCAGGGAACGAGCCCCTCAGGCTTTGGGGCACTCAGGGGAGACACCCCCTCTCATCTAAACCAGGATTGTGATGTATCAGCCCTGCCCCAGCGCCCAGCCCACTGCCCTCAGCGCCCTCCTTGGCTTCTAAAGCAGATCCATGTGGCCCAGCTCAAATCCAGAGCCTTGCAGTGGGAGGCTCCTCAGTCTGGGTCCTCCCCTCCCGGCTCCCGGCCTCCACCCACAAGGCTCCAAGCCATTTCCTTTCCCTTCATCTCCAGGAACTCCTTTCCCCGGACCTTCCCCCTGCGGGGCCTACCTCAGGAGGGTCCGGTGGCTCAGCCCTCCTGGGCACTCACCCCTCTGCTGCACACTGGCCTGTGCGTCCCAGCACCTGCCCCAGCCAGAGCCTGGGTCCTGCTCCTGAGCGTTGGTTGCCAGGGCAGGCAGCACACAGTAGGTCAAGTCTCAGTCCTAGCTGGGGGCTCTCCCTGTGGACCCTCCTGTCCAGCTGTCTCTCTGCCCAGCCTGGTGTGTCCAGAGCCGGGCTGGTGTGGGTGGGGCTCTGGCAGGATGGCCAATCAATCTTGCTGTGCCCGTGGTGGCCCTCACGCCACATGCCTTCTGACCCCACATAAGGCCTCAGTTACTGATCACAGACCCCCAGGCTGGACCCACCCAGCAGTACACTTAATGGTTGACCCTCATGATGCTTCCCTGTCAAGGGAGAGGGCATTTTCTGTACTGACCCTCTCTCCAGCCTCTCCTTAGCCCCCATTCACCCCCCAACACGGCATCACATCACACAGCTGCCCGGTCCCCGCGTCTCACTCCCATCTTTTCCCTCAACCACAAGCTTCCAGAGTGAGGCCAGCGTCTCAAGTCCTTGCCAGGGAGGAGGACAGCCAGGCTGAGACCCCTCAGTCGAGCCAGTGCTGGCAAGGGACTAGGACGCCCAGCCCTGCTGGCTCCTCTGTATGACGCTGTGGCCGGGACCACGAGGCAACCCCAGAAGCAGCCAACCACAGTCTGGGCAAGACATCATGGGGCTCCCGCCCACTTGGGTCTGCCTCCCAAGCACAGTCCTCTCCAGGCCCCATGAGTCCACCATCCAGGACCCCACAAAAAAACAAGCCAGCATCACAGCACTAAATTGGGTAGAAGGGGGACTTCCCTACTGGCCAAAAGAGCCAATCAGAGGGACAGGGTCACCTTCCCAGGACAGGAAGTAACAGACCCCTCCTACGCCCCTGGGGAGAAACATTCTCCCCCCGCCCCCCCCATACATCCCTAGGCAGCCAAGAGGGGACAGGCAGGATGTGGGGACAACGGCAGTTCTTACGCTCTCCCTGCCACATTCCTCAGCCAAGGATCTCAACTCCTAACTGGGACTATACTGGGATGAAGGGGGGTGAGGGGAGAGAGCCCTGGTCATGTGATTCCTGCTCACCTCCCAGAGACTGTGGTGGGGGAGGGATGCTCTCAGGCCATTCAGAATAGACGTGTGGGGACAGGCGACAAGAAAAAGTTCTCCACCTCGATAACGGAGTCCCACACCCCTTGAAACCCACAGAAGCCCTCACCCCACAGAGCTGCCCCTTCCCAGAAATGACAGGCCTTGGAACACACAAGGGGGCTGTGCCCCCATGTATAGGCCCCACCCGCAAGGGATTGCTCAACATCTGGGCCCTGTCTAGACAGATGTTTGGGCCTCTGCAGGAACATGAACAGCTGGTGTTCATTCACCTGGTCCCAGTCTCTCCTCGAGAAAAGGACCCTCTGCGAGGTACAGAGCCAGGGAGGGGGAGGGGAGGCTAAGAGACGGAGGCCTGTCCCTTTGCAGGGCTGGGACTTGCTCGGCTCAAGACAAAAGATGGTGGCATTGTGGAGGTTTGGGGAGAGCACTGGTAATGACCTGGAGATGGCAGAGACACAGCCGAGGAGCGGGGGAGCTGCAAGGAGGTCAGACCCCGAGAGTGCTCCAGCCTACAGCACGCTCCCCTTGGGCCCTTCGGCCGCCCTGGCCCCACGCACCTTCCACACAGTGCTCCACCTCCTCCAGGTTCCGCAGGGTGATGCGCATGAGGCTGGAGTTGAGCATCAGCTCGTTCTTGTGGGCTGGCCACAGGTACGGGGGCGCAGGGTTCACAAAGAAGATCCTTGTGTCCCCAGTGGACACCTGGTTGTCACAGATGAGGGGGTCTCCAAAGCCGCCAATCACCACCTTGTTGCCGCCATCCATCAGGCTCTCCTGAGTCACCACGTCTTTGCCCTTCAAGTACCGCCAGACCCGAACCTGGGGAGAATGGGGGGCAGGTCTCAGTGATCCACTTCCCACTGGGACGAGGAGGCCACAGAGGCCAGAGGCAAACGGCAGCCTGGGGCGTCTGGGCCTTTTCCTCCAGGAAACAGCTCCCAACCCCCAGGTCTAACTGACCCCAGCCACCCCGATTCCAATAGTGCCCATGTCAGCTCAGGCTGGATATGGGAAGGGGACCCACCTGGCCTGGGCTGCCTGCCTTCCCTGCCTTACTCTCCCTGTCTGCCCACCCACTACTCTGGCCTGCCCTGGATGGAGCCAGGAGACGCTAACATGGATGACAGACTTTCAGGGCGACAAGCTCTGAGCTCAGGGCTCTGGGCCAGCTGCATTCTTTGCAGCCCTGTGGGTGGGCTAAGACACCCCCTCCCAGGAGATAAAAGACCCCTCCTCCCGCCAGGCTCCCGCAGTGAGTGCAGTAAAGGCAGCCTGAGAACCACAAAATCAAGTTTGGGCAGCACAGGGCAGCCCCACCCTCCCTGCTCTGGCTCTGGGGGCCCTGAGGGCACCTTCTCAGACAAACTGTGCCCTGGGATGCTCACAGTCCACAGGGATGGGAATGGGGGTGGCAGGAGGGTTGCAGGAGATGCAGGCTGAACGACGGGCTGCCCTCAAAGGAACAGGTCCCCCGACAGGGGCCCAGCCCCCTGAGAAATGGCCTCTTTCTTCAGGAGCTCTGGGGGGTCGGCTGCTGGAATGGGGGATGAAAGACAATGGTGGCCAGTTCACCTGCCTACGTCCCCCCTGCTGGGATCCTAGGGTCTGCAGCATCTGCAGGGACCCCCTCCACCCTCCAGCGGCCTGGGTGAGCCAGGCCCAGCCCTCTCCCTCCGACCTCCAGACACACAGTAGGCTCAGAAGGACAAAACCAGCAGGGGGAGGGCGGGCAGCTTTCATCGCCTCCCCCCACCCCAGCCACACCCAGGAGCGGCAGGGAGGAAGTCGGGAAAATCCTGCAGGGACTTGGCAAAGTGCCCCGAGGTGGAGGGGAGGGGGCCCAGCGGGGGAGCCCAGCAGTAGCCCTCACAGGCCAAGCTAAAAGGAGCTGCTGCCCGTTCCCATCTCCAAGCAAGAGGAATGATCCGATTTCTGGTCGGGGAGGTAGTTTTAGGGGCCAGATGTGGGGAAGGGGCCTGGGTCCCCTGCGCACACCCTAGGAATGGATTGTGGTTTAAAACCCACCATACGTGCCCCGGGGCTGCCGGGTCCCACTGAAGGAGAGAACCCGCAAGCCCCCCTCGCGTGGCCGGGGGAGATGCGGTTCTCCCGGGAGCGGATGAGGCACCTGCCCCTGCCGGGCCACCCCCCATGCACAGTGGAGCTCAGTAACGGCCCCGCCCCCTTCTCAGCGCCTGCCCCCACACCCGGCACTGCAGCACCCCCACCGGGGTCCCCGGGATTGGAGATTAGATGTGAAGCCCCCTCTCCCGACCACCCCCTCCAGCCCTGATGAAGTCCTGGGGGCGAGCACTGACCCAGAGGAACCCCCACCTCCGCCCCGGGCAGAAAGCGTCTCCTCCCCGGCCCCTCATCCCTTTCCTCGGGCAGGTGGGGAGGGGGTGTGGGGGCCACACTCTCCGTAGGGGGCGGCACAGCGGGCTTCGGGAGGAGGGACGGACGTGACCGGGCCCCCGGGCCTGGGCGCCGCTCGGTGGGGCTGCGGTGGAACTTTCCCTGCGGCGCTCGCGAGTTTTCCGGGACCCGGCGCCCCACCCGGGGGCTCGGCGGTCGCCAAGGAAGCGGGCGCGGGCGCGGGCTCTGCGGGGCGTCTGGGGCTGGTTCCCACGGCCTGGGCGGGGGTCTCCGCGGGCGGCCAGGCATCGCGGGGGGGGGGGGGGGCTCGGGTTCGGAGCCGGGATCGCGGGACAAGAGTCCCCCAGCCCGGGCTCCAGGAGGGTCCGAGGGGCTCAGGGCCCGGCGTGCCGGCGGGGCCCACCTTGCACGAGTACGTGAGCTGCACCGGGTCCACGTTGAGGATCTCCTCCACGGTGCCCGTGAGCACCACGTTCGCCTCCTCCTCCCGCCGCTCCAGCGCGCGCTCCGGGCACGTCCCGTCGACGCCGGGCAGGGGGCACGCGGCCACCACCAGGAGCAGCAGCAGCGGCGGCAGCGGGGTCGGGCCGGACGGCCGCAGGCTGGCCATGGCGGGCCGAGGGCGGCGGAAGGGCCGGAGCGAGCGCGCGGGCCGGGCCGCGCCGGGGACCGGACTGGACAGGACGGGACGCAGCTCCCTGGAGGCGGTGGGAGCGCGGGCGGCCCGGGGGCGGGGCGGGGGCGGGACCCAGAGAGCACCGCCCCCCAGCCGCTCCCGCCCCCCTCGCCGCCGCCGCCCGCGCCGCCCCTGCCCGCCCGGCGCCCCGCGATCCGCGCCGGCCCCACGAACAAAGCGCCGGGAGAGCGGCGCCGAGCGGAGGCTGGGCTGGGGAGAAGGGGCGGCTGGGCCGGGTCGAGGAGGGCGGTGGGTCAGGCCCGGGCGGAGGGCAGCCCGGGGTGCTGTGTGCTGCGGCGGCCCCCACGGACGGCCCCCCGCGGACGAATGTCCCTCCCCCCCGGCGCGCGTCCCCGCCCCAGGCACTGCGGCTGGAGCCGGGTTAATGCATAATCTGGAGGCGACGTGACGGGACTTCCAAGGGGCTCCAGACCACTCCGGGGCCGGAGCGGCGGGGGCTCCCCGGCCGCGGGAAGGGGCTGCCAGTTGCCGGGACCCCGCCGCCGCTGGAGCCCCTGCAGAACAGGCAACCTGCGGGGGGACTGCAGCCCCCAGCAGACCCCGGACGGAAGCTCGGCAGGGCCGGGACCCCCGCGGGTTCGGGAGGGGCGGCCGTTCCATAGGCCACGCCCCCCGCGGGCGAGGGCCAATGCGGTCCGGGCGCTGCGCCGATTGGTCAATACTGAGCGCAGACCCGCCTACCTCCCGTTCCTGGGTCAGCTCGGGCCTCACTGCAGGGCGGAGGGCGCTCCCTGCCGTCCAGCGGCGGCAATTGCGGGTCACTGGTTGCGGGGGCGGGGGTCTTGGGGGGGCGGCCAGCCACGCCCCCTCCCAGCTCCCAGAATCGCGCTGCTCCCGCCCGGCTAAGTGCAGGGACAAACTGCGATCCAGAACGTCCAAATTGGAGCCTGGCCTGGCTGACGATCGAGGGGGAGTGGGAGGGGGAGGGGGAGGAGGCCCCTTCCGTTCTCCCAGGGCTGGATGTGAGGTGCCCCCTCACCAAGCCTGCCACAGAGCTGGGGCCAGGAGCTAGGAAGGGATAGCTATGCAGAGCCCCCTCTGAAGGACCCTACGTCTCCAGACCCTGTGGGGGGTTCAGGAAAGGAGGGTGGCATCAAGGTGTGTGCTTACACTTGCTGACTTGCAGTAAAGAGGTGATAGTGGGGCCCAGGAAATGTGGCTGGAACTTGGAGAGCCCCCCCACACGCATCTGTCCTAGGCAAGGCAGACCTGAGGCTGCGCCCCACCCCTCAGCCCAAATACGGACTCCCACAGACCAGAAAGGGGACGCTGGGTCTCCAGCCAAGTAACTTCCCCCGAAGAGTCTGAAAGCTGAGGTCTGAGTGTCCCCAGAATCTCGGACTTTGGCCCAGAGAGCTGTCTGTTCTGTCACCCCCATCTTGCCTGTGTCCAAGGCTGGCTCAGCCTGGCTCCTGTGGGCTCATTTGGGAAACTGGGGTAGCATCTGGTGTGGAAGCACGCGCAGCCTGTGCCAGGCGGTGCTCCCCCAAGCTCTTCTACAGGAGTCCCCCATTCAGGCGCCCTTCCCTCTGGCCACGACCTCTCCATTAAGTAAAACCCGAAGACAGGTGTATGTATTTGTTTCGAACAGCCTCCACTCAGCAAGTCACCAGTGGTGACGTGTGTGCTCAGGCCCTGTCCACACCCCTTCCAGACCAATGCAGGCTGGACAGAGTGGGCTAGTGGGTCCCGGAGGACAGAGAGGCCCGGAGCCCCACCTCCCAGCTTACCCAGGCAGGCCCTAGGACTCCCCTCCCTCACCGCTTCCAGGGGTGCTGATCCCAGTGGAGCCATCGCCTTGTGGCCTTTGGGGCCTGACCTGGCCTCCCCCCCCCCCCCATGCTGTCTGCTGACCCAGATGTTGGGTGGGGCCAGTTGTGCAGGGCCTGACCATGCTTCACCTGGGCCAGGGGTGGACGCCAGTGAGGCCTTTATCTTTCTCTAGAAGTTAATTTCCCGAAGGTGTGGGAACGCACCTCCAGTCTCTCTGCAGGGTGGGGGTGTGGGAGAATGTTGTTACTGGTTGATCCTACTCGGCTCTGGGCTGTGACCACCCAGGGACCCTGGGTCTGCTTGCCTTCCTCCTCCTCCACCTCTCCCCCAGGGTTCATCAGCGGAAGCGAGAGTGACAGGGCAGGTGTGAGGGAAGAGGCAGAGGCAGCCAGTTAGCTTTGCATCAACGTTTATTATGGGCCCCCTTGGCCAGGGACTTGCTGGTGGTGGCTCTTAGCGCTGTCCTCCTGGCCCCTCCTTGCCCCCCCGAAGGCGCAGATTCATCTGCACAGTGCAGTGGGGTGTGAGGTCGTACTCCCCCAGCTGCTGCTCATCGTCCAGGGGCTTCCCCTGGAAACTCAGCCAGAACTGGTCGACCTTCGTGCTCTCCCGGTCAGCCACCTGCTGCTTGAGTTCGGCCACCTTCTGCGTCAGCAGGACCTCGTAGGCGCTGGTGTGGCCCCTCTCGTTCCTCACCAGGATGCTCAGGGGCTTGTCGCAGCTCTGCACCACCAGCACGACCTCGCTGCCGGAGCGCAGGCCCTGGTGGGCCAGGGGAACCCCGTCCTGCAGCACTTCACTGCTTGCCTGGACCACCAGGCGCTGCTGGAAGGCGGGCACTTGGATCTCCTGGGTGATCAGCTGCTTCAGTTCCGACAACAGCATGGAGTCCCTCATGGGCACCCGGAACTCCTTGCTCAGCATCTTCACCCTCAGGTACTCGCCACCCTGTGGGCATCACACGGAGCTCAGAGACCCCGGCACCACTACACGCAAGACCTTGGTCGCAGGGCAAGCTCCTAGGGCCCTGGACCCTGCTCCCTCCTCTGTGTCCTCTCCACCCACCAGGAGAGACCTCAAGTGCAGGAGACAGAAGCACAAGGGGGCATTTCTAGAGGAACAGCCAGCCTCCCGTGACCATCTACTTGGTCTCGCTTCACTAGCTAAGATGTCCCCCAAGGGACCTAGAAGCAGCCACTGGGCAGAACCCACCTTCCAAGGCCCAGACCCTGGTGTCAGGAGGAGCCCTGGTGTCCACTTAGGAACCTGGGAGCTTGGCGCAGCTCTGTTTGCCTGGCACACAGGGAGGGAGAGGGTAATGGACTGGTGCCCAGCCCACCTGTCCAGCCTGTCCCCCGCCTCACCATGGCTGTGGGCTCTGATGCCAGGTCCTTCCCAGGCTGTGACGACGAGGAGGAGGATGATGATGAGTTCACTGTCTCAGCTCCAGCTCCTTCTCCGGCAGGCGCTGACGGCTCACCCCTTTTCTGAGCCTGAGCCTCACACGTCAGGGGGCGTGTCTGGGAGCAGCCTCACCAGCCACCGATTCAGCTTCAGTTTCAGTTTCCGTTTCCCAAAGGCGAGCCTGGGAGCCAGTGGCGGAAACTGAGCCCAAGGAGAACAGTAAGGAATCCTTGGAGGGACTTCCCACCCGCCTGCGGGGCCCAGGGTGGGACACCCTGTGTGCCTCCTCCCCGGGAGTGTGCATTCCAACGCCCCCCCCCCCAATGGCCTGCACTTCAACAAAAGCCATAATAGCATGAAGTGGTGATGGGAAAGTTTCACTTTCCATTTACCAACTTTCGAAAGTAACAAACTTGGAAAATCTTGTCACAGTTAATTCAGAAATAACAAAATAGTGACAACCCAAACTACCCAGGGATGGTCACCAATATTTGTTCAGATTTTTTTTTTTTTTTTTTTTTTAATGAAAGAGATGTATCTTTTATTTTCTACAAAAATGAACTCGTGGACATTATTGCGAAAGTGAAAAGACTACCCACAAAAATGGGAGAAAATATTTGCAAATCTTATGTCAGATAAGGGTCTAGTATCCATAATATAAAAATAAACCTTACAACTCAACAACAAAAATATTACTCAATTAAAAATTGGTCAAAGGACTTGAACAGCGTATCGCCATAGAAAATATACAAATGGGCACAGCCTCTTGAAAATATGCTCAATATCATTGGGCATTAGAGAAATGCTAGTTAAAGCCACAACGAGATATGTCACACCCACTAGCATGACTATAAATAATAATAATCTATAATAATAAAAGCGTAATATGCTAATTAGACCAGACATCCTTCCAGGCGAAGCTGGGGCTGCGAGGGAAGCCCAGATCCCGGGTGCCAGAGGGAAGCTGGTGCCGCCAGCCGCCATCCAGGGGAAGGAAGGCCCACTCTTGCATGAATTTTGTGCATTGGGCCTCTAGTAATTAATAACAGAACAAGTGCTAATGAGGATGTAGAGAAACTGGAACTTTCATACATTGCTGATGAGAATGTGAAATGGCGCAGCCACTATGGAAAACAGGCATTCCTCAAAGAGTTAAACAGCCCTGGTTGGTGTCTCAGTTGGTCAGAGCAGCATCCTGTGCACCAAAGGGTCTGGTTCAACTCCCAGACAGGGCACATACCCAGGTTTTGGGTTTGATCCTGGGTCAGGGTGAGTACTGGAGGCAACCAATCCCTGTTCCTTTCTCTCTCTCTCTCCCCCTTTCCCTCTCCATTTCTCTCTCTTTTGAATCAATGAAAAATATACCCTCTGGTGAGGGTTACAACAACAAAAAGTCAAAGAGTGGCAAAAAGAAAATGTTTTGAATATGAATCTTTAAATGCGTTTTTTATTGATTTTTAGAGAGAGAGGAAGGGAGAGGGATAGAGAAACAGAAACATTGATGAGAGAGGAACATCATTGATCGGCAGCCTCCTGCACACCCCCTACTGGGGATCAAGCCCGCAACCTGATGAAAATCAACTAGTGACTTGGTTCCTGGGGCGACATTCAACCGCTGAGCCACACCGGCTGGGCTGAATATAAATCTTGACCATTCCTCCCCTCCACCCCCCAAAACTCTGATAAGGCACCAAAATTGTTAACATGCACAAAAATGATTTTTGAAAACTTTAAAAATTATTTTAAGTTTATATCTTGACCCATTCCTTGCATAAATAATATTGGTGTTATATATATATATTTTTTTTAAAAAAAACACCACAAAGAGGAAAAACAAACAAAAAAGAAAGCCACAAACATTTTTTGAAACAATAAAAAGAATACACAGAGTTAAAACGTCCCAACCTCCCCCGATGACCATTCTTAAACATGCTTTATATGTCTGCTGATTTCTTTCTTTTTTTTCTTTATTGAATAAGGTATTACATATCTGTCCTTATCACCTCATTGCCCCCCCACCCCAACCCTCAACTCATGCCCTGCTGATTTCTTAATACGTGACATACGGGTACTTTTAGTTCCTTTGTCCCATGTGACCTAATGTCTTCCTGCTTTCATCAGGAGGACCTGAAAACCACAGAGGCAACGTGACAGAACCTGTGGGAGCACATGTTTCAAATCACCACAAACCCGTGGCTTAAAACAACAGAAATGTATGCCCTCACAGTGCTACAGGCCAGAGGGCTGAAATCAGGGGGACTAAATGACCAAGATTAAAAATAATCTGATTGTATGTGGTTTACAGAAGGCAAGAATCATTTGAGATATAAAAGATACAGGAAATTTAAAAGGGGATGAAAAGAGACATGTCATACAAATATTAGCTAAAAGGAAATAAATGTGGCCCAGCCGGCAGGGCTCAGTGGTTGAGTGTTGACCTATGAACCAGGAGGTCACCATTCCAGTGAGTCAGGGCACACGGCTGGGTTGCAGACGCGATTCCCAGTGTGGGATGTGCAGGAGACAGCCGATCAATGATTCTCTCTCATCATTGATGTTTCTCTCTCTCTCTCCCTCCCTTCCTCTCTGAAATCAATAAAAGTACATTAAAAAATATATTAGATTGTACCTAACAACATGGACACAAAATAGTTAAGTTCTGGTCCCAAACCTTAATATTCTATTTATGAAATCACAACAGTCTCTTATAAAGGGGCCTTTGGTTAATATTGGGGCTTATTTACAAACGAACTTAAACTTCCTTAAACCTTTAAAACAGCATAGGTAACTTTTCATATTCTTGACTAGAGGCCCGGTGCATGAATTCGTGCACAGGTGGAGTCCCTCGGCCTGATCCAGGAAGGGGGGGGACTGTGGGAGGTTGGCGGGCCTTGGGAGGTTGGCTGTGGGAGTGCACTGACCACCAGGGGCAGCTCCTGCATTGAGCGTCTGCCCCCTGGTGGTCAGTATGCCTCATAGCAACTGGTTGACGGGTCGTTTGGTAGTTTGGTCGCTTAGGCTTTTATATATATAGATTGTATTTTGAAGCCCTTCATATATGTAACAACAGCAGCAACCAAACGCCTTCCCAGGTACCTCTCAGTCCTCGCCACTGACCCCTGCACACTTGGTCCAGGGCATCATCTCCTCTCACCTGGGCTACTGCAGGTACAGCCTAGTGGTCCTGCTTCTATCCCTCCCCCCATGGCCCCCGGAGTGATAAGCTGGTCACACACAGGAACACTGGCCATTCTGGCTCCTTCTCATCTCCTTTCCTCTGGCACTTGGCTCGCTCGTGCCCCAGTTCCTGGCACTGCCTGTCCCTCTTTCTGGAATGTCCCCTGCACCTCACCCCACCCCCCAAGATACAGGCGGCTCACTTCCTGCACCTCCTTCAAGTCACAGGCCTGAGGAGACCCTGGGTGGGAGGCACCCCTCCCTCTCTGGAAAGGGTCTAGGCAGCACCTCCCTGCCTCAGTCTCCCCAGGAGGACCTGAAAACCTGTCCCATTCTCTTGCCTGCCTCCTGGGCACTAACAGCTGTCGCTGACATGTGTCCAGTTCTATGTTCTCGGTGCTTCCAAAGTAGGATCTCAGTCATCTCCCCAATGACGCCGGGAAAAATAGAAAGATAACCTATTGCACAGGCGAGGAAACAGGTACCGGGGCGAGTGAGCTCAGCTGACAACTCCAAGGGAAAGAAAGGTCAAGAACAGGGCTCCCAGGCCAGTCTTTTCCGTCTGAACTGTCTGCCTATCGGGTCTCTGTGGGCGGCTGGGGTGTTCCGGAACCCCCTAGACTGGTCCCAGCGTCCCCTCTCCCCCCAGGAAGTGCGGGTCCCCAGCTTCTCCCCAAGACGCCTAAAAGGAGAAGGTCCAGGTGGCCCCTGGGTGCCGAGTGGGGGCTCCAGGTCTGGGAGACCTCCTGGCCAGCAGGACTAGTCCGAGCAAGCAGTGGAACCATCAGCGCTGCCAGGAGGTCCTGGGTGGGCAGGTCCCCTCCGCGGATCTGTCTGTCCCCGCGTCTTCCCAGCGCCTCCTGCCTAGCTCCACTGGCTCCTCTGGGGCAGTAGAAGGTGGGGGTGGGGGCGGCCTCACCTTGGTGAGCGGCAGCTCGGCCTGAGGCCAGTCCGGAGGCCCGCACCCCGCACACCCGTGTAGGCACGTGTGTGGCAAGGAGGATCTGAGCGCCTCCCCCCACCCCTGGCGCCCCAGCCTGACCTCCGAGGGGCCGGCGTGGCTCCAGGATACTCGAAGGCTTCCCGGAGGCGAGCGGGGCTTTGCTTTGCACCAGGGCCGGATGGGTCCCGGGCGCGTGTTGGGGCAGGGCCCCCGTGGACGCCACCGCTAGGTAGGCTCCCAGCAGGCGAGGTGACCCTTGGGCGCAGACAGTGGGCTCTCTCTCTGGGTCAGAAAAGCCCCTCGAGGGGGGGGGGGGCAATGGTAAGATATGTACACATATACCTCAATTAAAAAAAAAAGTTGTTTGTAAAAAAAAAGAAAAAATAAGAAAGAAAAGCCCCTCGAGGCCGCCCCTCTTCCCTCTGGGGCCGGAAGCCCCCGCGGCCCCTCCCCATCCCTCTGATTCCGCGGCCAGCCCTCCACGCAGCCTTGCTTGCCGCCTACTTCCCCGAAGACCCGGACCACCGGCGCTCCCCCAGCAGCCCCCGCCCCCGTGTCCGTCTGTCTTACAGCGGAGCAGTGATTGTTTGTCCGCCGGCCTCCCACCGGCTAGAAGTCCCAAGGCCAGGCCGACTCGTGGGCCTTGGAAAACGTGGGCAACGGGCCGGAGACCCCGAGGACTCAGGACTGTAGCGCTCCTGCCACACAATTCAAAATGAAAACAACGTCAAACACGAAATTGGGCCCAGCCCAGCCCTGGCCGGCTGTGCTCAGCGGACAGAGCGTCGCCTGCAGACTGAAGGGCCCGGGTTTCCATTCCGGTCATCCCTGGGTTGCGGGCTCGATCCCAGGTGTGGGACCTGCAGGAGGCAGCCGATCCATGATTCTCTCTCATCATTGATATTTCTGTCTCTCTTCCTCTCTGAAATCAATATTTTTAGAAAAGAAAGTAAGCATAGCCCTGTTTCCCTCACTTTGCCTCTTTAAAATAAACAAAACCTTAGCTATTGTCCCTCCACGTTGCTGGTGGGGCTGACCCTGATGTCCTGAAACCTAGGGGGTGACATCACCAGCCCCATGAGTCACCCCATTGGCTCGCGTCATCACCTACCTTCACCCTGAGACAATCATCTCTGATTATCTGGGGACCTCGCCAGCCTCACCTGGGACAGGTTTACGGTCTGTCTGATGACGTCATCCTCTCTGACTGGTGTGCCATCATTTAATTGTGCTGTGATGCCACCCTGACTGTATGACCTTTGCCAGCGCCCTCTCTCCTGCCCAGTGGCTGGCTCCCACGCCCACGTGTCACGGGTCATTCGTGGGCGCTGCAGGCGGCGGCATCCAGGGGGCTGAGACGCGGCAGGGCGATGCCCGGCTGTGCGGAGGCTCCAGGCCCGGCGGGACCGGGATGGCGGAGAAGGAAGGGGGGTGTTGGTCGAGGTTCGTCCGCCCCCCGGACTCGGTTCCCCTCGAGAATTTCCCTTTCAGACTTCCCGCTCGGGGGAAGGCGGGCCTCGCGACTCCGCCCGGGTCCACAGCCGGGCGCCCAGGGGGCCTCCTGCCGGAGCGCCGCTCGCAGGGGGCGGCACGGCGGTTTCCCGCCGGGGCCGGAGGCGGGGCCGGAGGCGGGCGCGGGATGAGGCCCAGCTCCCTCCCCTACGTCCCCCGCGGGTCGGCGGGCCGGGAGCCGACGCGTGACGGACAGTTGCCACGGGCGGCCGGGGGCGGTGGCCCAGCGGCCGGCGGGGCGGGTGGGAGGGCGGAGCGGCCGCTCATTGGCTGGCGCAAGTGTGGGAAAGAGAGCGGAGCGGGGTTCACACACCCGCGGGGGGCGCTTCCTTAAATAGCCGGGAAGCGTCCGCGCGCGGGCCTGGAGCCTGTAGGACCCGGACTCGGGGCGCCGCGCCCGCCGGCACCGGGGCGCAGGGCTCACCATGCCGGCGGACACGCCGGGGAAGCCGAGAACCTCGCCGCGGACAGTCGCGCTCGCCAGCGCCAGCCGAACCCCCAACCGACTCCGGAGTGCGGCCGCGCACCGGAAGGTGGGACCGGGTCGGGCCTGGGCGGGAGGCGCATGGGGGGACGGATGGACGCGGGACTCAGCCACGGCCCACGGCCCGACCTGCAGTCCTCCAAGCCGGTCATGGAGAAGCGGCGCCGAGCGCGAATCAACGAGAGCCTCGCTCAGCTCAAGACCCTCCTCCTGGACGCGCTCAGGAAAGAGGTAAGTCGGGACGGAGCGAGATCGAGGGACCGAGGCGCGGAGCCTGAGTCGGGGGCACTGCTGGCTGCAGCCGCTCACACCGGCTCCGCCCCCAGAGCGCCCGCCACTCGAAGCTGGAGAAGGCGGACATCCTGGAGATGACCGTGAGGCACCTGCGGAGCCTTCGGCGCGGGCCAGGGGCAGGTGAGACACGGTGGCGAGAGGGAGGGGGCGATGCGCGGGACCGCCACGGCGAACCCACCACCTGTCCCCGCTGCCTCCAGCCGCGCTGGGCGCCGACTCCGCCGTCCTGAGCAAGTACCGCGCCGGCTTCAGCGAGTGCCTGGCCGAGGTGCACCGCTTCCTGGCCGCCTGCGAGGACATCCCGGCCGACGTGCGCTCCCGCCTGCTCGGCCACCTGGCGGCCTGCCTGGGCCAGCTGGGTCCCCCGAGCCGCTCGGCGCCCCCGGCCCCCGCTACGGAAGGTCCCACGCCAGAGGTCTACGTGGTCCGCCAGCCGCTGCCGGGTTTCGACGGCCCCTTCCCCACGCTGCGCCCTGAAACGGCCTTCGCGCCGCTGCTCCTGCAGGGCCTGACCCGTGCGCCCCCCGCCGCCCCCTCGGCGGGGCTGCAGGGCCGCAGTGCGCCCTGGAGGCCTTGGCTGCGGTGAGGCCGCCCCGATCCAGAGCCGCGGCCTTTGCTGAGACTGTAACGAGGAATATTTATTTCCAGCGGCTGCAGTGAGAGTTTTGTGTTTGTTTCTGTCTTTTCTGGGAAGGATCTAGTCTGGTAGCGCGTGTGGCATCAGCGCTCAGCGGCGGCGGCGGAGCCGCCAAGCTCCGTGCGGGTTCCGCCCCCTTCCCCGGGCCCCGCCCTCCTGACTGGTGCGCCCCCTCTAGGGTCCGCCCAGGCGTTGCGTTTGCCCGCACCCGGGCAGGAGCCAGCGATCCACCTTGAAGTGGGAGGGGGGTGTGAGGCCTGCAGGAGGCTCAGGCAGAAGGCGACAGTCACCACGTTTTCCAGGATACACCCCATTGCTGGGAAGCGCCAGTCCAGCGTCACTGGGCAATATTTTTAAGGCGCCTGGTCCACCTCCTGCTTTGTTCTCACGTTTACCGTCTGTCCCCGCCTCCGTGAACCGTGCCCTAGGCCAGTCTCCCCAGCACTGGGGACCAGCAGGAGAGGGCATCAGAGTGCCCCGGGCAGGGAACTGGAGTGAGGCTGGCACAAGCACTTAGTCCGGGGCTCAGAGGGTGCGCTCCCACCAAAGTCCAGTCCTGCTGAGTGCCTGGCCTTGCCCTGGGACCACCCCCCCTCCCCCACAGTGAGAAAGGACTGGGGGTTCATCCTGTGTAAGCGTCCGTCCTGAGCATCTGCGTGTGTCAGCGCTGCAATACAAGACTGCGACGCCAGGTGGCGTTGAACACTGGGCCAGGAGACTGCCCGGGCCTGCGCTCCAGGTGCAATGAGGGGGTGGTCCCAGGTGCACAGCCGGGACTGGAAGCGCCTGAGGCGGATCCGAGATTCATTTCCCAACCGCAGTTCAGATGGTTGCCTTCCTGCCTGCCTGCCGCCTGCGCGGCCAGGGCCTATCCAGGAGGAGGAGGGTGAGTCTCTGCCTGAGGCTGGCCTGCCCCTCCTTCAAGGCTCCCACGTCTGCCCTCCTGGCGGGGAATCTCCAAGTCCCCACCAGGCCAGTCTTCCCTGCTCTCTGGCGCCTTGCGCACGTGTCCCTGAGCGTCAGGGACTGGGTCAGTGGCTTAGGATGGTGGCAGCGGTGTGGACACACACACACTCAGTAGGCCTGGGAGGCCCTCCTGAGCAGGAGGGTTGCAGGGGGTCTGTACTGGGGGAGGGGAGCTCAGGGAGGGGAAGGCCTGGGGGTATGGGGTGTGCAGTCTCAGTGGGTAGGGGAAGAGTCAGGGCCTGCTCAGAGCTGAGCCCCACACTTGGAACCACTCAGTCCACACTGACCTAATCGATTAATTTGCATGAAATCTGGAGCCAGGAGGTTTGGGGAGGGTCGTCATTCTAGTTCAGTTAGGGAGGTCTGAGAAGCAGACTGAGCTGAGGCAGCCCCACGGTGAGGGCCTGGGCAGAGGGCAGCACCAAGGGGCTGTCCCAGGCCCTCCTCAGGCTGTCCCTTTCCGGCAATGAGGGCAGCTGGCTCTCTGGAACAGCACCCTAGACTCCAGCTGTGGAAGGAAGCACTCCCCTCCCCACCGCCAGCCTGGACAACTGCCCAGGCCAGTGGAGAGCTGGGGCCAACCCTGTGGTGGGAGCTGGAGCCCAAACCATGGAGTGCTGTCCCCACTGGGGTCTCTTCCCCTCAACTTCCTGCATCTCCCCTGGCCTCTGATGGGATCTGGGTCATTCCCTGATCCCCTCACCCCCCACCAGCTATTTTTATCTTGGATTTCGTCTTGCAGCCACTTCCTGCTAAGTAGTGATGAAACACCTTCTCAGGCCTGGCCTGTGGAGGGGCAGGGAGGGACCAGAACTCCCTCCTGGGGGCAGGTATGTGCTTAGTCACTTCCCTCCGTGGCAGGCAGTGTCTTGTTCTCCAGTGTCTTTGGCCTCCTTCCAGCTGGTTCCTGCAAGGGCCATGGGTCAATAAATGTTTGCTGAGTTAATGTGCGTTGTCAGCCGATCCGCCTGCTCTGGGTGTTGGAGCCTGTCAGTCCCTTTGCCTATGTCTGTCTGCCTGTAGGGCCAGGGCTTGGGGACCAGACAATGACAGCAAATCATAGGTATGAGCTCAGGAGGAAGAACCAGTCCAGGAAATTTGCCATGGGGGACAGGCTGGGGCAGCCCCCACTGTGGTGCCCGATTCTCCCCAGGCACCAGCAACTTCCTCCCCTCCATGGGGACACTTGCCCCCCAAAGCTGGGCTGGGTTGTCCATCTCTGCTCCCTGGAGTCCTGGGGGTACACCCCTCCTGGGATGCACCCTTGTTGGGCAAAGAATCGGCCCTGGGCTTGCAGTCTCCCCGAGGCCCCCAGACCCCCTCCTGGTATTCAGCTCCCACAGAAGTGATGGACTGTCTCTTCAAGATAAGGTTGCAAGTGCTGCCTGCTCTCTGTCTGTCTGACAATGTTCACTCTGGGGAGACCAGCTGTGCTTTGCTATGAAGAAGGCCTTGAGACCTGTGGTCACCGCCATGACAGTCGGCTCAGTAGCAGGTCCTCTGGCACCGTCTGGCCCTCAGACAAGCCCCAGTTGCAGCAACAGTCAGGGCTGCTCCTGGAGTCCCTGAGCCAGAACCCCGGAGCCGCTCCTGGACTCCTGGCCTTCAGACACTGAATGGAGAATGAATGCTGGTTGTTTCAAGCTACCAAGTTTTAGGTTAATCGGTTACGCTAAATAACAAGAAATTTTATATAAAATCTAAGATAAATATAAATAACGATGGCAATAAACACATATGCCCACGGCCACCCAGGGATGACCCCTGCTGAGCCCTTGCAAGGATGGGACTGTGGGGGAGGACTGGAGTGGCAGTGGGAATAGATACAGCCCTGCAGCTGAGCTGACGAGCAGTGGGGCTTGGCCTGACTTTGATCTGGAAGCAGGTTCCCAGTGAGCCCCAATGGTGGGTGCAGCCCCTGCCATGTGGGTGCTGAGCAGCCACAGCTCATGCCACCCCTGTGGCATCCAGGCAGGGTCGGGGCATTTCTGTGGCAGTAACTGGTGGAGCATCTTCGATTGGAGCAGGGGTTGAGGGTGCACAGGCCCCAGGCTTCAAATAAGGACAGCACAGCCACAAACATGCCCAGGCCACAATGACCCTTCTGCAGCCTGGTAGCCAGGGTTACCAAAAAGCGCCTGGCGGCTGCCACCTCAAAAGTGTCACCTCCTGGTGCCCACCTGACCCTGACACTCACCTGGCCACCTGGTGGCTTTGGGCTTGCTTCGACTGAGGGATACTGATATCTGCGCGGGGGTGCTGGCTCAGCAGAATAGTCAGTGCTGGAAGCTTGAAGCCCTGTGCTTGGCCCACATCACCCCCTGCCCTCACAGTAAGGGAGGTGCAGATACCTGAGCAGCAATAGCTTCCTACCTCCAGCCCTCCCATCCTTACCCTGGGGGTGGGGCTCCCCCAGCATCCCTCCTTGCCTTGTCCCAGCACAGTGAGGGGAAGGGCCCAGCAGCCCCAAGTGTGGGGAGGCACCATTGTCTTCTCCTGGCTCCCATGCCCACCCCCCAACTTCTGTGCTGGCCACAGTCTGAGCCAAAAATCCCTGCCCAGGGGCTGGCTGGCTCCAGCCTGAGCACTCCCAACTCCTGACCCTCTTACTGTCTTTCAAGGCCCCAGGCACTTCAGCACCCTGGACGTGGGCTCTCCTTGCCAACCCAGGTCAGGAAAGTGTTACACAGACCTTGGCCAGGCTGTTCTATGGGGACCAGGAGCAAATCTTCATGATCTTGGGTGTCATCCCATGCACCGAGCGGTTGCTGGTTCGATTCCCGGTCAGGGCACATGCCTGGGTTGCGGGCTGGATCCCAAGTAGGGGGCATGCAGGAGGCAGCCAATCAATGTTGTGCTCTCACATTGATGTTTCTCTCTTCTCCCTCTCTCTAAAAATCAAACTATCCTTAAAATATATATTCAAAGTGGACTTCATACAAATTAAAATGCTTTGTACTTCAAAGGACATTAGCAAACAAGCAAAAAGACACAGAATGGGTGACAATATTTGCAAAACATTGACAAGGGACTTGTCTTTAGAATATATAAATAACTCAACTCAATAATAAAAAAAGATTAAAAATCCAACTTTAAAAATGCATGAAGAATCTGAATAGACAATAAGCGCATGAAAAGGTGCTCAGCATCATTGGCCATCAGGGAAATTTAAATCCAAACCACAAAGAGATGCCGCTTCACACTAAGATTGCTATAATTAAAGAGACAGTAATAAATGTTAGGAGCTTGTGGAGAAATTGAAACGTTTATATGTTTTTGGTAAGAATGTAAAATGGGCCTGACCAGCGTGGCTCAGTGGTTGAGCATCAACTATGAACCAGGAGGTCATGGTTTGATTCCTGGTCTGGGCACATGCCTGGGTTGTGGGCTCGGTCCCCAGTGTGGGGCATGCAGGAGGCAGCTGATAGATGATTCTCATCATTGATGTTTCTCTCCCTCTCCCTTCCTTTCTGAAATCAATAAAAATAAATAAATTTTTAAGTAAAATGGTGCAGCCACTTAATTTTTTAAAATAAATCTTTATTGTTGAAAGTATTATATATGTCCCTTCCCCCTCCCCCCCACCTCCTCCAGCCTGCCCCCACCCCACCCCAGGCCTTCACCACCCTACTGTCTGTGTCCATGGGTTAGGTGCAGCCACTTTAGAAAAAGTCTGGAAGTTCTTCAAAAGATTAACTGTAGGATTACCATGTGCCCCAGCAATTCCATTCCTGGGCCTGGACCTACAAGAAATGAAAACAAATGTCCACAGAAAAGCATGTGCAGTATCCTCCTATCTAATAAAAGAGTAATATGCAAATTGACTGTCACTCCAACACACAAGATAGCTGCACCCATATGGTCAAAGATGGCTGCCCCCATGTGGACAAAAGATGGCCGCCACAAGATGGCTGGCAGGGGAGGGCAGTTAGGGGTGACCAGGCCAGTAGAGGAGGAAAGTTGGGGGTGACCAGGCCTGCAGGGAAGGGCAGTTGGGGGGGGGGTGGAGACCCAGGCCTGCAGGGGAAAGCAGTTGGGGAGGATCAGGACTGCAGGGGAGGGCAGTTGGGGGGACCAGGCCTGCAGGAGAGGGCAGTTAGGGGGGACCAGGCCTGCAGGGGAGGACAGTTAGGGGTGACCAGGCCTGCAGGGGAGGGCAGTTAGGGGCAAACAGGCTGGCAGGGGAGCAGTTAGGCATCAATCAGGCTGGCAGGGGAGTGGTTAGGGGGTGATCAGGCTGGCAGGCAGAAGTGGTTAGGGGCAATCAGGAAGGCAGGCAGGTGAGCAGTTGGGAGCCAGCAGTCCTGGATTGTGGTAGGATCAGGCCTAAATGGGCAGTCGGACATCCCTGGAGGGATCCCAGATTGGAGAGGGTGCAGGCTGGGCTGAGGGACACACACCACCCCCCGTGCATGAATTTCGTGCACCGGGCCTCTAGTATATAATAAAAGCCTAATATGCAGATCGACCTAACAGCGGAATGACTGTCACTATGACATGCACTGACCACCAGGGGGCAGACACTCAATGCAGGAGTTGCTGTGACGCACACAGAGAAACGGCACCAAGGACCTGGCACTGACAAAGCAACACTCAGCTCCCCCCAAGTGGCACACAGGCCCCACCACCACCCCGGAGCAACAGCCCACCAAATCGCCGCCGACGCTGCCATGGTGCAAAATGCGGCCCAGAGCCCAGCCCAGCCTGCAAATGGTGTCTGTGGGCACTGGGTAATGATGTCACGTTTTTGTTGACATCCTGAAGCCGAAATTGTCAACAGAATATGTCTGAAGGCCAACTGTTGCTACAATGGACCTCTGAAACTGAAAGAAGCCAGTGTCATCGACAGAATGTATCTGAAGACCAACTATTGGCACAACATACCTCTGAAGCTGAAAGAAAGCGACGTCGTCGACAGAGTATGTCTGAAGAACAGTCATTGACAAGTACTATCCATACTGGTAGGAACTGCCTTCATAGCGAAAATGAGGTAAATGAAGATGCAATTTACCTCGAACACAGTTGTGGTGGAATGACTGTTACATGTCAATTGTGCCTATCCCTAAATTTCTCCGATGGAAAACCATCTGATGGAAAATTTACTTGATGTTGTAGCAAAGGCAAAGTTTGTCCAAATGATATAAATTTTCCAGAATACCTGACATATTTTTAAAAAATTAATGATGAACGAAGATTCTGACAGTAAAATTTTCATGGAAAATATTTGTTGTTATGTTGTTATTGGATTTTATTAATCAATTTATATATTGTTTTCATGTACATTTTACTAATTTTCTTTCATCTCTTGATACTTCTATTATAGAGAAAGGACAAATAGCAATATTAAAATATTTCTTCTAATTAATTTCCTGTCAATGTGCATGAATTTGTGCATTGGGCCACTAGTTATTCATAATAGCCAAGAAGTCAAAATAATCCAAATGTCTGTCAACTGACAAACTGAATGGATAAATAAGTGTGTATAGCCATGCAAATGAGTGTTATTTGACAATAAAAAGGTATGAAGTACTGAAACATGCTACATACAACATGGATGAACCTCGAGAATACTATGCTCAGTGAAAGAAACCCGTCACGAAAGACCACATATTGTGTGATCCCTTTTACCTGGCGTGTTTAGAACATGCGAATTGACAGAAACTAGATCAGTGGTTTCCTGGAGCTGGGGGGAGGTTGAAGGGAATGGGGGTGGGTGGGGCCTCTTGTGGAGTGATGGAAATGTTCTAAATTTGATTATAATAATGGCTGCACAACTAAAAACCATTTACTTTAAATAGATGGGTTGTATGATGTGTGAATCATGTATTGATAAACCTGATGACCCCCTCCCTACAAAAATAGCCATAGAGAGAAAGTTCTAAGAGCTGCTAGAGAAAAAAGAGGCACTATACACAGAGGAACAAAGATAAAATGACGGCAGATTTCTTATTGGAAAAATGCATGTGAGGAGACGGTGGAACATCTTTAAAGTACTAAAAGTGAAAACTATCCCTTAGAACTCTGTAAGTAGACCCACCCCTCCCTATGCAGTTGGTTGATCATCAACAAAGGTGCAAAGGTAATTCCCTGGAGAACGAGGAGTGTTTTCAATCATTGGACCAGGAACAACTGGACATCTATATGCAAGTAAAATCACCTGGAACCATGCCTCACACCATAGGCACAGATTAACTCAAAACAAATCATAGTTCTGAATGCAAAACCCAAAACTATAAAACTTTCTGGAGAAAGCTTAAAACATTTTTGTGACCTTTGGTTAGGCAATGATTTCCTAGATACGACACCAAAAAACAAAAAAACTAAAAACAATCCATGGAAGAAAAATGGATAAATTTAACAATATATATTTTTATTGATTTCATAGAGGACGGGAGAGAGAGTTAGAAACATCAGTGATGAGAGAGAATCATCAATCAGCTGTCTCCTGCACACCCCAGGTTGCTGGGGATCAAGCCCGCAACCTGGGTCGACCTCCTGGTTCATAGGTTGATGCTCAACCATTGAGCCATGCTGGCTGGGGCCCCGATAAATTTTTTTTAACTTCTGCTCCTCAAGAGATATTGTTAAGAAAATGAAAAGATAAGCCATAGAGTAGCAGAAAACATTTGCAAATCACACATCTGATGAAGATTCAAAGATCTCTCAGGAGTCAACAATAAGAAAAGAACTCACCCAATTAAGAAAATGGGCAAGAGATCTGAGTCATTGCACAGAAGATTATGGCAGAAACAAAACTAAACATGAAGGGGTGCTCGGCATCACTAGTCATCAAGGAAGTTCAGGTTAAAGCCACAGTGAGGCACCTGGATGTGTATTGATGACGGAAGAAGACTGGCCACGCCTGTCGGCGAGGCGGTGCCTCACACACTGTTGCTGGGAGTGACAACTAATCATGCTGGAAGACAGTCTAGCACTTTCTTAGAAAGTTAAGGGTATTCTTGTCCTGTGACCCCACCTTACGTATTTACCCAAGAGAAATGGAAGCCCACGTCTACACAAGACCCAGACACAGCTTTATATAGACTAGTCCCAAACCAGAGATAACCCAGAGGTCCATCAGCGGGTGAACGGAAATACCAACTGTGTAGCCAACAACAGAACACTCCACATTAATAATTTTAAAAAGACCTATTGATATACACACTGGTGTGGATGAATCTCAAAATAATTATGCCGAGTGACAGACACCAGACATGTCTACTGGGAACAAACGGCCTGACTCATTTGCATAAAATTCTAAGCTACCGTGTCCCAGGGGAGCAGGACCGGGAGGCGGTTCCAAGGGAGAGGAACTTTCAGGGATGATGGGCACTCCACTCTCTGGATTGAGGTGAGGGCTTCCTGGGTGTATACCTGCCAAAACGCAGCGAATTTTACACTTTAAATATGTGAAGTTTGTGGTGTATATATTATACCTCATTAAAATGATTACAATTTTTAAAGTAAAAAGCCCGTAATCTGTGGAAAGCATTTAAGAGTGCCCGGCATGGAATAGCTGCTCGTTGAAAGTTGGCTCTTGTTTTGGGGTATTTACAGTTTCACAGTGGCTACAAACCTTCAAAAGGGGGCGTGGCACCCCAAGAAGTGTCCAGGCCCTCCTCCCGCCCCCCTCCACCCCGCAGCGCTCTGCTGGCTTCCCGTGGGGGTCTTGTGTCCTCTGGTGGCCGCCAGGGGTAGCGCAGGCTGCCGTTCACCACCTGCTTCCCACTGTGGAGGTGCGTTCCATCCACAGAATCGCTCCCTCCTGCCCAGGTGCTGGTCTCCGCAGAGACAAGGCCTCCACGGAGGAGCTGGGTCAATGTCCCAATGACCTGCTGTAGAGCTCTCCTGTTTTCCTTGCGGCCAGACCTCCCCGGGGCCAAGCAGGTCCCCGAATGGGGTGATAATTAACTCCAGCAACAGCTGGTTTTCAAAAGGCCTTCTCCTCCTTGCATGGCCTCCAACCTCGCCCACCGCACTCCCCAGAGCCTCGGAGCCAGCCTCCCTGCCTCCTATGACCCTGTATTCTCTTCTTCCAGGGCCGCCAGGGCGGTTGTCAAAGAGCCCTCCCCTGGTGGGAACCCGTGTTTGCCTGGACATGCAGGTCCACATACGTGTGTGCCACAGAGCAAGACCCGGCCCTGGGTGTCCACAAGAAACAAAAAGTGACAGGACACCTCATCACCCACCATCCTGGGGGGACGTCAGCACCAGCTGGGTCGCAGGTCTGATGGGAGAGGTAGGGTAGTGAGGCTTTACAAAGGGAACAAGTCACCTTCCCCACACCTGCAAGGCTTTGGGGCAGGCAGGGAACTCAAGGGAACAGGAAAGTGATCACCACCAAGGAAACTGTTGACAACTTGGACTGTGCTAAAATTTGAATTTTATCCATTTAAGTTGCTGTTCATCCAAAATAAAATAAAAAAAAATTTCTGTTCATCCAAAGGCACCGTGAAGAGACTGAAAAAGTGAGACAGAGAGAGAGATAATCAAAGTGCAAACATTTAATAAGATGCATATCCAAAGTGTGTGAAAGCTCCCACAAATGAGTAAGGAAAAGGCCTAGAAAAGCGGCAAGAGCCCTGAGGAGATGATTTGAATGGCCAGTAGCCTTACTGTTATCGAGGAGGTGTGAGCCTGGAGGTCGGCAGGCGCGGGCACACCATCCCAGACTGTCTAGCCCCTGGTGAATGCAGGACCACCCAGGAGGACAGCTGGGCAGGCCCACCGCGCCCTCTGACCCACGCACTCTACAAAACCATGGACACACGTTTGCCAAAAGGATGTTCCTGACTGGTCACCACATCGCTGTTGACTATTAGCTGCGAATGGAAACAACCCAAGCCCCAGCCCAGGATATGCTGCGGGGTGAGCGCCTGGCGGGCACTGACGGCACAGCCCCCAGTCCCCAGCTCCAGCGTGACAGTGACCGTGGAATAGGGAAGGAAATGACCATGAGATGACACAATTTGTACAGATTGGTCTCTGCCCCGGTTCCTGGCACCGAGCTCCTGAAACCCTTGTCATGTCCTGGATGGCAGGAGCACCAGCAGTATCTCGTCCCTTGAGCAGCTCTGCTGGGCTCCTGGGTGAGGCCTGGTCCCCAGAGAAACCAAGCCCTGCATTCCCATGAGAGGGGACAGGGCTGAACCCAGAGTGAATGACCGACCCCGGGTAGACAGTCTGCGCAGGACCCTGCCAGGTGGGCTGGAGTGAGTGGGAAGGGCAGCTGCCGGTTGGTGGCACCCAGGACACAGAAGCCCCGCCCCTTCCACGTGCCACGCCCAGCGCATCGCTTGCATCCCGTGATCATCTGTGTCCATTGTCCCATCTATTCATAATCAGCTGGCAAATGCGGATGTTTCCCTGAGTTCTGTGAGGCACTCCAGCTGAGGAGCCCAATCCAAGGGGCAGCAGCCATGGGAACCTCTGATTTGTGCCAAGTCAGACAGATGTCCGGGGGCCTGGAGTCCAAGGGGGCAGCCTTGTGGGACAGAGCCCTCCAGCCGGGATCTGAGGCTCTATGGCAGGCAGACAGCGTCAGGCTGCACTGACATTGGTGTGCGAAATCCCACGCCTGGACCTGGTGCAGAGCTCTGCATGACTAGGAAGGAGCCCCAAGGAGACACAGGAGTGCAGACGTGGAAAGGCTCGGAGGGTGACCTTCCCCGGCCAGGCTCACCTGCCCAGGAGCACACAGCCTTCTTGTGTGGCGTCTGGCAGTGGCCATGCCTTGCGCTCGCTCGCCATTTGTTCCCTGGAGCGCTTCCTGAACACCTGTCACGCGGAATCATTTGCCGACACTCAATGCCCATCCTGGCGCATCCTTGCGATGCCTCCACTGTCACCCTCGAAGCTCGGCCCCGCTGTCCCCGCTGTCCCCGCCCCCGGGCTCGTCCCTCAGCCTCTCACAGGATTTTCGTCCCCGGCTCTCGCTTCCTCCCATGACGCGGGGCTGTCGGGAATGGTCTTACTTCCCTGTGTGCCCATGTGCTGTCTACACCACCGCTCCCTCCTGTGCTCCCAGCGGGGAGGCCGATGCATCACCGTGACCTGCCCAGAGAAAGGCAGCACAGCCCCAAGCCCAGGATGGCCGGGAGTCCAGGCCACAGCAGGGGCTTCGGGACCCAACTCTGCCACTCGCTGGCTGTGTGGCTCACCCTCTCTGTGCCGCACCCAACTCTACTGTGAAAGAGGGTCCTCCTGGCACCCCTGACCCGACCAGGAAGGTGTCCCTCAGGGTGGACAGTGTTTGGCAAAGTGCTCAGGGGAGTCCTGGCAGGAGCTGCTGCTCGCCAGCCATGTCAGAGGCATGTCACCCTGCCCCCCTCCTGGGGACTGGTTCACCTGGGGTGGTAGCATCTGATGCCCTTTCCTGCACCCCTGTTTGGGGTCCCATTCCCAGGAGCCTACGTGGGGAGATGCTGGTAGGAGTGACCCCCTTTTCCTTCCTGACCTCTCCAGGGGCCCAGGGGCCATGCCCATTTGGGGTGCCCTCCACTGGGAGCCTTCAACAACTCCACACATCCCCCACATTCCCAGCAGGATGGGCAGTGCTGCCAGGGAGGGGTCTGCACGGATCACCTCCAGAGGACCTGGAGGAACATTCTGGAATCCATCATTTCTCACCGTGTCACTCTAATCCCTCCATTCCCCACAGGCATTAGGACAAAGCCCTAAGACTCAGAGGTCCTGGACTGGCCTTGCGGGGGCAGAGGGTGGGGGAATGGGGGGCGGAGCAAGGTCTCCCAGCAGAGGGGTCCCTTTAAGAAGAAGGAGCCGCCCTCAGCCAGGCAAAGGAGGCCACGTGGTGATTGCTGGTCAGCATTCTCTGGCCAGAGTCCGACCTGACCAGGAAGGTGTCCCTCACGTAGCTGGAGGCCCCTCAAATGCCATCTATTTGTGGCCTGGGCCCTGCTGGCTGGCAGGAGACATGTGACCCTGGGATGGGTATTTTTGGCTGTGGGGGTGGGGCTGCATGGCAAGCCAGCACCAGGCCATGGATAGGCAGCTTGGACGCCCAGCGCTGCTGCTTGGCTGCTGCAGGGTCTCAGGTATGACACCAGCAGCCCCTCATTCCCGCCCTGAGGGGTCCCCGAGGTAGATAGCCCCCAGGGACCTTCCCCAGAGTTAGAGAGGAGGGCGAAGTTCAGGGTCAGGAAGCTGCCTCGGTGCCTGGAGTCCAGGCATCTCCATCTCAGAGACAGAAGGGCAGCCCACAGGGGTTGAGGGGTTGGAGACTCTCCAGCCAGGGTCGCCTTGGGTCACTGAGACGGGGCAAGGGGAGGGGGCACGTCTGGGTCGGGGACACAGACCCTAAGGATGACCGAGGGGGGCAGGAGCTCCTTTCTGTTCTTGGGCCTCCTCCCTAGGCTCTTCCTAGGGACCCGCGTGCCCTCTGGCCAGCACCGGCGTGACCAGCGTGCGCTCAGAGGAAGCCCAGCAGCCTGTCCCAGCCAAGGCTAGTGGAAGGTCATCATCACCCAAGCCTGGTCACCTGCTGGATATTGTGGCCCCGCCCCCATGGCCAAATGCCACCTGGGGCATGCTGGGACAGGCCAGGGCTCCCCACAGCCAGGTCGGCCTGTCCAGAGGAAAGTTGGAGGGTAAGGCCGACCCAGCTGAGCAGGAGATGCTTGGAGATGTGAAGGAAAGCCACTTCTGGGGTTGAAAATCCACGCCCGAGGATCCTACTTCTTCGTGCCCCTCACCGATCCAGAGCGCGTTTGGTGGAAGGAATGTGACCACATATCGTAGAGTTGCCACAGGGGGTCAATTTGGAAACAGGGACGGTGGGGCTGTAGCTATTTGGACCTGGAGGAAGCAGCCAGCTGCCGTCTGCACCCTGCTCTGCTGGCCTTCAGGACGGAGATGCCAGCCCAGTGCTGAGCCAGGGCGGAGGGGTGCTGGCGGGCGGGCAGGGGTGAAGACCCCGGCTCTGCTGCTCACGCGCCCTGCTGACCGAAATGGAGAACTTCCAGTACAGTGTCCAGCTGAGTGACCAGGACTGGGCTGAGTTCTCAGCCACCGCTGAGGAGTGTGGCCTCCTGCAGGCCAGCCTGGCCTCTGGGGACGAGCTGCTGTCCAGTGACATTGACCAAGGGGACAGCAGCGGCAGCAGTCCCCCCGGGCCTCGGCCCCTGCTCGGGGGGAGTGGCTGGCCTGGCTTCGAGGAGGAGGACCGGGCGGCCACGAAGCAGCTGGTCAGCAGGTCTTGGCAGGAGCCCGCCCTGGCCCTGGGGGCCGGTCAGCAGATGCCCAGCACGTCAGCACGGTCAGAACCCCGGCCGTCCCTCAGCTCGGGCGCCGCCTCTCCCGGCCAGAGCGTGCCCCTCCAAGGGCCAGTGCCTTCCAAAGACGAGATGCAGAGGCTTCTGCAGGGGCCAGCCCCCCGGGACCCTGCCCCTCGACCCCCTGGTGAGCCTCCTCCAAGCCCTGAGTCCCCAGGCCGCAGCCCTCTGCCCCAGAGGCCCCCCAGCAGCCCTGGAGCCCCACCCCGAAGCCCCAGCCGAAAGAAGAGGCGCACTGCGGGTGCCAAGGGGGGTGGGCGCTCGAGTGCCGCGGGCTCTGCTCCCACAACCCCGCTGGGCTCCCCGCTGCTCGCTGAGGCCAGGCCCAAGGAGGGCCGAAGCCCAGCTGGGTCCAGGGGGAAGGGCCCCTCAGCTGGGCCAGCCGAGCTGACTGCAGGAGCCGGGCAGGATGAGCGGGGCCTGGAGTCTGCAGGGGCCCCTGAGCAGGTGGCCTGGCCGGGACTGGATCTGTCTACACCTGTCCTCACGACTGAGCAAGGTACGGACCCACTCAGCATGACCCCCGGAGCTGGGCCACACGCTGTGGCCACACCTGCCCCAGAGCCTGGTCCAGATTTCTCAATGGCTAAGTCAGACCCAGCTCTGTCTACACCCGCCTCCAAGCCTCATCCTGATACAACTCCGTCTACACCCACCTGTGAGCCTCATCCTGACACAGTTCCGTCTACACCCGCCTCCAAGCCTCATCCTGACACGGCTCCGTCTACACCCACCTGCGAACCTCATCCTGACACAGCTCTGTCTAAACCCGCCTCCAAGCCTCATCCTGACACAGCTCCGTCTACACCCGCCTCCAAGCCTCATCCTGACACGGCTCCATCTACACCCGCCTCCAAGCCTCATCCTGACACAACTCCATCTACACCCACCTGTGAACCTCATCCTGACACAGTTCCGTCTACACCCGCCTCCAAGCCTCATCCTGACACGGCGACGTCTACACCCGCCTCCAAGCATCATCCTGACACAATTCCGTCTACACCCACCTGCGAACCTCATCCTGACATGGCTCCATCTACACCCGCCTCCAAGCCTCATCCTGACACGGCTCCGTCTACACCCGCCTCCAAGCCTCATCCTGACACGGCTCCGTCTACACCCGCCTGCGAGCCTAGACTGGATGTGGCCCTGACCCCACCGGGCAGAAAGGTCAAGCCGCAGGTGGACTCATCCGCACCTGCCTCGAAGGCGGAGTCTGATGTGGGTGCACCCACCCTGGCCTCCATTCCCCAGGCCGGGCCTGACACGATGGAGGCCAAGGGCGCCCCACAGGCCAAGTTGGATTTGGGCTCTGTGGTGTCTTCAGGAGGGCGCCAAGAGAAGCCCAGAGGGGAGTCCTCCGCAGGTGCCCTTGGACACCCCTCGGGGGAGCCCCCCCCAGGACCTGTCCCAGGCAAGAAGAAGAAAGTGCGGTTCTCTGTGTCTGAGCCCAGCCCCGAGGAGCCGGGGTCAGAAGAGGCCACGCGCCCGCTCTCACCAGCGACAGCCTGGCCCTCAGCCCCCAGGACGGCCTCAGGGGGCCGCGGGGGGCCTGGAGCTTGGGACGCAGTGGCGGTTGGGCCCAGGCTTCCCCAGCCTCGGATCCTGAAGCACCTGCCCCCCCCTGCCGCCTTTGCTTCGGGCGGGCCTGGGTATAAGAGCTGTTTTGCCGTGACCGTCCCTGAGGCCTACGAGTTCTTTTTTTGTGACACCATCGAGGAGGTGGATGAAGAGGCTGAGGAGGAGGCAGAGGATGGCGAGGCCCAAATGCAGTGGCCAGAAGTGTGTGAGTTCTTCTTCCGGGACAGCCGAGCCAAGAGGTCTGGGCCCCAGGGGGGCCACTCCCCGGCCCCAACCCCAGAGGCCAAGCCTGTGCCAGCCCCTCTGCCCGGAGACCCCATGCCCATCTCCTTCCCCGAGGCCTATGAACACTTCCTTGGGGAGGACGGGCTGGAGGACGTGCTGGAGCCGGCTGCCCTCCTCCAGCTGCAGGCCCGGGAGGCCCCCACGCCGGGGCCCCAGGGGGTGCAGCCTGGCCCTGCACTGGAGCCCAGCCCAGAGGCCACAGAGCAGCTCGACCTGGTGCTCAGGCAAGCAGGTGCGTGTCTCGTGGGCCCCATGGCCTGTCCAGGTCCTGGGAACACACTGTCCAGGGATGTCAGCCAGGAGGCCAAGGCGGGGGTGGGAGGGGGCATGCCAGGAGGTTGGTCTGGGCCAGGGGGAGGCCTCAAGGAGGATCTTGGAAGGAAGGAGCAGTTCTTGGCCATCCCAGGACACAGTCCAGGTGGGGCAACCCAGGTCATTCAAGGGTTTGGCTGTGTACCGACCGTCACCCTGAGTTCAGGCCCAGATGACTTGACATCCTTGCCCCTGGCCTCCGGCAGGGCAGGCACTGGGCAGTGGGCACTCAGTGGACTTGGTCTCACATTCCTTCGGGAAGGTAGTTTAGGAACCAGGAAGTGGTGCCCAGAGGCAACTGGCCCAAGTTGACTTGACTCAACTGTCCACACACTGCCTGTGTCTTGGGACAGAGGCATCACGGGAAGATGTGACTCGGACATGTCCAGGACAGACGTGTCTCCAGACAGACATGTGCAGGACAGACGTGTCTCCAGACAGACATGTCTCGGGACAGACGTATCTAAGGGGAGCAGCTGGAGCTCAGAATGTGCTTTCCTTTCCTAGGGGAGCCCTGGGGTCCTCTCACCTCGTTTACCTTCAGCCAGAAGGACATGTGCCTGGTGTTTGTAGCCTTTGCCACCTGGGCTGTGAGAACCTCAGATCTGCACACCCCAGACGCCTGGAAAACAGGTTTGGGGGCCCTGGGGGGAGTGGGGCTGGTGCCCAGAAGTCAAGTGGAGGGGCCAGCAGGGGTCAGGGTGCTTGGGGGACACAAATTTCTTCCCTGACCTTGCTCCTCTCGTTGCTGACCCACTGCTCACCCCACTGGCTTCCTCTCACCCTTTGAGGCCGGCCGTGCAGGTGCAAGTGGTGACCAGGCCGGGAGCCGGCACCCAGGCAGCTCCTGCTTCCCTTGCAGTCCTGCTGGCCAACATCGGCACCATCTCTGCCATCCGCTACTTCCGTCGGCAGGTGAGGCGGGGACGCCGAAGCCCCAGCCCCTAGGAGCCAGACTCAGCCCAGGAAGACGCAGGACCAGGAAATGGCCACAGGTGCTCAGGCCGAGGTGCTGCCCTCTGGCCTTGCCCTTTGACCTTTGTGTTCCACGGCAGCATCTAGAAGGAGCCAGTGTCCTTGGTCCTGGCTTTTTTGGACTCCACCCGAGGCTCAGGCCAGTGGCCGAAGCCCAGGCTGTGCCCGCACCTGGGAGGGGAGACTGGGAAGGTTGGGTGGCTGGGGTGCAGCAGGGAACTGGTTAGGAAGGTGGCCAGATTAGCAAATAAAGCAGGGTGTCCAGTAAAGCTGGAAGTTCAGACAGGCAGTATGTGAGACTGCTTATACTAAGAAATTACTTGTGGTTTCTCCAAAATCAAATGGAACTGGGCCTTTGTATTTGGTCTGGTTATCAAGTTAGAGGGTGAGTGGTGGGATGGAGCAGGAAATCAGAGGGTGTCCAAGTACCTGGAGACTGGGCAGGGGCGGGGTGGGGCTGGCAGGGCCTCCTTGGCCTGTTTGAACCCTGAACCCAAGGGCTTGTGGCCAAGGTCTCCTGGCTGCTGCCCGAGATAAGGAGCAGGTACCTGGAGGGGCTGCAGGAAGGTAACCCCAGTGGCCCCTGTGGGGTAGAGGTCTGCAGGGCAGAGCCTGGAGCCCCTCCTTGGGAGAGCCCTGGACGAGGTTCCAAGCAGAGTTTCATGGTGTCAGGCTGAGAAATGGGACACTGGGCTTGTCCCGGGGCTGAGAGGAGCCAGAGAGAGGGCAGAAGGGTGGGCAGGGGCCAGCTGGGTGCTGGAAGGGCATCCAGCCAGGCAGCGAGCACAGGTCCTGGGGCCACAGGGCCTCCTGGCTGTGAGTGAAGAACGCGTGGACACAGACAAATAAAATCTCCTTCTCTTCTTTCTTCTTTAGTCTTTTGTCCCTTTCTCCCGAGCAATGCCACCCACCCACATGGGCAACCTCCTAGCTCTGACCTTGCTGACCTCGGGTCCTCATGACCTCTGACCTCACATACTCTGACTCTCCATAACCCAACTTCCTCAGCCCTCTGACCTTCACCTTCATCCCTGCTCCATTCTCCCACTCCCAGGTGAAGCCCCTCAAGCCTCTCCCTCACTCTTTCCCTGGGGGCCAAGGCTCAGCCCCTCTGGGCATCGCGCCCTCATCTGTGGTTCAGGGCACTGGTCAGGGCATCCTGGGGAGAAGCTGTCCTCCTAGCCCTTCCAGATCCTAGAAAGCTCAGGGTTCTGGAGACCCCCTCCACCCACTTGGGTCAGACCCTGACTGGGTATTGGGTGGTTGGCCGGAGGCCCCACAAAGAAAGACCCAGGCCTTGCTGGAGAACCCCCCAGAGTCGACACTGGCAGGTGGGCCTGAGAAGTGGCTCAGATCCACTGGGTGAGCCCCCCCTCAGCCTCAGGTGCTTCTCGGGGCCATTGCTGGCGGGAGGGAGACGGAGCCTGGTCCCAGATTTTGTCACAGCTCCTGGGGGGTCCGCCATCTGGTGGGAGGGCAGAGGTGTGTGTGTCTTTAGGAAGTGCCACCCCAGCTCCCCCCAGAAGGAGGCAGGGCCTCTCACTCACCTGGGGGAGGCAGTGGGGGGTCGGGCGAAACTTCCCTGGGCGGGGAGACCTGGGAACCCCAAACACAAGTGTGAGAGCCACGCCCTGGGGAAGGGGCTTGGAGACCAGCCCATGAGCTGCCACGGCTGCCCGTAGTGCCCACTGCCCCAGTATCCAGCTTTGTCTCTCTTGCTCCCAGGGGGTCCCCCAGGGCCCACAGAACCCCTGCCCAGGTGGGGGCGGCTACTCACGAGCTGAGGAGAGTCTGGGGGCCGGGGCCCACGGCCCTTGACGGAGCCCCGGTGCCGCTGAGAGGCTCGGGGCTGCAGGGCTCCCTTTCTGGAGAGCAAGTGGGGGCTGGAGACTCCAGAGCTGGGGTTGGAGAGAGGCACAGACACGGGCACGGAGGGGAACGGGCTCGAGGGTTCGGGTCCAAGCGAGCTCTTCATCGCAGCGAGGAACTGCCAGGGAAGTGTCGGTGGGTGACTGAGGCCCTGGGCTGGGCCTGGCGGAGTTGAGGGACCCCTGCCCGCAACCCCCTTTTGCCTCTCGTTGCCTGAGCAGACCTCAGGCTTCCTCTAAACCTCAGGCCGTGGCAACCCCAGACCCAGGGGGAGGAGCATAGTCTAGACCAGCTGTCGCCAACCGGTGGCCCGTGGACCACTGGTGGTCCGTGAGGTCCGAAAGGTTGGCGACCACTGGTCTAGACTCCAAGCAGCAGGCTGTGGGCACATCTGGCCCTTCTGTCCCCAGCAAGGCACTGACCTCACCCAGGCCCCGGACGTCTCTGACTTTGTGGTGGGAGGTGGCAGGTGGTGTGTAGGGGTCAGCGTACAGCGGGGAGTGAGGTGTCTCCAGGGAGTGGTCTGAGGCCTCTGGGCCACCCTCCAGGCTCGGCCTGGTCAGCTGCAGGCAAGAGGCGGAAGAGACAGGGTTCCAGGAGCGGGCCACCCCATGTCCTCCCTTCTCGAGAGAGGCTCCTAGGTGGTTCCAGGACCTTTGGGCCCAGGAGACGGAGGCCAGGGAGGTGCAGGGTAGAGGAGAGCCGAGCTCAGGGCTGGGTCAGTGTCTGGGCCCACCTTGGTCAGGTCCAGGTGCAGCGGGGTGGCCGGGCCATGCCCCTCGCCCCGGGCCTTGCTCCTGGGTGACCGACTGCTGCCGCCCCGTCTTAGCTCTGCCTTCTGCCCACTGACGCTGGTCCAACCAGGGTTGGCCTGGTCCTGCAGGGAACAGGACCTTCCAGAAGGTTCCCGGGGCCCTCTCCCACACAATCCTCTGAGTCCCCTCCCCCAGGAGGGACGGGGTGCCATGGGGACCCAGGCTCCACATCACAAGCTCACCTCATGGCCCCTGCCCCTACCCCCAGACACTCACAGATGCAGGCTGGGCAGGGCAGCCAGCTCTGGACGGAACTGAGCACTCGGGGAGGGAGCGGCTGGTGCGGTTAGAGTGGGGTGCTGGGTACCCCGAGTCCCAGCTGGTCTGTCCATCTGAGGAGAGCGAGCCTCGGCCACTGCCCAGGACCTGGCAGTGGGTGGGGGTTAGTAAGCCATGTGGCAGGACCCCTCTCTCCACTGACCCACACCCAGCCCCACCCTCTGCCCTTCTGTTTCATCACTGCCCACCAGGGCCTGCTGACCCTCACCTGGGGGGTGCCCCGCAGCCCCGGGAAGCCCTCGGGGCCAGGCAGCAGGGGCGCTCCCTCCCGGCGGGAGATGGTCTGCAGGCAGAGCAGCCAGTGGCTGTAGTCCTCGTAGCTGGCGCACAGCACCCGGATGGTATTGATGAGGGGGCCTGGCACACAGACACCGTGAGCGTCCCCAGGCCCAGGGCAGAGCCGGGAGCCGCAGGCACCCTCCCTCCCAGGCCCGGTCACAGCCCACCTTCGATCAGGAAGGAGCGGATCTGCTTCTCCTTCTCTTCCAGGTTGATGTGGATGGCGCTGAGTGGAAGCTCCCCCTGCGGGGCAGTGAGGGAGGTGGGGCCTTCGCCTGGGGGTAACCCTGGGGCTCTGCCTGGGCCCATCACTCCCCTCTCCCTCCAGAGAGGGGGATACCAGGCCGGGTAAGGCAAGGCCAAGGCCGACAGCCCTGAGGGAGCTGGGCTCCCCATCTGCCCCGGGGGCATCTCCCTGCCTCCCGCTGGCCTCTGGGTGGGGACTTCATCAACCAATGGCAGACACAGACACATGCTCGTGGGGATGGGTCCCCTCCATCACTGCTGACTGGGAGGGATGTTGGGGGGACTGAAGCCCCCATGTGTGCTTCTCGGCAACTGAAGACCATGGTCACCCCCAGGTGATGTGGCCAAGGACCCTCCACGGTGACACAGGTGCCCGGGCAGGGCCCCTCTTGTTCACATCAGAGCTGAGACCTGACTGACCAGGGCAGCAGGCTGGTAGGTGGGGCCAGGATGCTCTGTCCCAACTGGCCCCGAAATACAGGTTCCTCCTGAGCTGCCACCCCCTCCCACCCCTACACACAGGTGCCTCCCTGGGGCGGGTCACAGTGGGACGACCTACCTTAAAGCAAAGCCCGTCCGCTTCCTCCGAGAAAATGGCCAGGGAAGTCGGGTACAGGACCAGGATCCGGTCCCATCGCTCCTGCGGGGGGTCAAGGGCAGAGTGGGGTGTAGCAAGGGCCTGGCCCCACCTGCTGCCTCCACCCTCCCTCACCCCTCACCCCTTAGCCCGTGTCCCCACCCACCTGTGATGGCAGATGCTGCAGCTTGACCCTTGAGGCGCAGATGGCGCTGCCCACCACTTGGCGCCCCCATGCGGTCCGCAGCTGGGTCAGCCTGTGCTGCAGACTCCAGGGGAGCTCGTCCTCAGGGGGGCCCTGGGAAACGGGGGTCAGGGCAGGCAGGCAGGGGGGCTGGGAAAGGGGGTTGGGGTGCGCGGTACTGACCTGCGGGGGTGCTGAGTGGCAGCGCTGCAGCCCTCTCAGAAGGGCCATCTGCTTTTCCAGGTGGTAGAGCCAGCGGCCCAGCTCGGCCTGGCTGGGGCAGACCACCAGAAGGGGGGCAGGCAGTGGGCCTGTGGGTGGAGAGCAGGGGGGACTGGGCCGGCACCCCCAGGAGAGGGCCCTCCCCAGGGGCCTCCCGCAGACCCCAGGGCTGCAGTTGGCGGGAGAATACGGCGCTAACCAGGCCCTGCTGCACTCCCCCCAGCCAGGCACACGGCCATGTGCCCATTGGGAGAAAAGTCAGGATCTCTCAACACTCAGGGTCCTGCCAATGCCCTTGGGCCTGGCCAGAGGGCGCTCTGAGGGAGCCAGGTGCTCCCCGTCTGCCCTGGGGGCACCCTCACCACACGCCCTGGCCCTCTCACCCTCCTGGGCGGGACTGCTCATGCCCACACACCTGTGATCTGGAAGGCATGCTCTCTGGAGCCCTCCATCGGGCAGATGCTCAGCTCCACCAGCGGTAACAGCCCCTGCCAGAGCCCGGAGGGATCGGAGGCTGAGCACCCCCAGGCGCCGTGGCCACCGCCTCAGGGGCTTCCTCCCTGTCCCCCCAGCCTCCTCCCTCTGCCCACTTCCCTCACCTGGAAAGTGAGTCCCTCAGAACCGTGGGCCTGGAAGTAGAGGTGGGAAGGAAACAGCTCCAGGTAGCAGTCGCTGACATCCTGGGGGAGCAGGGCTGCTGTCTGAGCACCGGCAGGGGGCAGGCTGCAGGCTGGGTCCAGACCCCCACCCAGCCCGGCCCCCACCTGGCTATGCTGGAATCTCAGTTGGACCTTGGCATAGTGCACAACCTTGCCCAGGTTCCTCACAGGCACCCTGCGCCGTCCCTTCTTGAAAACGCTCAGGAACGGCTGGTCCAGGTGTTCTCGCTGGCTCTCCAGGCCCGGGAGGTCCTGCAGGGAGCACCACTCAGGGGAGGAGGCCTGAGCTCCAGTACATACACACGCACACGCACCACATGCATACACACACACACACACACACACACACACACACACACCGCCTCACTGCGAGTCGTGGAGTCACACAGCCTAGTGGTGGAGACAGTGATGTTTGGACTCAAAGGAGATTCCTAAGCTGTGTACTCTTATTTTGGTTATTCAGCCCCTAAGTCTGGTTGGTCACAGTATTTTGGGTGTCTGAATGAGACAATACTCAAAACCCTTCTGGCCCAGCTGGTGTGGCTCAGTGGTTGAGCATCAACCTATGAACCGGGAGGTCACAGTTTGATTCCCAGTCTGGGAATATGCTTGGATTTTGGGCTCCATCCCCTGTGTGGGGTGTGCAGGAGGCAGCTGATCAATGATTCTCTCTCATCATTGATGTTTCTCTCTTCTCTCTCTCTCTCTCTCTCTCTCTCTCTCTCTCTCTCCCTTCCTCTCTGAAATCAATAAAAACATATATATTTAAAAACCTTCCTGAATTTCTATTGGCTGGTAAATGTTTAACCTGGTTCTAAAAAAGGGGGGAGGGGATGCCTGATGTGTTTGCCAGTCCCTCTACAGCCCCTGTTGAGTCAATGTGACGCCTGTGAACATGGAGCTTGGAAGGGAGCCGTGACCCTGATCTCCTGACGTCACTTCGTGGAGGCCCAAATGTGCCCGGACATGCTGCCCAGCCCTGGGCCGGGCGGGCTTCCTGCCTGGCAATGTCTGAGGGGTCGTCGAGGACCTGCCCCCACCCTGACTCCTCCCTCACATCAGGCATATGCCCAGCGCAGAGCCTCTGCCTGGGACAGTCTCCTCACCTCCTTCAGGGAGTGGCTCATGTCGCCTCCTTGGTGACGCCCTGTCTGCCCCTCCAACTTCCCAACCTCCCTGACCCCTCTGCACACCTCAGTGCTAACCTCATCTTCCTCATAATACCTTGTGCTCATTTGTCTGGCCATCTGGCTGTGTCACAGGGATGGGAACACCCTGAGAACAGGGGTTTTGTCTGTTTTGGCCACTGCTGTATCGCCGGGGCCAGGACAGGTCTGAGATGTGCTGGGGTTCAGTGCCTGCCTGCCAGCGCCCACACACAGCCAATTCTGGGGCACAGAGAGGCCTCCACAAATGGGAGCTTGATCATCAGACTGGGAGTCAGACTGGGCTGCGGCTGGAGGGGGCGCTGTGGAGGGCCATGTTTCCTCAGGAGCTGGCAGGGGCTGCCTCCCAGTCTGCCGTGCCCTGGCCAAGCTGAGCCGCCCCTGAGACAAGCCCAGGAATGTGCACAGACAGACGCGCAGCTTCCCGGCCTCGCTGCCTCTGGGTGGGGCCTCCTGCACCCACACCCAGTTCGGGGAATGATGCCGGGATGGGACTGTGAAAAATAGGCCACAGAGCAGGAAGGGCTGCGAAACTGGCCCTGTGGCCCGGGCTCAGCCTTAGGGTCCAGGGAGGAGTCAGCTCAGAGCCACCACGGGCAGGACCCAAGGAGAGCCGACTTCTCCGGAGCCCCATCTCCAGACACAACATGCCGGTGCCCTGTCCAGCCACCCCCAGTCCTGGCAAGAGGACCGCCACGCCTGGAGGGACTCTACCAGGCCCTACAATGTGTGGGCCTGGACAGCAGGAGCTGAGGTCCGAGACGGGGCCACACGGGACCCCATCCCTCTGAGGGAGCTCATTGCTGGAGCCAGTCCTTGCCCCAGGGAGCCCTGGACCTCAGGGGGCAGGGCGGGGCCAGCCTGCCGGGTGCACATTGAGAAGGTGGTGGTGGAAGTCCACACCAGCATGGGGACCAACCGAGGCCTGCAGGGCGGAGCCCTGGCCCAAGCCCCTGGCACAGTTACACCTGTTCCTCCTACACCCTCTCCTGGAATGACAACTTGGGGGTCACTTCTCTCACATGCTAGGACGCATGCCAGTCATCTGGGACGCTGGGTGTCTCCCCCACAGGGGCTGGGCAGGGGGCGGGGTGACTTTCAGCTCAACTGTGCCAATCCTTGCAGTACGGCCCTGGGAGTGGGGGTGGGGGCCCCGCAGGGCATTGCTATGGGAGGAGGCAGTGGTGGGTGCTGGATGCTGGGGGACACCTTGGAAGAAACTGAGTCCTGGAATAAGTGCGAGGCTGGCTCACTGCTCACCCAAGCCCCTTACTCAGAGTAAAGAGCGGATGGGGTGGGATTCACATCCACGTTAGGAACAAAACTTCCAAGCCCACACAAAACAACTCAGAGACACGTGTGCTTGGTCCAACCCAAAGGTGCCTGGACACGCTGGCCAGTCCCGCCCAGCTGCAGACCCCGGGCTCCCGGCCTTGCCATCCCTCGGAGCAGCCTCGGAGGCCCCGCCCCCGGCCAGCTGGGGCCGGCGCTGCTCACCCACTGACTCAGAGTTGGTCCCAGTTTCGTTCTCAGCTCAGACTTTCGGCCAGACCAGCTTCTAGGGCGGGGCTGCTCCTACTTCCTCACCTGGTTCTAGGTTTGACGCCCCCCTCGGGGCCGCCCCTGGGGGCCCTGGGCAGAGCAGACACGGTCCCGCGCCCCCTCCCCCCCCAGCCCCGCACTGGTGGCCGCACCGCGCAGGACACGCCCACCGCTCACCGTCCCCGGGATGTAGCAGAAGATCTTGTCGGCCGTGGTGTCCCCGTCGTCCGGACTGGCCTCGGAGCCAAACAGGCCGGCCAGCTTCCTGGTACCATCCTCTCTGCGGACGAAGGGAGGGGCTCACAGCCTGGCCCCTAGGCGGGTAGAGGCGACCCTGAGACCCAGCCTCGAGCCGCGCCCCCTCACCTGCTGCCCTTCAGCGAGGGCTTTCTGGAGAAGGAGGCCCTGAGCCTCCTAGAAGCCTGGGGCACGCAGTGGTTGTTCCCCATGGGTGGCGGCGGTGGTGGCGGCTGGCCTAGTGAGCAGAGCGACAGGTCTGGGTCCCTCGGTCCTGAGCCTCTTGCCCCCACCTCCTGGGGCGGGGCTGGCAGCGTCTGCCTGGTGCCCAAACACAGGGCGAGGGTGGAGCCTCTCTGGGCGGGACGGCTCCTACCTGGGCCCAGCCTTTCAGTCCTTAGCTCTGGGTCCTCTGTAGAAGGCAGTCCTGGGAGGTACGGGGGAGGCTTCCCCAACCCAGCCCAGAGCCCCCAACTCAGCCTCCCACTTGTAAAGGACGGGCCTCCAAGGCCTGGCCCCTGAGTGCATGCCCCGCCTGAACCTAGGCTGGGGTGTCTGGGGTTAGAGCTCGGGGAGACAGGGACCCCGTCGAGGCACCCCACGTGAGCACACATCCTGTTTCCACCTCAATGCCCATCTGAGTCACCAGTGACTGTAGGGGGCGGGGGATGGGTGCTCGCTGGAGAAGCAAGTCCAACGTGAGGGAAGGGAAAGCCAGGAACCCCCTCCCCAGCCTCCTCGCTTGCCTTGGTTCAGTCCTCACTCTCACTCTGCGCCAAGGTCGGGGTCTCACAGGCTTCACCAGAATCCAGGAAGGAGGCTGTGGGTGGACTTCCCAGGGGGGTGTGGGACAGGCATGGTGGACCTGGGCCCACGCAGGACCAGGCTGAGGGGCCAGGGTCAGCCTCTCGTCCAGGACATCGCAGCGCTGCCCCAGCTGGACACAATGGCGCCACCTCCAAGGCTCCAGATGCCAACGCCATACCTCAGCCCAACTGTATACCCAGACCCTCCTGGTCACCCGAGACAGGACCCCAAAAGGCAGAGATCACACTGGACACAGGCCCAGAGCCCGAGGAACACGTTTATTGTCCAAGGCAGCTCATATTGCTGAGGGGTCTGTGGCACTCGCGGTGCCAGCTCAGTGCAGGATCCAGGAGACGCCACGTCCACAGGCAGGAAGCCCCGCCCCCGCAGGCCTCCCGCAGCACGCCTGGCCCTGTGAGGCCAGGGCCTGGGCAAAGCGGAGGCTGGGGTCTGCGCCTGCTCAGAAGGCCCCCTACCCCCACCTGCTGCTCTGCATCTACCCCTTGGTCCCCCCAGGTCTGCAGAGTCCGAGTTGGCCCTGACCCACATCTCTTGAGTGTCCACCCCCAGTGAGGCGGGAGGACACCCGGATGGCAGCTTGGTCCCAGAGACACAGAAACTTCCAGAGCAATCGTATGAACTGGTAGCTGCGGCACTACTCATCACCAATAAATACTGAATAAATAAACGCACACACGTAAACGGACGCTGCGGAATGGACACGGACACGTGGACAGACAGCACAGGGCGTCCCTGGTGGGGAGCCCAACCCCGATGCACGGTTGAGGGCAGGGAGGCGCTGGGCCCCCTGTGGGGCTTAAGGCATGTGGGAGGCTGCGGGCAAGCCTCTGTCAGTCCCGCCATGGGTCAGAGGCTGGTAGACGACACGGACAGCGTGGGCGAGGATGGAGGCGGGAAGTTGAGCAGCTCCAGCACCGCCACGCCCACGCTGCTGCGCCGCGTGAACATGCAGGACGCAGACACCCACTTGTTGGTCCTCGGGTTGTATTTCTCGATGGAGTTGAGGCTGGAGCTGCCATCGTTGCCCCCCACGGCATACAGCCAGCCGTCCATGGCCACCAGGTCGTGGGTACTCCTGGGGGCGGGACAGGCGGGGGTGAGATCCAGATGGGCCACAGGCCAAGGCAGAAGCCTCTGGGGGCGGGGCCAAAGGCCGTGGGAGGAGCCTCCTGGAGCTGGGAGGTGCGGGGTGGGGGGCAGTACTGGAGCTGAGCCTGGACAGGGAGGGGGGATGGGCATACCACGCAGGGGTGAGACACATAGCAGTTGTCTCTTGGGGGCAAACAGGCTGTGGGGGGACAGGGCCCCTCCCGGGCTGTGGCACAGCACACCTTCGGATGTTCATGGGCGCCACACTCTCCCAGGCACCGGCCTTGGGGCTGTATCTCTCCACAGAGTTGAGGCAGCTGGTGCCGTCATTGCCGCCAGCCACGTAGAGCGCTCCCTCCAGCACCGCCACGCCGGCCGAGCTGCGCCGGCTCAGCATGGAGGCCACCGGCGTCCACGTGTTCGCCTGTGGTGAGGGGACCCGCTGGGGCACACCCACTACCAGCCTCCCTCCGCCTCCACAGCACACAGCCCCCTCCAGGCCAGGTGTCTGTGGGACGAGGGGGGAGGGGAGGGTGGATCTAAAGGTCTGAGGCTCTGGGGGGTGTGGGTGGCCAGAGTGCTGACCTCAGACGGCACTTGGGGAGGGGAACACCGGTGATTGGGGTGTTTCGCACCTGGGGCTCATACTTCTCCACAGTGGCCAGGTGTGAGGAGCTGTCGTAACCGCCCACCGCATACAGGTTGCCATCTGCAGGGAATCAACATGACCGTGGCCTGCCTGCTGTGTGTGGGGTCTCCAGGGTGGGGCAGGCAGGGGTGGGCGCCACGGCAAGCAAGCCCTGTCACCCACCAAGCATAGCAACACGGACATATCGCCTGCGGGTGCTCATGGCGGCGATGGATGTCCACGTTCCCGTCAGAGGGTCGTAGCGCTCGGCACTGTGGACAACAGGACCACTGCTGGCCTTGAGCGGTAGCAGACCAGGCTGCCCTCCCCCAGAGGATGGGAAGTCAGGGACTGACCCCAGAGTCTCACTGGAACAGGAAGCGGGCCTGCTGTGTGTGCATGGGCCCCCGCTGCCTGGGTGATTTTGTGCCAGTGTCCACCTGGGCCCAGTCCTAGACCCGTGGGAAGCACCCCAGAGGGGAGCAGAAGGGACAGGTGGCTGGCACAGAGAACAGGCCTAGGGGACTTGAGACAGACGGGATCCCGCTTTGCTCCCCTCGAGGTCTGACTTCTGCAGTCCTGATGCAGCACACCTGCGGCCAAGCCCATCCCTAAAGGCCACCCTGCCCCGACCCCCGCCACTACCTGTTGAGGCAGGAGGCCCCATCGTAGCCACCGGCTGCGTACAGGAGCCCGTGCAGGGCAGCCACACCCAGGCAGCTGCGCCTCGTGCCCATGGACACCTCAGGCTGCCAGGTGTTGGTCACAGGGTCGTACGACTCTACGGTGGCCAGATCTGAAGTCCCGTCGTAACTAGGAGAGGGGTCCGCTGCCGGTCAGGGCTGGCCCAGTGGGCACACATGGGCCTCTCACCCAAGAGCAGCCTCCACACTTACCCGCCCACTGCGTACAACCGGTTCCCGACTGCCGCCACGCCCACTCGGGCTCGGCGTGTGGACATGGAGGCCACCACGTGCCAACGGTCCGTGCGTGTGTCGTAGGCTTCACAGTCCCCATGGATGGCGAACAGGCTCCCGCCACCTAGGGAGGGGGAGGGGATGGGACAGGATGAGGGGCTCAGGGAGGTAATGGGATGGGGGGCTCTGGCACAGCTCAAGGTGGAGGGTATGGGGGCTCCAAGGGTGTGGACAGGGATTTGAGTGGGTCACACCACTTGGGGCCCTCCACAGGTGGACAGAGGAGCCGCATGGGTGGGTGCAGGATGTGACCAGCACAGGTGGGACGAGCTGGTGTCGGGCTCGTGGATAGAAAAGGCCGGACAGAGAGGTGAAGGGAGAGGGAAGGGATGTGGGGGACCAAGCAGGTGGGCATACCCACAGCGAAGAGCACAGGGCCAGCACCCTCACAGCGTCGGGGCCGAGTGCGGCTCGTGCCCAGGACGCCTCTCTGCTCCGGCAGCAGGTGGAACTTGAGGGCCTCGATGAGCAGGTCCTTGCAGTCAGGGTGGTGCCTCACCAAGCTCTCGGCATCCACGTGGCCCAGTAGGAAGTCCCGGCTCAGCAAGGGCAGACGCACACACTTCATCAGCTGGGGTGCAGGAGTGCCATGGTCAGGCAGCAGGCAGAACCCGTGGGCACACTTCCTCCTAGCAGTGAGACCCCCCAGACACCTGTCTACCTTTCCACCGGACACTTCTCGAGACGTGTGCCTGCAACACCCTGGACACGGAGGAGCCCCGGTGCACCCAGGTCCTCAGACACTGCATTCCCTCCTAAGACACAGCGGCCCCCAGGGGCTGGCCTCACCCGTGGGACGTGCTGCCTCCGAGCATCCACGTCGTGCTTGACCCAGCTCAGGACGGCACGATAGACATCCTCCTCTGAAGGCACGTTCAGGCTGTCACTAGAGACCAGTTCCAGCACCTGGGGGTAGGGACCCTCAGACCTGAAATCTGGGGAGGGTCTTGGGGGCCCACGGAGCCCTGATGATGCCTGGGAAGGAGAGTCCAATGGGGGGCCCAGTGTTCCTATGAGGAGGGGCCAAGTGGGGTCAGGAACCACAGACCCAGTTCCTGGGTGCCCAGGCCCAGAGCAAAGAAGAAGGCTTGGGTGGGGTCAAAAGATGGGGGCAGAGGATGTGTCAGAGGCAGGGGGTGGGGCTGGGACATGGGTCAGAGGCTGGGAATAAGGGCCAGGGGGCAGAGGCCCGGGCCTTAAGGGCCCAAATGATGGGGGTCAAAGAGTCCAAGGGCTGGGTGCTTTCTGGGGTCCAGGGACTGGGTCATGGTCCAAGCCGCACCCCAGCTGGCACGTTACCTGCTTTAGCGGCAACAGCATGAACTCCTCGGTCTTGGCCACGTCCACGAAGTGCTGCAGCACGTACCTGTGTGCTGCCTTCAGCAGGTCGCTGCACGAGTGCGTGTCGGCAAAGCCCCGGATGCCCAGGCAGTTGGAGGGGTCAAGCTGACTCAGCAGGAACTTGCAGCAGGCGTCACGGACGCCATTCAGCTGCAGAAGGCTGGCAGCAGGGAGCAGAGTCTGGGGGTGAGGAGGGAGAGAGGGCAGGGGAGCAGCGACAGAGAAACAGGTGAGGACAGCTGAGGCAGGAGACCAGGTGGGACACAGGCCGGGAGGGGAAAGCACCTCACCTGCACGTTGCCTTCGCCCACCACAATCTCAGCCGTGTATGCAAACTGCACCAGCTGGTCCAAGGCCTGAGGGTCGATGTCATGCAACGTCACGTGGGTCTGGCGGCTCTCGCTCATCTCATCTGTGGGGACAGTGGGTCAGGCCAGTCCTGCCTGGGGAGACCGGAAGAGCCCCCCGGTGCCCACTGGTGGGGTGGTACTTGCTTGTGAACATGGCGTGGAAGTAGGGGCTGCAGGAGGCCAGCACCACCTTGTGAGCTCGGATCTCCTTGGCGGCCACATGCAAAACGATGTCACACAGGAGGCCACGCTGCCGCATGCGGCTCATGGCCACGAAGGCATCATGGTAGTGCCGCTTGGAGTTGTGGGACACCGTGTGGCCCTCCCGGCTCAGCAGCTGCATGGCACCCTCCATGGGGGCTGAGGGCCGGGTCGGCCGGGTCCGCGCACGCTCGGCCTCGGTGCTGCAGACGGGCAGTGCCAGGTCAGGACCGGGGCACCAGGAGGCCACTCCTCCCCCAGAGCCATACCTGGCACCTGCAAGGACCTCCCCTGCAGCCTAGGCTCACCTATCTGCTCCCTCACTTCCAGGAGTCTCCCACGTCCCGCTTGAGGTCGGGGTGTTGGGCCTGTAGAGCCTCTCTGCCCAACCCTCCTTGGGCACTGGACCCCATGTGCCCAGGCCTCCTCAGAACCAGGCTTTGCTCTGTCCATGGCCAGCATTCCCCGCCCCATCGGAGTCGGGTGTCCACAGCCCCGCTGGCACAGGAAGTGCCCGGAGTGAAACTGGTCAGTGGCTCAGGCGGCTGTGAAGCGGACCCCTAAGCCCACCGGCCAGGCGTGACCTCACTGAACCCTCCAGCGGCTTCGCCCGTCCAGCCTACCCCCCGCCCCCCTTCTGCAGACAAGCCGGCGATTCTAGGAGCGGCGCGGCCAGGACTCAAGGGCAGCGGGCCGGGGGCGGGGGGGGGGGGAGGGGGGCTGAGCCTCCGGGAGCAGCCACCTCGGGGCGCCCGGCCCCGCGCCCGCGGAGGGGCAGCTGGACACACCGCTGGCGGCCCGAGCCTGCGGGCGCCGAGGCCGTCCCCTCCCGGCAGCCCGCCAGGTCGGCGCGCCCCTCTCTTCCTCCTCCCGGACCCGCTCAGCGCCGGCCCGGCTCGCCGTCCCCGGTCCCGCACTCACGCGGGCGGCTGCGGCTGCGGCTGTTGCGGCGGCGGCGGCGGCGCCTCGGGCCCCGGCCCCGGGCTGCCGTGCTCCGGGCTTTGCGTCCTGCCGGCCGGGCGCTCGCTGCGCGGCTGCATGGGTTCGGCCACCGGAACCGCGATCCGCGGAGGACGCCCAGACGAACGGCCGGGACCGCTGGAGGGCTGCGCGGCGGTGGCGGCTGCTCGGCGTCTCTGGCTCCCGCCGCTGCCTGCAGCCGTTGTTTCTCGGCGCCGCCCGCCCAGCCTCCCGCGCTCCCGCGGCTGCAGGCGCGCAACGTGGGACGCGAATCCTCTCCACGTCCCGGCGCCACGCCCGCCCGCCCCTCCAGGAAGCGCCCGCCCCACCCCGGGCCCCGTCTGCCGCTTCTATCCCAGAAGCTTCCCGGGCCTGCCGCCCCCGCTAACCCACCCTAGAAGCCCCCACCACCCTCCAAGCCCCGGACCTCGAGCTGGGCGCGGGCTGCGGGGTGGGGGTGGGAGGAGAAGGGCGCTAGGTCGAGGGGTCTGACCAGAGCCTCCCCGCGCCCCGGGGGCTGTGGGATCCACTGTGGGGGTCTGGCGGGAAGGAGGGCACAGGCCTTCCTTAAGGCAACCCTCCAGCCTCTGGGCCTTTGCACCTGCGGCTGTTCCCACATCAGCACTGGAAAGCGGCCGTCCCTGCCCACCCGGGGTTGTGGCCTTGGGCAGAGGTGTTCACAGGTGAATTCCCAGCAGATGGGGAGTCGCTGGACTGAAGTACCAGGCGTAGTACTTTCGGGTAGATTTGGGCCAACTGCCTTGAATAAGAGCGCCCCCCACCCCACCCCCTTCCCCACCACGGAGACGAAGGGACCGTCCCGTGAAGCGGAAACTGCTCTCCTGGCTCTGACCCTCCTTGGTTGGGCGAGGCCAGTCTGACCACCAGGGTGTCCTGAATCTTTTGGCGAACTGCCCATCTAAGCATCACCGTTTCTATTTTGCTTTATTTTTCCTACCGGAGTGTTGGGTTTTTATTGCTGATTTGTAAGAGCTCTCTATAGGGGTCCTCTGTGGTGCACTCTGTCCGTTGCCGATGCACTGACGTCCTCACAGGCACGTGTTTACGGAGCCCTGGGGAGGCTGTGACCCGGCGAGGCGAGGGCGCCCGGGGTCCCCGTGGGCCCCAGGCCCCGTCTGACGCCAGGTCGGTAGCGTTATCACTGCCTCTTACGGAGAAAGAGCGAGAGCGGCACGTCCCGCCCAGTGCCCGAGCGGAGGCGCGCGGGAGCCGTGACCGAACCGGGCCTGCGCCGGAGCCGCCTCCCTCGCGCCACCCTGGAGCTTGGCGCCCGCGGCAGAGGACGTGCACACGCCCTCCCGCTCGCAGACCGCTGGAGCCGCGGCTGGAGAACCGCAGAGCCAGCGTGCGGGGCGGGGCAAGGGGTGGGGCCTGCGGAGGAAGTGCGGCTGGCGCGCGGCATTCTGGGGCCGGAAGCAGAGCTCACGTTGCAGCCGGTGGGCATGGCGGGGGTTCGGGGCAGCAAGCGGTGAGTGGAGAGTCTGGGGACCGAGGAGGCTTCCCCGCGGCGCTCCAATCCGCAGGGGCCCCTCTGCGCCCCTACGTGTCCGGGCAGCGGGGCGGGCACCGGGCTGGCGGGCGGTCGTGATTCCGGTGTCGGGGCCCGCAGGCGCCTGGCGGAGCTGACGGTGGATGAGTTCCTGGCCTCGGGCTTTGATTCCGAGTCCGAGTCGGAGCCTGAAGCAGCGGAGGAAGTCCAGGCGCGGGCGGCGCGCGGAGCCTCCCGGAACCCGGATGGGCCAGGCGGGAGCCTCTCCGCCAGGTGAGCGGGGCGTGTCCCCGGGCGTGTGGGCAGCACCCCTTTCGTCGTCCCGGCGCCCCAACCGCGGGCTGCTGACTGTTCCTGGGGCCTCAGCATTGCGGTCTGGGGATCGATGGCCCCTGCCCCGCACCCTCGGGCTTATTTACTCTTTCACCGGATGCTTACCGAGCGGCCGTTCGGTGCCTACCTAGCCTGGTTTGGAGGCGGGCGTAGGCTGGTCCGGGAGGCCCCCTCAGGCTGGGTGAGCCAGGAGGTGCAGGGAAGACAGCAAGGGAAAGCGGGAGCGTGGCGGGCATCTTGTGCTGAGTGGAGTGGAAGGTCGTTGGAAGAGGTGACAATTAACCAAAGACCTAAGGGAGCAGGCGGCGCCGCCGGTAGGGGAAGCAGGTCCTGGTGTTGCAGGCGGCAGGACAGCCGGGTCCCGAGCTGGGAGCGGGCCTCCCGCGGAGGTGAGTGTGGCTGTGGCAGGAGAGGGGTGGACCTGGAGAGGTGATGGTGGGGCCCTTTATAAGGTGTCCCAGTAACAAGGGAAGTCGCAGGGATTTGTGCTGCGAGTGAAGGAATGGCACGTGACAGATGACACCGCGAGCCACCTGGGCTGCTGTAGGCGCAGGGATGGGGACAGGGAGAGACCCTTGTGGTGACTGAAAGGTGATACTGGTTAGAGAGGAGGCGGGAGGGGTTTTGAAGATATTGCTGGTGAGATCTCCTGAGAGAGTGCATGCTGGGTATGAGAGACAGGCAGAGGTTTGACCTTTCACCTGAGTGCCTGGAAAGGTAGAGTTGCCACCACTGAGGTAAAGCAGGGGTGGGCAGAGCAAGTTTGGGGGAGCCCCAGGTTCAGTGTTGTGCATGTTGGGTTTGAAATGCACCTGCTGAAACGTAGAGAGAGGCTGTGGGATGTGTGAGCTTGGAGCGTGGGGCACAGAGCGATCTTAAAACCTACCCCCTAGAAATCCCCTGCCTTAATTGTGGGTAGCTGTTGTGAGGGAGCAGGTTAGCTCCCTATCTTCCCAGAAGAGGTCAGCAAGCTGGCAGTGGGGAGGCCAGGAAGCCTTACCTCCTACCCCTACTGGCTCTGCCCACCCGTCTGACTGGATGACTGACCCCCACCTCCCCAGCCGACGTAAAGGCCGGGCATCTGAGCACAAGGACCAGCTTTCTCGGCTGAAGGACAAAGACCCCGAGTTCTACAAGTTCCTGCAGGAGAACGACCAGAGCCTGCTGAACTTCAGCGACTCTGACGGCTCTGAGGATGGAGAGGGGCAGCTGCACTCCCTGCCTGACATGCTGGAAGTGAGGACCCGGACGGAGCTGGTTGGGGGCAGGGGGCACACTCCTGGCCTCTACTTCCTGCTCTAGCCCGGCCCTCTGTGTCTGGTGCAGGAAGCCAGTGAGGAGGAAGGTGAGGAGGACAAGGATGGGGCCTCCAGAGGATCGAAGGGGAAGAAGAGGGAGTCTACCCCAGTGACCCTGGCCATGGTCGAGAGATGGAAGCAGGCAGCGAAAGTGAGAAATGGCTGGACCCCCCCCCCCCGCCCCCCCGTTCGCAGTCGGCCTGACTCGGTTGAGTTACGTGGTACTGTGCAGATGGGAGGTCTCCTTCTCCTAGCAGCCAGCTACTTCGCATAGCTCTTCCTCAGGCAAGGAGGCTCCAGGACTGCATTGTCTCCTCAGTCAGATCCTAGGGGCTCTCAGTCTCTTTGTTTGGCTCCTTGCTCCCTGAAGTCTCTTGTGGGCAGGATATGGTCTCTGTGCCTTTGCTAGTTGGTCAAGTCAGGCCCCTTCTGAGGGTCTGGCCATGGTTTCTGTAGGGAAAGGGACGGACGGAAAGGGAGAACTCCAGAAGCTGTGCACAGCTGGCATCGTCCAGATCCGGGACCCTCAGCCCCTCCCCTGTGGCCCCTGAGCTGGGCTCCCTGCCTGACCAGGAGGATTTTGGACTTTGTCTTTTTATTCCTGGCACATGGAACACTGTCCTCACTTCTCCCTTGTGTGAGAATGAGGGTGAGGGGTGCCATTCTCTCCTAGGGCAGGTTCTGGGAGCTGCTGGCTGCCTCCCCCTCTGTCCAGCACAGCCGATGGCTCCCTCAACATTCTGGGTTCTGTTGCCCCTTCAGCAACACCTAACTCCAAAGCTGTTCCATGAAGTTGTGCAGGCGTTCCGAGCAGCTGTGGCTACCACCCAAGGAGACCCAGAGGGTGCTGAGGCCGTTAAATTCCAGGTCACAGACAGTGCTGGTGAGTTGGGGCCAGGGGACCTGGGATACAGGCTCTCTGTTCCATCTGCTGTCCTGTAAGCGGCATCTGTGGTCCCCTCGTTGCAGTGTTCAATGCTCTGGTCACCTTCTGCATCAGAGACCTCTTTGGCTGCCTCCAGAAGCTGCTATTTGGAAAAGCCCCAAAGGACAGCAGCAGGTGAGTGGGGGTGGGGTGGAGGGTACTCAGGGCCCTGCAGTGTGGGGAAAGCAGAGGTCTGGGACCTGGCAGTTCCTCTGGGCCCAGCTGGCACAGGGGGATGTTGGGGACAGCAGGCTCTCTCTGGGCTCTGGGGAGAGACTCGGCTCCCAGGGCCTGTTAGAGTGGCCCTGTCCTTTTCTCTTCCTGAGAAGGGACATTCTCTGCCCAGAATTTCTCGGGGACCACAAACTGCTTCCTTTTGTTCCCGATTTTCCCCGTTCAGAATTCTTTCTCCCTCTCCCTCCTCCCCTCTCCCTCTCCATCTCCCTTCCTCCCCTCCTCCTTTCCTCCCTCCCTCCTTCCTTCTCTTACTCTATTCTCTTCTTCCTCTTTGGATGAACAGTCTTGTTCACTCTCCTTGCCCTTTGCCCTGCAGCTGCTGGGTGTGTCTCCTGGGGGGTCCTGGTAGATGGTGGTTTTGAGAACCTTACCTTCCACGTTAAGGGTTAGAGGTAGATCAAGCAGAGAAGCTGTATTCAGAGGAGGGAGGAGGGCGGCAGATTGGTAGAACGGGTTACTTGGGGCAGGGAGGGCCACACAACCACATGGCCCAAATGCCTTTCAAAGGAAGAAAGAAGTGTCCAGAGAGAGGCCCTCTGCCATCACCTGGGCCTGGTGGTGGTGGTCAGGCTGGACTGATGGATTGAGGGGGGTTGGGCCGAGTGGAGGCACCCTGTCTGTCCAGGACAGGGTGGAAAGGGGACCAGCAGTGAGTGTGCGGGCAGCAGATGCAGTATTGGCGGTGCCCTCCTGGGAAGGAGGCCGCTGCGCTGCCCTTGCTGGAGGAAGTGGAGAGCACTGCCTCCTGGGCAGAGTGAGCTGCCACGGTGCCCCTGGCCTTTGCCCCTTCATGTACTTCAGCGGGTGGTTTTTAAAAAACATGTTTTTATTGATTTTTAGATAGAGAGGGAGAGAGAGACATTGATGACAGAGACTCGTCCGTCAGCTGCCTCCCACACGTCCCTATTGGGGATCGAGCCCGCAACCCACCTCTTGGTCCATGGGATGACACTCAACCCACTGAGCCACACCAGCCGGGCCACTTCAGGGTTTTTGTTGTTGTTGATCCTCACCAAAGGGTATCTTTCCATTGGTTTTTAGAGAGAATGGAAGGGATGGGGAGAGGCAGAAACATTGATGTGAGAGAGACCTATCGATTGGTTGCTTCCCACACGTACTCTGCACCCCGACTGGGGCCGAGGATTGAGCCTGCAACTGAGGTACATGCCCTTGACTAGAGGAATTGAACCCAGGACGCTTAAGTCTGCAGGCTGACGCTCTATCCACTGAGCGAACCGGCCAGGGCGACTGATTTTTTTTTTAAAGCTTGTTTGGGCCACAGAAAACCTGGTTGCAGTGGTGGTGGTTAGCACCTGGGTTAGACCGCAGGGCCCTCCCTGCCTGTCGCAGGTGTGTGCCCTCTGGGAACCCTGGGGAAGTGGCAGTCTGTCCCTCAGGCATTGGTCATGGCCACTCTCGAGAGGGTCTCCCCACAGGGCCCTGAGTCCTGTGCAGGGACAGAATGTGTAAACTGGGGGGTGTCTAAGCTTTGGGTCTCACTTGGTGGGGCGGTGTGGTCTCTGCAGGTTGCTGCAGCCATCCAGTAGCCCGCTGTGGGGGAAGCTCCGGCTGGACATCAAGGCTTACCTGAGCTCAGTCATACAGGTGTGGTGTCCACGGGGGAGTGGGCGCTGCTGGGTCACCAGGGCCTGTCCATGGGCAGTGGGGTCTGGACCTTCTCTGTATCTCCATGTGGTGGGTTTGGCGACGCTGACCTCCTGCTCCCCCAGCTCGTGGCCTGCGTGGCAGAGGCGACAGTGGCGGCGGCCGTCCTGCAGCACATCAGCAGCTCCGTGCCCTACTTCCTGACCTTCCCCAAGCAGTGCCGCATGCTGCTCAAGGTGGGCATACCCCGTTGGTGTGCTCAAGTGCTTGTGGCTGCCCTCAAGCATGCCCCCCACACCGGGGTCTGCCTCGGGCAACACAGCTGGGCGTGTGGGAACAGGTTCTGAGCTGGGGCTGCTTTTCAGCCATGTCCATGGATGCCTCTGGCTGGACTTGGGGAGGCCGGGGCCGGCTGTGACGTCTCGCTCGTTGCAGAGGATGGTGGTCCTGTGGAGCACGGGCGAGGAGACAGTCCGAGTGTTGGCCTTCCTGGTCCTCATCAGAGTCTGCCGGCACAAGAAAGACACCTTCCTGAGCCCCGTCCTGAAGGTAGTGTGGCCAGCGCTTCCCACCCCTGCTGCCCCCGTTTGTGTCCATCGAATCAGGGTTGAGAGGCTCAGCCTGAGGGCTGGCAGGCTGCCTTCGTGGTCAGCACCTCTCACTGCTCAAGGCAGACCCAGGTCCTTGTCACCTTTCCTCCCTGAGAAGGGGTGGTGACAATGATGGCATCCCTACCCGCTCCCTGCCTCTGTGGACTGCAGTGTGCAGCTGTCCCCTCAGTGCACAAGGACATCGGGTGTGGAGAGGGGCAGGGACCCTGGTGCCCAGCTCCAAACCGAGGGTGGCCTGCCTCGCACGGGGAACTTCCAGATCCCCCTGCATAGGCCTGGCAGCAGGGCTCCTCCCTCTCAGTCCCTCATGGTCCCTTTGCTGGCCCCCAGACTTGTTCCTGCTGGAGCTCACCCTCCCTTGGTACTGGGCCCTCCCTCTGACCGCAGACTCTGTGCCCAAGGTTTTGGGTACATCCCTGTGGAAGCTGAACAGCAGCAGGGGCCCCAGGGGAGGGCCTGCAGCAGACACGGCCGGATTGTGGTTCTGAGAGGCAGGTGCTCTGAGGGTCAGACCCAGGTGTCGTGGTGGGCTTTGGGGCCTGGGAGCTCAGGCAGCTCAGGCAGCTGTGACTGGTCTTCCGGCAGCAAATGTACATCACATACGTGAGGAACTGCAAGTTCACCTCCCCCAGCACCCTGCCCCTCATCAGCTTCATGCAGCGGACACTGACCGAGCTGCTGGCGCTGGACACCAGCGTTGCCTACCAGCATGCCTTCCTGTACATCCGCCAGCTCGCCATCCACCTGCGCAACGCCATGACCATGCGCAAGAAGGTATATGGCTGGGCTGGGGCAGGCTCCTTGTTGTGGGGTTGGGAGGGGCTCAGCCTGCTGGGGCCTGTGCGCATGGCGCAGAGGAGGGGCTGGGCCCTGAGGACCCTGTTGACCTGGGGGCTCCCTGCAGGAGACACACCAGTCCGTGTACAACTGGCAGTTCATGCATTGCCTGCAGCTGTGGTGCCGCGTCCTCAGCACCATCTGCCCCAGCGACACCCTCCAGCCCTTGATCTATCCCCTCGCCCAGGTCGTCCTCGGCTGCATCAAGTGAGTCTGAGTGTGTGGGGCCCTGAGGCCTGGAGGGCAGGTCACAGGCTTCCTGCAGGGGTCCTCTCCCAGGTGGCCAGGCCTTTAGGGAGGGTCTGCAGTCTGTGACTAGGCGACACCCGTGGAGGGGCTGGGCCGGAGCTGTCAGCGGCCTGTAACCTACGTGGGGGGACACCCAGGCTTGGGTAGCTCGGCTTCTGGGTGGCTTGCGCCGTGAGTGCCTCCCTAGCGTCTCTGTCCGAGGGTGCAGCAGTGTGCATTCTTGGAGAGGGCCACGTGCAGTTTGAAGGGGATTGGGTTTATTCGCACAGGGTTCTTGGACAGAGCAGGTGGGGTCTGGTGTGTGGAATCCTGGATGTGAATATTGGGCATGGGTCTCAGCAGAGAATGGAGGAGCTGTGCGTGGCCTGGTGGCTGTTGGCCAGGAGGGGGCAGCCCTGTCCTCCTGAAGGAGAGTTGAAAGCTGTGATGAAAGGCTTGAATGAATGATCCCTACAAACACATTAAAATGAAACAAAGTTCAACCTGGTTGGGTGTCCCCTCAGCTCCATAACTGAGTAAGGAGTCAAGTCCTGAAGGCCTGTGTCCTGCTCTGTTCTGTCAGGAATCCGGTGGGGCAGGTGTGGCCAGTGACCCTGAGAGGGGTGATAGGGAGGATCCCTGCTGCAGTTGGGGCTCCATGGGAAAGGTCAGGGTAGTGCCAGGAGGGTGGGGCGGGCTTGTGGGATCCTGGGGGCTGGGCCTCGACTCACTCCCATCCTCCTGCTCCTAGGCTGGTCCCCACCGCACGCTTCTACCCGCTGCGCATGCACTGCGTGCGCATCCTAACGCTGCTCTCCGAAGGCACCGGCACCTTCATCCCCGTGCTGCCCTTCATCCTCGAGGTGAGCAGGGAGGTGAGCGGGCGAGGCCCAGGTGCTGCAAGGGCATCGCTGTTCTGCCTAGGCTGGTGGCATGTGTTAGTTGGCAAGAGTAGCAGTGAGGACAAGGCAGCTGCCTTGTGGGGTGGACCAGAGGGTGCTGGTTTTAGGGCACAGACCTGGGTCAATCTGGGCATTTGCCCGAGATGAGTGCGAGCGGGAGATCCAGGCCGGAAACCCAGGTCTAATTCCAAGGCTGCATCTGCCCTCTGCACGTCCACGTGTGTGTGCACGAGTGTGTGCATCTGCGTGTGCATGCTCACATAAGCTCAGTTGGGAAAGGCTGTGGTCCAAAGCCCAGAAATCCACTGGTGGTTAGGCCCCAACCCAGGAAATACCCAGAAGTTCACACCCATCACCCACCAGACAGCTCAGAGCTATGCCTCAGGAAGGCAGAGGTCAGGTTTGTGGTTGCCCTGGAGCAGGAGGGGGAGGGAGGGAGCCTCAGGAACCTCCTCACTCGATGCCCTGAGGCAAGGACAGTGCAAGATTCATGCTCATAGAATGACCTCCACCCCCACCCCAGCCCTGGTGTCCAGGCATGAAGCTCCCCACTGCTGGCCAGCTCAGGGCACCTGTCTCTGTCCTCTGCCTACTGTCTCCCTCACCTGTTCTCTTTCCTCCTTCACTTTTGCACTGACGCCTACTGGGCTCGCCATAGCTACGTCCCGCACATCCCTAACCCAGGGGTGCAGGCCTCTCTTCTCCAGAGAAAACTGACCACAGAAGCGGAAGCCGAGCTCTCTGCCTCCGGGGAGCCCCAGCCCTTCCCTCCCTGGGTGGAAAAGGGGTTAAGAGCAGCCTGTGTGGGAGATCAGACCACCCCCTTCCCTCTAGGCTGAGCCAGGCTGGTGCAAGCACCCTGCCCTTCCGGGGACCACTTTGTTGTCCACACATCACGGCTGCTTTTCATTTGGAGCTGACATGAGCTCAACTCTGTGGAGTCTCTTGTTGGGGGTGCCTTCCCCAGTTGGGCTCCCCCAGCCTCGGCCCACATGCCCCTCAGGAACTCATCCCGATTACCCCTGAGGCAGGAACAGAAGATTCACGCTTATAGAATGACCCCTCCCTCCCCCCGCCCCCCGCCCCCCCGCACCTCCCTAGCGCTGGTGTCCTGGGGAGAGGTGCCCAGCTGAGAGGCCAGGCACTCACTCTGTTCCCTGGGCTGCCTTAGCCTCCTGACCAGGGGCTGGGGCTCCTCCCCGAGGCAGGACCCATACAGAGCACAGCCTGCCCTCTGTAGAGGACGAAGAGGCAAGGCTGCCAGCTCCTGCCTGAGACCTCTTGCCCCTCGGTGTGTTGCTCCTGGGGATGCAGCCCTTGGGGACATGATCGTGGGTGAGGCTGTTGTGGTGCTGAACTGAAGGACTCTTGTCTCCAGACGCAGCTCCTGGGGTGCTCAGGCTGGGTTGTAGGGGAGGGTCAGCAGCAGCAGTAGGAGGACCCGTTGGCCAGGGTCCCACTCTGGGGGGCGAACAGGCTCTTGGGCCAGGGGGCTCTGTGGGGCTGCAGGTCTGGCACTGCCTCTGGCCACTTGTCCCTGCTCTCATGACGGGTCTACAGGGACCCGGGTGGGGGTGGGGTGCAGTGGGGTGTGGGCACTGCAGTCTGGCTGATGAGGCCATCGGTCCTGCAGGTTTTCCAGCAGGTTGACTTCAACAGGAAGCCAGGACGGATGAGTTCCAAGCCCATCAACTTCACTGTGATCCTGAAGCTGTCCAAGGTCAACCTGCAGGAGAAGGCTTACCGGGTAAGGCTGGCCTCCAGGGAGGGGCTATGGAGGGAGTGCCCCAGGTGGAGCCACCGCAGGATGTCAGAGGACACGGGTTGGCATCCTAAGTGACCATGGAGGCAAGAGGAGTGTGGACAGGAGGGGCTTGCTGCCCTGTGGAGTTTTTGCATAGACTCTCGTCGGCTCCCAGGGTCAGGGAGCAGACACCCGTGGGCCCCAGCCCCATGAGCCTGAGTGAAGCTGTGGGTCCCCACCTCTTCCTGCCTTGGAGAGGGAGCTGGCATTCAGCCTGTGAGGGAGGTGCCTGAGCTCTCCTCCCGTTGCTCCTCAGGATGGGCTGGTGGAGCAGCTGTATGACCTCACCCTCGAGTACCTGCACAGCCAGGCCCATAGCATCGCCTTCCCCGAACTGGCGCTGCCCGCCATCCTGCAGGTGAGTGCCCGCTGTCCGGCTCCCTGCCCTGCCCAGACCCCTCTGTGACCTACTGTGAGGCTGACTAGACTGTGTTTTAATGGCCTCAGCTCCCTGTTTACACAGGGGCGGAAGAAGGCAGCCTGTCTCAGCCACAGAGCCAGTGGTGGGACGCTGGCCTGGGTGACTACCAGGATCGCAGGCCTGCCACAGCCCAGGGACAGATGGCCCTGAGTCTTTCCTGGGGGAGTTGGGACTGAGTGGGCTGGTCTCCTGACTGCATGCCTCCCCTGTGGTCCTGAGTGTGGTGCGAAGGTAGGGCTACCTCAGCTTCCTTCAGGCGATAGGGGGCCGGGGGCGCGCCCTCCCTCCCGGAAGCCCCTGCTTTTAGCCTAGATGTTCCTGTTTCAGGGAGGCCTGTGCCTCCTGGGAGCGGTGCTGCCTGTCTGCATAGCCCTGGGGTAGGGCTGCCTCCACCCAGTGCACTGGCTCAGAGGCCCAACGGGACATGGGTTCGGGTGGGCAAGGATCTATTTCTGGGCTTGAAGCCCCACAGGTCAGCACATTTTTTTTTTTTTTTGTAAAGAGCCAGTGGTATTTTAGGCTTTGCAGTCCTGTGTTTTCCACAACTGCTTGATTCTCCTGTCGAAGGAAAAAAACCCACAAGTGTGTAAATGAATGAGTGGCTGTGCCCGTGCAGATTCATGTACGGGGGATCCGAGGGGTCAGGCCCTGGTTCTCAGATGGCTCCGCCCCCACGCCTCCACTTCTTTGGGCACTTGTGGGGGGTGGGCCCCTGGCTGTGTGCAGAGCAGCCCTGTGGGGAGCTGGCTGAGCCCCTCTTCCTTCTGCAGCTGAAGTCCTTCCTCCGAGAATGCAAGGTGGCCAACTACTGCCGGCAGGTGCGCCAGCTGCTGGAGAAGGTGCAGGAGAACGCAGACCACATCTGCAGCCTCCGCCAGAGGGCCTCCTTCGGCGTGGCCAACCGGCAGGCTGTGGTCAGTGGGGAGGGCACCCGTGTGTGGCTGGGGCTTGGGGTTTTGCCCAGGATGGGACGTGACCCAAACCTTTCCCCACAGGATGACTGGGAGAAGCAGATCCGAGAGGAGGGGACTCCGCTCACCAAGTACTACAGCCAGTGGCGGAAACTGAGGGACCGAGAGATCCAGCTGGAAATCAGTGGCAAAGAGCGGGTATGGGCTGGGAGGATGTCGGAGCCTGGGCACGCCCGGCTGGATTGTTCTGAGATGAGGACCTAGCACCCTGGCTGTGACTTTAAGACAGGATGGGGGTGGAGCCTGTTGGGGACAACGTCTGCAAGGGTGGCAGAGCTGGGGCTGCCCTGAAGGATGCGGCTGTGACCTGGATGGCACTTAAGGCCAGTGGATGGCTGGGGCCTCCTCCCTCACCTGGCGGGTGGCTGTCCAGGAATCCTAGGGATGCTCACTAGGCTTTGGGAGGAAAAGTGGCCCAGCAGGTGTTTGTGTGAAGGAAGAAAACAGGACACTGGGTCTAGGTGTGGAGGGTTCTTGCTGGTAGCATGGCTGTGGCTGTGTGGCCAGGCTGGCACCCAGGGCTCCTGCACACGCTCACCTTCTGCTCGTTTTGGGCCTTCCAGCTGGAAGACCTGAACTTCCCCGAGATAAAGCGGCGGAAGCTGGGGGACAGAAAGGATGAGGACAGGGTGGAATTCAAGGATCTCTTTGACCTGGACAGTGATGAGGATGATGCTGCGGACTTCTCAGAGAGAGGTGGGTCTGCATGGCTCGGCCTGAACTCCCAGGGGTTGGGCAAGCAGGCCTGGAGGAGGGGCACCTACTCCCACCTCAGCTCCTGTTTGCGGGGGCCACTGCCCTTCCCCACCACTTTCCTTTCTTTGAGATGGGCCTCCTGGAATTGGAACATGTGTTCCTAGGCCTTGTCCCTCTCCCCACTACTCTCCAGGGCAGTTCTGAATCTTTTCCACTTGCACAAAGGAGGCCCAAGAGGAGGGTGGGTGCAGGGCTGTGAGCCCAGATACCCACCCCTTGTGCCTCTGCTCGTGGACCCCTCCCATGGGCTCTTCCCCTCGGCCCCCAGTTACACCTAGGTCTCCTGGAGCTCAGCAGGGGGTAGAGGAGGAAGACCAGGAAGAAGACGATGAAGACCAGGACGGCAGCAGTAGCGGTCAAGAAGTTAGCAACTCAGAGGGTGAGTGGTTCCTGGGGTCAGGGTTGCTGTGCTCTTTGAGCCTGTGTGCCCAAGGCTCCTCCCTGGGGATATAGGGCCAGCTGCTCTGTACCTGCTGGCCCTGGCAGCCAGCAGCAGTGGCATTGATAAATTAATTAGTGCTGTGATTAATTAGTGATGAGTAACACCCAGGTTGGCTTCTGATAAAGCAGAATTTATGTAGCCTCGGTGTCTCCCTGCAGATGGAGGCTCAGATGCAGAGTCAGGGCTGGCCCCCCAGGAGCTGTGGCGACTGCTGGCCCAGGGGCCGGAGGATGAACTGGAGGACCTACAACTCTCTGAGGAGGACTGAGGGCCACTGCTCTGGGCTGCCTGCAGTGCCCCATCTCACCAGCAGTTTGGCCTTGGGGTCAGTGCCCATACCCCAGGAAGGACAGTAGATGGCGGACAGGGCTTTATTTTTACAACATAAAAGACCAGGAAGTAGCAAGCAATGTGCTGATCACTGGAGTGGCAGCCTTGGTGACTGACACATGCACTGTGGAGCCTGCCCACTGCTGCACCCGAGGGTGCTGGGCGCCCGTGAGGGAAGCTGAGCTCTCACCTGATGTCAGGATGCTGAAATCTCACTGCAGTCCCAGTTCCCAAGGGAGCCAGTGGCCGCCTGGCCAGCGAACCGCTTGTCTTTGGTTTGTCTACAGCACCCAGGTTGGATCCCAGGCGTGTGCGCCAGGCTCTGCGTCACCCCCAGAAGTCTTTGAAAACACATTCTTTTCCTCTTAAGTCACATGTTTTCTTTTTAAAAGTTCTTTGTGTTGTTGCTTCCAAAACCAGAGGAAAAGCAGCTGTGGGGAGGAGCCTTTGCATTGCAGTGGCTGGCACTAAAGGGTGGGGGCCTGTATAGGCCCCCCACAACTCAGCACCGAGGCTGGGAGGGGTCTGAAGGCCCTGGAAGCAGAGCCACGGTCCCGTTCTCTTGCTTGGGTGAAGCTTGGCCAGCAGTGGGCTGTCCCCCCTCATAGGGCGAGGGGACCATTGCTGGGGACAGGGGCTGCTCCCCTAAGGTGAGCTCCTGCTCAGGGGCCCGCAGTGCTGGTGGCTGCAGTGGCAATGCCACCGGGAAGCTGGCCATGTAGAAGACTCGGCCCAGGCGCTTGGCAACCTATGGAGAGAGGCCTGGGTTGGGGGTCTGCGGCCAGGAAGGGCCTCGGTGCTGTCCCTCCAGGATGTGGGACCACCGCCCCACTGGCACGTACCTGCGCCCGGATCTTGAGAGCAGGCCCCAGCTTCAGCCCCATGGTGGTCAGGAGATGCTCCTCCGTCAGCAGGGGCAGGGTCTCCCCATCTATCCCCTGTTCTCTGAAGACCTGGTGGGGTGGGAGCCTGTCAGAGCCTGAGTGTGGGAACTGCCTGCCTGCCCTGCAGGGTCCCTCAGCCAGGCCAAGGCTATCAGGTCGGGGTGGGGTGGTGGAGGGCTCAAGGCTTTGGGAAGTGGAGCCAAGAGGAGCTGTTTGTGCAGTTTTAGGGCAAATATTCTTGTGAAAGAAAACTTGGGCATATGCCTATGTGGAAGGCACAGCACTGCGGGTTGGGATGGGAGCATGCAGTGTCCCCTACACCCTTTGAGGAGGGGAATGGGAGTGAGAGGCACTGGGGGACAGGAGCTCAGAACCATCTTGGGCAGGTGCCCCCTCACCCGTGTGTATTCTCCACAGCCAGACAGGCCCCCCACAAAGCTGCAGACATCGTCCACTGTCCACTTGCTGATGTCCTCAGGGGCGGTGGCTTCCTCCCCATCACTGAAGAGTCCCCCCATGGCGCCTGGTTGGGAGGGGGAGTTACTAGGACTGTGGCTGCCTCTTTTCCAGGTTCCCATCCATCTGCTGACCTCTGCCCTTGTCCAGATCCATGACTAAAAGGGCCTTTTCCCCCCTTGGACTTCCCTAAGTGGAAGTGTGGGGAGTGTCCTCCCACCCCCCAACCCCCGTTGAGGAATCTAGAGCATTGGGGTGCCCACCTGTGTGTAAGTAGGGGCTGACGCAGGGCATGCTCAAGGGCAGAGAGGGGGGCAGCACGGACCCTGCGAGAAGTCCCTTCCCCTCAGAGCTGGTCCCTCCAGTTGGGGTGGGGCCCCGGCCCCCAACAGCCAACATCTCGGGGTCCTCTCCATCTGAGTCCTTGGGAGGCTCATCCTCAGAGCCATCCTGTACCCAAAGCCCAGCCCCGGTGGTCTCCTTGGGCTCACTGGGCCGGGCTGAGGCCGGGCTAACGATCCCTTTTCGAGTGGCTCGGTGGGTGGGCTCCCGCGGCGGGGTGGGGGAGCCGGGGGGTCCCCGCGGGGGCAGCGCCAGCCTGGGTGCGGAGCTGGGTCTCAGGACCAGCAGGGCCTCTGCGCCGTCAGGCGGGCGCACCGAAGCTTCTGGCGCCAGCAGCTGCGGACGGTGCGCGCCCTCCAGCTCCTTCTGCCGCAGCAGCTCCGCCGACATCTCCAACCTGTGGCGGGCGGGCAGGGTCAGGACCCAGCGAGACGGGGCCACCTCCTGCCCTGCCAGCCCCGCCACCTACCGCGCCAGGTTCTGCTTCCGCAGGAGCTCCTGCTGCCGGGCGAGCAGCTCCGCCTGGGCGGGGGGCAGGAAGCCAAAGCCTGGGGAAGGGGACAGTCCACGAAGCGGGTGGCCGAGTGGTCCAGTGACCCCCAAGCGCCTACCCCCGCCCCCGTCTGTCCCTGGCAGGGTTGGGTCCTAGAGGAACACACGCGGACGCTGGTGGGGCACAGGCAAACCGGGTGGCCCCGAACGCACGAGTCTCCCAGGACACCAGCCTCCAACACCCGCCTACTCCTCACCTGGGGTCTGGCACAGAGCCGAGGGCACCCCCAAAAAGGGAGGCCTGAGGTGGGGGCCCAGAGCGATGTGCGGAGCATTCTGGGGCGACAGCAGGGGGGCCGGCTGGGACAGCTCCCTGTGGACGGCAGGGCGGTGAACGCCGTGCGCCCCTTCCATTCCCGGAACGGCCCGCCCCCCCCCGCCCCCCCCGCCCCGCCCGGCCGCCAGCCGCGCTGCTAATTGCGGCCCCGCTGGCGGTCGGAGCACCGCTCCCTTTCGGCCTCAGGTCGCGCGCCGCCCCCGCCCGGCCCCCGCTGGCGGCGCCAATTAATCTCGGCGGCGGCGCGGAGGCTGACCCGGCGGGCGGCGGCGACTGCAGCGGTAATTGCCGCGGGCGCGCCGGGGCCTCGCCTCCCAGTCCTCGGACCCTGCGCGGCCAGGGGCGGAGCACAATTAGCCGCGATTCGGGAGGCGGCTGTAGACGGCGCTCTGGGCGGGGGTCGCGGGGAAGCGGGGAGCGGGCAACAGAGGCAGAGATCGCTGCAGCTCTTCCCGCCCCATCACTCGCTCGCCCTTCTTCAGGTCTACCATCCCCCTCCCCCCTTCCTGGGGCCTCCGGGCCGCGACGAGCGTCTGTGTTGCCAAAGGCTCGAGTCTGAATCGGTGCTGCTGGAGGCTGGGGCCTCCGACTTCCGGGTTCTGCCTTCTGCCCCCTCTCCACGAAGTCCCCCAATCTGCATCTGGCGCCCTCACCTACCTGTTGCGGAGCCAGGCCCTCAACTGTCTCAGGGACACCTGGATCCAGCAGGTCCCACAGTTGCTCAATGGAAAGGGAATCGCCCTTAGCACTCCAACCAGAGGGGGGGTTACCCCCACGCATTCTACCCCAGGAATATTTTTCTTCGGGCCTCTGCCCAGCTCAGGAGGGCATCAGGTCCCTTCTGCACGATAAGCCATGAACCCAAGGCCAGCCCAGTGCCTGGCACATTCAGTCCCCACAGGGCCAAGTGGCTGGGATGAGAGAGTCAAGGTGGCTGACAAGTATGAAGGTGCAGGCTGCCACCCTGACCCGCAGAAACCAGGTGATAAGTCTACCCACCCCAGCAGCAAGCACAGTGACTATGGGGGCCTCTGAGATGCAGACACACCAGTACCTCTCTGAAAAGGATGGGGTGCCAGCTGGAGCACTGCCCTCTCGGTGCTGAGCCAGGCCCTGCTTCCGACGTTGACCTGTGGACGTGGGCAGGTGGACTTCCAGGCCACTGGGACTCCTCACAGCTGCTGCTGCCACTTCCTGCCGGACCCTCAGGAGGTCTGGGGGAGGGGGTGACAACAGCAGTGACCCAGAGCCCCCTGGGCTCTCACCCCCCTACCCAGGGCAAGCACAGGGCACTGGCCAAGGACACCAAGACCAGAACCAGTGAGAGCACGTCCTCACACTGACCCAAAAAGACCACAGGGCAAGGGAGACAGATCATTACCGTGCAACAAGATGCTGGGGTGGGAGTGGGAGGCACCCACCTGTCTTGGGAGGGGGGCCAGGAAAGCATTTGGAAGTGACATGGGGATGTTAGTAGCCAAACTGCAGTGGGAGGGATGAAAGGAGGGAGGGGAAAACCCAGCAGGCAGGGGAGGCTGGGGGTGCATGAGTGTTGCTGATATTGACAGTTCAGAGAGCATGGAGAGCAAGGCTGCAGGAGCCTCGAGAGGAGGGGGGTGCAATGCCCAAGGCAGAGGGCGCCGGCTTGCTCCTGGAGGGCAGTGTGGTCTCCAGCCCAAGACTGAGGCTGCGCAGGCGGCCCCCTCCTAGGTATACGCCGTGCACACTCCACCCTGCGCCTGATGCTCTCTGCTACCCATCCGCATCCCTCCAGCCTGCTCGGGGGCCGGGCCTCCGAGTCCCCCCCGCAGCCCCCCCGCCCCCGTGTGTGCAGGCTCCCGCCGCCGCCGCCGCCTGTTTATAAATTAATTACCCGAAAAGCGGAGGTGGGCCCTGCCCGGGCCGGGTGCCAGCCCGCAGAGCCCAGCCGGCGCGGCCGCCTGCATCGATCCCAGTGGGGCCTCCGCGCCCCCGCGCGCTGGCGGCCGGGTTATTTACAGTCGGCTCCGCAGCGGGGGCGGCGGCGCGGGGCCGTGATTGACAGCCCAGCTCGCGGCGCTGCTCCCTGGCGGCCGGCGCCCCCTCCCCCGCGCAGGCCAGCCGAGCCGGCCCCAGGCAGGGCAAGGAAAGCAATTAAAAAGGAAGATTTTTAAATTATTAACATTTGGTGAATAATTCAGGCTCTCGGTGCCTCACTGCCCTGGGGGACAGTGCCTGTGTGAGGAGAGGAAGTCCTGCCCCCTCTCCCAGCACCCCCCACCCACCTTCCAGCCACAACAACCACGCTCCCCAGACTGGGGGCTGGCTGGGGTCGGGGTGCAGCTGGGCAGGGAGCTGAGGTGTGATCACGCGATGGTGGGTGGGACTCCCAGGGACGAGCACAGGGTGGAGCACGGGGAGGGACAAGGCGCCTCCAGCCAGGCTTCTGAGTACCAGTGAGGTCCTCCTGGATCCACCAGGGAAGTTCCTAAGGCTGCTGCTCCCCCTCTTGCCGCCCCCCCCCCCCCCGCGCCCCCAGGCAGGCCCAGCGCTCCCAGGAGGAGGCCCTGACACCGGGGCACCCTCCAGCTGGAGGGGAGGCCTGCCTGCATGGATGGCAGGGGCATTGGCCCCCACTCCCACTCAGGCTCACAGTGTGAAATGATAGTGTCTGCATGTGGCGTGGGGGTGTGTGGCCCTTCGGGTGAGATAGTGGGGCCGCAGGGGACATGCAGGTGGGGGGTAGGGGTGGGGGCTGCAGGGGACCTGTTGGTGGTGTCCTTCAGGCAGAGAGAGGAGAGTCATGTCTCTCCCCACCCCCAGGGAGCTTGCTTATGGGGCCCTGCACCCAGCGCAGCCTTGTCAGCAGCCAAAGACCCCAGGGTTTCTTTTCAGGGCGAGTATTGGCCTCCAGGGGCAGGGAGAGCCCATCACAGGTAGGTGGACACTTGGTAAGGGGCACATACCATGGCTGGGGAGGCCCAAGTGGTAGAGACGCTGCGGGTCCTCAAAGGTGCTGGCCTCACTCAGTGCGGACATGAGCCGGCGGTAGTGATCCTCGGGGGCCATGCTGGGCCCCAGCTCTGACAGCAACAGAGTCTCTGCTTTGGGGGGAGCATATGGGGAGGGGTTTCCTTCAGGTACCGCCCAAGTGGAGAGGTTGGGCTGACCCCACCCTGCAGAGGGTCTCAGTTATAACTTCCCCTTCCTGTGACCTGCCCCCTCCAACACCACCCCCCATGGGGCTCCCACCTTGGGGGGACTTGCTTCGAGCCTTCTTCTCCAAAGGGCAGTCAGTGCTGATGTGGGGGGAGCGGCCTAGCCTCTTGCCCAACAGGTCACCTGGGGGAGGGTAGAGTGAGCCCCACTATGTATCTCAGGGCTTGGAGGGATGGAGCTTGAGAAGAGCAGGGAGGGAGAGGGACAACCCAGGCTCACTAACTCCGGCCTCTGGCCCTGCCCAGCCCCAGGTCAACCCAGAACCACACCCATCACTGCTCAGGGTGTCCGTAGGTCCTGGCCACATCAAGGCCCTGCCTAGCCAAGCCCCAGGCCTCCAGCCAGAGGACAGTGCTGGCCCTGGGCTCTGGGTGTGTGTGTGATGTGATGGCACATTTCTGGTAACAGCCTCAGGTGGCAACTCAGGACCCCACAGGCATCCTGCTGCCCCCACCCAGCCAGATGGTTGTCCAGTGCAAGTGTAGGCCTGCTCAGCACCCTGCCAGAGAGGGAGAAGAGGCTCCTGATGCCACTCTCAGGACAGGGGTGAGGACTGCCCCACACTCTTCTTGCTCAGGGAGGCCTGGGGGGGTGGGGTGCAGGAGCTGCCCCCTCTGTGACCCAGGGCCACCAGGACACCTCGGTGAAGGGACACTGCCATCAGCTCCAGAGCCTAATTCCTTTTCCTTATTCCCTTAATCTGTCATTTTTATCAGCCCAGGAAGTGCGGCGCGATCAATCTCCACTTTACAGCTGACAGAATGGTGCTAATAACTTATTGATCTTGGCCACCTTGCTGCCACTGGCCCGTCCCGTGGCTCAGCCCAGGCCCTGCCCCATCCCTACCTCAGGGGCCTGGCAGGATGGAGGCACAGCCAGCATGAGGCCCCTAGGGAAGTCCAGTGGACAGCCCGGAGGCCTCAGGGTCTCAGGCAGGAGGGCCGCATGTCCGACTATGCCAGGCCTGGGTTTGGGCCTGGGCTGGGTCCACACCCCAACCTGCACATAACCCAGGGCTCTCATCTCCTTGTGACCTGCTTCCCATTGTCCACAGTGGAACACCCCCCCCCCCCATCCCTTTCTATAGTGGGGGAGGGGTCCCCCGCGTGGTGGCTACATAAGGTCCTGCCAGGGGGTCAGGTGACTAGTCCGCGATGAGGGCCACATTTATGCAGGGACACAGCCTGGATTCAGAAGCAGGCGGCCAACCACAAGGTGCCGCCCCCACCCACCTGGGCCCCCCACCCACAGTCCTCCCGACCTTTCCACTCAGGGGCGAGGGAGGGGCTGGGGCTGCGGGGACAGGATTAGCAGGTGGCTTCTGGGGAAGAGCAGGTAAAGACAGGCAGGTGACCCCACGCCAGGGCCACAGGAACAGAGGGAGGCAATGGGTACTGCAGCCCGGAGAAGAGGTCGAGACCTTGGGGAAACCTGGGCCCAGCGCACAGGTGGCACTTCCTGCAGAGCAAGGGTGACCTCGGCACAAAGTGGGAGTGAGGACACCCTGACCCAGCCACGCAGGGCCCCCAGCACAGCCTGGCTGGGGCTGGGCACACGTGTGATGCAGGCGCCCTGCTGTCCAGGGAGGGCCCCCTGGCTCAGAATATCTCAATCATCACGGGGCTCCGGAGGCTCCGCCGATCGATGGGGCAATTAGATTTTATCAGCCGCCTGCTCAGCAGCCTCCAGCACGGCTCTAGAAGCAGCCCCCACCCCAGGCCCTTCCCAGGCATAGGCATGTGGGGGGGGGGCGGGGGGGGCACTAATGGGACGTTCGGGGGCCCAGGATGCTGGCACCCCCTGCCCAGCCACCCTGAGAACTGCAGCCATTGCTGGAAACTTCCCTGCCCAGGGCTCCTAGGACAGCCAGGGACGTTGCCAGCTCCTTTCCCAGCCCACAGCCCCTCTCTGAGCTGCTGCCCCTCATGGAGCCACCCCTCCTAGGTGATCCCAGAGCTCCTGGGCCAGCACCTTCCTACCCAGTCTTCCTGCTCTCAGTGAGGGACCCTTCCCTCCTGGGACCCCGTGTGCTGTGGGGCTGGAGGGTGCTCAGTGCATGCCATTTGTATGTGTGCCTTTCTGAGCCTCTGTGAGGCCCGCACATCCCTGACCGTCCTTGCCTCCGTCTGCCCCTGTGAGCAGGGGTGACAGAGGCCTCGCCACTCCAAGCCCACCGCAGCAGCAGCAGCCACTGTGGAGCCACTGCCTCCGCCCCCGTCTGCCCTGCTGGCCGGGATTAACACAATTACCATCACATGCAGCCCCAGGGGACAGCCGGCCTCGCCACCTCCCTCCTCCTCCTCCGCTGGCCTCCCTGGCTGCCTGCCAAGGCTGCTGGGGGTGGCGGCATCCAGGCCACTGAGCAGACACTGGAAGGGTGGCGGCAAGGGCTGTCCTCAGGCTAAGCTGCTGTGGCCCTGGCAGCCCCCTCCTGGCCCCTGGTACTCCCGGGCTCCTCACCTGGACCTCCCAGGCCTATCTCCACACCGCTTCTCTGGAATTCACAGCGGCTCTGATGCTCAGGCATAACGAGGTGGCTGCTGCGATGCAGGCTGGATAGGAGGGTGGGAAGATCGCTCTCCTGGCTGCAGCAAGGCAAGATGGGGAAGGTGGGACCCATGAGGCAGGGTGCCAGACCAAGCTTGAGTGTGGGCGTGTACAGCATCAGGGGACAGCATCTGAGTGCGGCCATGCCTTCTGCACACCTCCGGAGGTGGCCTGTGACCCCACGTGTGTGAGCATCCCTGTAGCAGGACCAACATCGAACAGCTAGCACCTGCCAAGTGTCTGCTGTGCAGGGGAACTTGCACAGAGACCCCACGGCAGCTCCGGGGAGGGTCCGTGCGGAGCTGGGCTGGTGCAGCCTTGCCATGCTCTCTCCAGTGACCAGGACTGTGTCCATGCCCCCTACTGGGAAGGCAGCCAGGCACCCACCAGGCAGTGCGCCTGCCCCCCGGGGAGCCCCGGTACACACTGTCACGTGTGTGCAGCGCTTACCAAAGCCCTGGCTGCTTCAGAGAGAACGCTGCCCACACTATTTCAACTAAAACTTGCAACCAGCCAGGGACCCCCGATTTCTTCAAATAAGGAAACCAAGGGTCAGACCAAAGGCCAGCACATGAATGGAGACGCACATTCATGACACACAGGCACGTGCACTCATGGGGGCCATAGCCCTGCGGACCTGCAGACATGGACACAGGTATGGTGGGAGCCTGCTCACCTCAAGGATCCCAGCAGAACCTCGGCCAGGCCTTGGGGTGTGTGTGTGGGGGGGGCGGGGAGGGCTTAGGGTAAGCATGTAGGTAACTCTTTTGTTCTCTTGCTTCTGTTGCTGTTAAATCAGCTCAACCCTACATTACAGAACCCCAGAGAGAAGAGGGAGTGAGGAAACCCCAGTGCGACTTGTAGAGATGGCGCCCCACTCCATTAGTGAAGAAGGGTCACCTGCCACCTTACAGACACAGTCGGGGCAGGACAGAGGAGAAGCAGGAGGGACTGCCCCCTCCCCCCCAGCACCCTTGCTCCCTGGCCCACCTGTAACAGAGCAGCCTCCTGGCTGGGCCACTGCAGGGGGACCTCCATGGAGTGACCTGGAACCGACCCTAAACCTCATTAAGTAGCCCTGCACCCTGGCCTGGGCGGCTGAGCGGCTAATCCAGGGCTGTCCCCTAAGCAGATCAGTTTCAGCACCAAAGACGCCAGGGCTGGGCTCCCTCCCACCCCACCCTCAGGAGAGAAGGTGCCCCCCCCCCCCAAAGACAGGAAGGCAGGTGGGGTGGGAGCAGGTACTGTAGAGGACTAATTAGAAGCTAATCCACACCCTCACTCATCCTCATCAACTCGAGGGGGGTAGGAGATGAGCTGCTGTCTCAGCACCAGGGTTGGGTGGGGCCTAGAGGCGGGGCCAATGTTGCCCTCAGGTCCCCAGGGCTCCTGCAGAAGGTGACTGACAGGTGAGAACAGGCCTCCAGTTCAGCCATCAGCTCTTTCATGCACAGGTCATTCGGGCACTCGAGGGTGGTGCAGCCCCTTGGGGGTGATGCCCAGTGGAAACCAGGACACCCGCTCTTTGCCTTGGGGGTTCACTCCAAGATAGGCTGTCCCTGCCCTGGGAAGTCTGTTCTGGTCACTCACTGAACAAATTACACGACAAAGAAACTTTGCACACACTGACTGATAATAGGTGAATCCTCACCGGGCATCCAGCATGAGGTTCTCGAAGCCATGAAAGCACCCTCTCTCTCACCTATTATTTGTTACTCGCAATTTGTAGGGGGGCTCTGAGGCTCCCTGGGGGGCTGAGTGGAGGAGGATGTGCTGGGAGGAGGAAGAGGGGCCTTACAGGCTTCCTCAGCGACCATCACACTGCCCAGTCCTTTCCCACCTCCTGGCCAGCTCAGGGGTTCGACAGGGCAGGGACCACCTCTGCCTGCTGCCCAGTGCTCAGACCCATCCACTTCAGGGTCAGATGGACAGAAGGACGGGATGAACAGACAGACGATGGAGAGGCAGATGAAGATGGATGATGGAGTCAGACAAACAGACAGAGAAGGACAGAGAGCGATGATGGCAGACAAACAGGCAGATTGGACAGATGGACAGAGTCTGACAGACAGACAGGAGACTAGAGACAAAAGGACAGAGGGACAGGGCCTAAAGGGGCCATGGCAACAAAGAGAGGGTGGGCAGTGTGAGGCAGCTGGGCCGGGTGCTGCATGGAGGGGGGCTGAAAGTCCCCTTGGCCACCCCTCCCACCATCTCTCCTCTCGTAAAAGCCAGGAAATGATCCTAGCTGCTTCTACTGCCTGTCTGAGCAGGGGGACCCTCTCCCACTTTCCAAGGCCAGGTGGGTGGGGGCAAGGTTGGGGGGCCTGCAGGGAGAGTCGCCCTGGAGAGGAGCAGCAGCTCCTGGGTTCCTACCGTCTTCGCGAATAAATTTATCCTGTAGCTTCCCAAGTACAAGCCTCATAAGATGTCATCACTGTTCACGATAGTTTATAAAAAAGATCAGTTCAGCGGGCAACTTCAAAATCAGGTAGAAATAAGTTTGAAGATGTTTTCATTGTAATTTGGCTCCAGATCTAGACCTCAGAGCCAGGCTGGGAGTGGGCAGAACCAGCTCTACCCGTGCTCTGCCGAGGAAGCTCGGCCAGACCTGATGCTCACTGCCCGCTGCCCTTCCTGTGGCCTCCCCAGGAGGAGGATAAGACTTGACCCCACTGACCAGAAAGTACGGCCTAGGCTCCGCCCACAGGCTGATCACCCCTTGCCCCCCTGGAACCATAAACTTGTGTCTCCCAATGCCCCCCAACCTCCTCTCAGGTCCCCTCACTGTTATCTCCCTCCATCCTGCCTCCACAGCCTGAATCCCTGTGGACTCAGCAAACCCCTCAAGAGGACCTTTCAAAACATACACCTGGTCACTCTTCCAGCTCAAGAATTTTCGGTGGCTCCCCAATGCCTGGAGGACAACGCCCAAGAGGCCTAGCATCCAAGGCTTTTTAACATCTGATCGAGTTAGACTTGCTGACTGGGAACCTCCTCCCCTCCCATATCCCCTCCCCTCATTTCTCCATGTCTTTGCAGACATCCCCTTTCCCTAGGGAACTCCTATGCTTCCTTCAAGATCCCACTCACACATCACCATTCTCACCTCCTGGTGGGTCTTTGGGAGGATGGGAGGGGGCGGCTATGGCCTCATCTTTAGGCAAATGGGCTCAAATGGCCAGTCCCATGTGGGAGGGGGACTCTGGCTGCCAAGGCCCAGGCACAAGTCGACAGACAGACCGCAGATGAAGGAGGGGAGGAAGGAGGAGGCCGGAGAGATTTAGAAGCAGACACACACTGTGTGGGAGGAAGCCTGATCCAGGCCCCAACCTCACCTGCAGGACGTCTCTCGGAAGGAGATGTTCACATCCCAATGGGTGTGGACCCTGGGAGGAAAGAAGGCAAGTCAGCATGGCCCCCAGGATGGGCAGCTGGACAGCAGACAGGTGTGTGGCATGTCCCTCATCCACCCCCAGCACCCCCTGTCTCCAGCGCAATCTGGACCAATTCAACCACCGAGGGCTGCCACCAGGAGGTGGGAAGCACAGAGCTGAGGCACCATGTCTCTGCTGTAGGCCCTAAGGAGCCCCATGTTGTGCTGGGGTGGGGGCTGCAGCTCCCTCTGCATGTCACTCATGTGACCAAACCCAAACTCCTAGTGGCTAGAGCTACCCCAGCTGGGCAGGAACCATGCCAGGAATGAGCCCGCGACTGCCACCAGTGCCAATGGCTGGGTGTCAGCCCAGGTATAGGCCCCGGGGTTCCAGCTGTTGCCAACTGCCTTCCCAAAAGTGACCACTGCACCACGGAGGCAGGAGGGACGCCAGGACCAGAGATCAGGCAGGAAACAGCTCTGCTCCGTGCCCAGCTCTGCCCTGTGCCCAGGCCCTCCACCACAGCAGTGCCCTGGAAAGACCACGGCTGAGGAGGCAGAGGGAAGCCTGTGTGGTGCTTCACCTTACCAGGTGTGGGTGTGGGCTTGGCAGTGGGGTCCTGAGGTCCGAGAGGGTTACTAGCGTAGGAGACATTGGAAAGTGCTGAAAGACTAGGTGAGAAGAGGCCTAGAAATTCTGGGGATGCATCACGGATGGATGGACAGAGAAGTCAGTGGCCAGAGAGAGGTTCCTCTGCCGTGAGGGGAGAGGTGGGAGGTCAGGAAGGGTGGCCCCAAGCCTGGGATGGGACAGTGAGGACCCAGCAGAGCCACCACCTGCCAAGGCACATGAGCACAAGTGTACAGGGGCTGCCCCGAGGGAGGGTCCACCCACTCCCCACCCCTTGCCTGGCTGTGGTGGGACCAGGCACCCCTTCCCAAACCCTGCCCGGGCCTCCCTGTTCCCCAGAGCCCTTGGGCAGAGTCCCCCTTCCTTCCTCAGCCCATTGTTATGCCCGCTCCCCAACAATGTTGATCCAGTCCTGGCTTGGTCCTTTGCCCCACGTGGGGCAAGGTGGGCTCTCACTGTGGTCCCATGAGAAGGAGGGACTGGCATGTTTCAGCTGAGGCACAACAAGCTAAACTCGGGCCCAGTCTCGAGGGCAAAGGACTCCCCTCCAGGACTGGACCTGCCTCCAGCTGCCTGCAGACCTGTCTCGACGTCCCCTCTGGCACCTGAGCCCGCATGCCCTTCACGCCCTCGCCCTGGGAAAGTACCTTCTCTTCATGATCCGGACGTGTGTGTCGTCCTCCTGCTTTAAGCCAGGCCGCTGCCCGCAGGCTGGCCCGCTCCCGTCGCTGTCGCCATCACTGGCTAAGAAGCTGGGGGTCAGTTCTTTCTTCAGGACCCGAGCAGAGGGCAGAGCAACTGTCCTCTTGTCTGCCAATCGCCCCCGGTTCTGGGCAGAGAGGGAATAGAGGAAGGTTAGCCCCTCGGCCCCCTGGTGGCTGGCACCCTGGCCCGACCCCCAGGTAGGCCCAGGTGACAGAGCCTCACTGAGATCACATAGGCACAGTCAGCAGCCCATGCTCCCCGCTGCTCTAGCCAAGAGTAGGCGGCCACCAGCCTCCAGGATGGGCCCCAGGGTTGGCAAAAGCCACGACTGACCAGAGGCCAAGAGCAGGGAGACAAGGCTTTGGGCAGAGCCCTTCCATGGGCGCCCTTCCACCCTGGCCAGGGCTGAGGCTCAGGGGTGGTCCTGGCCAGGCTGCTCTGGGCACTGCCTTGGCCAGACTGCACATTCCAACCCAACCTTCCCGGCCATCAGCCTGAGTGTGAGACGCCACCTGAAGGCAGACCCGGCTTCCCCAGTTCCTCAGAACCCAGAGGGGTCATCTGTCTGCACCACAGCCCCTCGGTGTGTCCTGTCACTCTTTTGACGTGCAGTGCCCTCCATGTGTGCTTGCGTGTCTGCCTGGCAGCCCTACTCAGACTCTGTGAACCCCCAATGGAGACCAAGCCATGCAGAGCCCAGGTCCCACAGGGTCTGAAGCCCTTGCAAATTGCAGGCCTGGGTTCACAGATCACTTGGCCAGCCCAGCACTGTGAGCCCAGGAGCCCTGGGAGATCCAGTTTTCCACAAGGCCCCTGAGCCCCACCCCTGCGCCCACCATGACCAGGTAGGGCTCATGGTACAGAGCTGAGGTGCCTGAGCCAGAACACAGATGCACAGGGAAGTCCACACAGACTAGTGCATGCTTAGAGCTGGTACACACACGCTGGCGAGCTTCCTACACACATGGCACTGTCCAGCGTCTCAGGTCCCGCCACCCCAGGGGAAGAAGAAAAGGCAGTGATGGTTTGCTGGTGGACAGGGAGCTTTTTCTTATTTAGTAACAAGTTACTGGCTCAGGGAGGTGGCAGGGGTCTTGGGATTATCTAATTCTCATCTTTTCAGTCCCAGGGGCCTCCTTTGACCTCCTTCCTTCTGTTGCCAGGATAAGGCGTCCCCACCACACCCCTGAGCTCGAGGAGCAAAGTGTCAGGGGGACCTGGCCCCTCCCTGCACCAGTGCCACCCTGGACCTGAAGGGCGGCTCTGCAGCCATCAGTCTTGTCCTGAGTAAAGGTTCTCTTGAGACCCAGTCCACCGTCACCTCCAGACACACAGCACCCCCACCCCCAGGCGCCCCGGTCTCCTCCACACCTGCCCTCAGGAGTCTACCAGGACACCCTCCAGTCTCCTCTGCAGCACTCAGTGAGACAGACTGGGCAGCTGGGGGCCGGCACAGGGTTGGGGCGGTGGGGGGAGTCAGTCTGTGAGTAGCCTGCAAGACAGGGCCTGATCCGTAGCCCCTTTCTGACCCTAACCCCGGCCCAGCTCATCACCAGCATCAGCAAAGCATGGGTAAGGCTGCACAGGTGACCACTGTCTGGCCCCCATACCTCTACGTGCCAGCCAGTGGGCTCGGGAGTTTGGAACAGCTCCCCGCCTGTGTGGAGTGCAACTCTGCAGGGAGATCCCGCTCAGCTCTGCCCTTCTCTAGCCTGCTGTAGGCCAAGCATCAGGACCGCCTTTCCTGCTGAATCAAACCCACTTAAGAAGGAAAGGAAAGGTGTGCCCTCTGCTTCTCATCCGTAGGATAGGGAAGAGGAGAGGGAAATGGCGGGTTAAGACTACTGCTTGCGATGAGGCCAGACCAGCTATGCTGGCTTGGGGCGGCTCCTGTGGGTGCTCCCGTGGGAGGGGGGCTCAGAGACAGAAACAGGATGGGCAGCCCTGACCCCGACCAAGGACAGGGGACATGCATGCCTTCCACATACACTGGAAACCTCAGCCACTCATCCCCACTTAGCAGCACAGATTTGAAAACTGGGTGCCAAACCTCCACCCCTAGCCAAATACTGGCTCCTCAGGTAGCAAGGATGGCCGCTTGTGTGGCTGCATGATACCTGTGCCACAGACCCATATTCTGCCCCTTGAGTATCCATGACTGTGTGGTGTACATACACCTGTGGAGCTGGCTGTGGGGGAAGCCAGTCTGTGTGGAAAAGTGGGGGCTGGAAAGACAGGAGTTCCATGGGGCTCCTTAAGGGCGGGGTAGAATGACAGGCTTGGGAGGGACAGGCTCAGGAGGGGCAAGCCCAGGTCTGAGCGATCGCTCATGCAAAGCAGGAACCTGGGAGCCCCGGACAGGCAGGCAGTCCTAAACTGTGTCCCTATCCCTGTCTGAACCGCCATCCACGCCACAGCCATAAGGAACTGGTCCTGGGCTCAGGCCATCTGCTCCCCTGCTCCTGTGGGAAGGCAGAGCTCCTCCCACCTGAACAGAAACTCCAGGCCAGCGGCGAGGAGGCGAGGACCCCTCCTCTGCAGCAGCTGTTTGAGAGGGTGCAGAAGTGGAGGGTGAGCTTGGTCTCTGGCCCCAGGAAGGTACGGAGGCCGGGGCAGGAGGTGGGCTACCTGTGTACACACTGTCGTGTGCAGGCATGGCTGTGGGTGATGAGCTCTTGTCAGACAATGTGTGCGGTGGGCACGCAGCGAGTACCCCTCCCCTGCCCAGCGTGTGCGTCTGACCTGGTGTCAGTCTTCACAGGTGTCTGTGGCTTCCTAGTTCCTCCAGATTCCTTGCCGTCAGGGCCCAAGAGGAACCCAGAACATCTCCTCCTTCCCCCAACTGATGGCTGTCCCTAAGGGAAAGGCCAGAGACCCTGGGTCCTCTCAGGCCTCTGCTCTCCCACCCCTTTCTGCGAGAGGGGCTGCTGGGTGATGCCAGTAAGAGCAGCACAACCACCCACCACGCAGCCAGGGCTCTAATCGGTTCTCTCCAGGGGCTCAAAATTGGTCCTTCTTGAGATGCAATTTCCTTTCCAGATCAACCCTCCACCCGCTGCTGCCTGGAGGACATGTGCAGGGGCAGGCACAGCACCTTTTTCTCGGCTCCCCTAGGCCATGTCTACACTGGGCTGGGGCCTCACACCAGCCTCCAACCAGCCTCAGTTCTGGTTACTAAAGGCCCACACAGCACAGAGCTGCCCCAGGCAGTCTTGCACACCCAAGGTCTTGCCCTGCAGGGCTCCAGCTGTGGGTACCCAAAAAGGCACATCATCCACATCCAAGCCTGTAACCACCCCAGACACACATCGGCTGGCCAACACTGTCACACCCCAGAACGAGCATTACCTAGGACCAGCTCCTCTTCCAAGCTGGCCAGGCGACATGGTGACCCCCCAGACTGCTGAGGGCAGGGTCTCCAAGCCAGTTGGACGAGACTCTCCAGGGAGGAAACTTCACACCCTGGGGTATTCCCAGGACTTAGGAGAAGCAGCTCCAAGACTCCCAAAGAAAAGCTTCAGGATAGGCAGGATCCAAAGGGGAGGGGCCTCCAGGTGCCCAGGATTCCCACCCCAAGCAATGTCGCCCCTATTTGCCCGGGGAGCTCCCTCCTGCACACTGGCAGAGTTGAGGTTAGGATTCTGGATCCTACAAAATAAGCACATGCTCCCCTGGAAAGAAAGAAGACCCCGTAGCCCAACTGTCTCCCACATCTCACCACCGGGGAGGATATTCGACAGCCCGGACAGTCGCAGATTGGAGGGTGCACCTGCAGAATCCCCTTGGACATAAGCGTCTTCAGACTTTTCCCTGCGAGGAGAGGCGAGGCAGGACCGGTGAGGGAGTGGGTGGCACTTGGGCACACTTCCGGGGTGCAGTCAGCAGCAGGGCCGGGGGCTCCTTCCCGGCACCAATATGCACACCCACCTCAGTCCAACTTCCAAACCCACCACCAGCCCTGCCGCCCACCCCATCCTCGTGGGTCCCGCGGGGATTTCCAGAGCTCGGAAACTGAAGACCTGGGCGAGCGCCCTCCCCGACCGAGGGGGGCCACCGTGGACCCGCGAACCCCAAATTCGAACGCTACTGGGTCCCTAACTTTTTAACTCCCCCCACCCCCGCTCACCGCACTTCTCCTGGCTGCCCGCTCAGGCGCCCGAAGAGCCAGACTCCTGCAGGAGCCCAACAGGCTGCTCCCAGCCTCATCGCAGGTCCAGCTCCGCGCGCGCCCCCGACCCGACGCGCGGCCCCGCGGCCCCCACTTGCCTGCGCCAACCCTACGCCTCGCCCTTCTCTCCAGCAGCTCGCACCCGCACCTCGGCCGCACGTGTGCCCTCCGCTCCCGCCAGAACCCGTGGCTCCGGGTTCCGGGTGAGGGGGAGTATCCTGCCCAGCCCGCCTCCCGCCTGCTCTCCCGAGTTTCCGTAACTTCCCCTGCGTCCCGAGGCCCAGCAATCCTGCCAAGACCTTCGGAGCGTAAGGAGCAGCTGGCTAGTGCGCAGCGGGAGCTGGGCGAACGGTGGAGGCCGAGGACGCTCTGCCCGGGTCCACAGAGGAGACTGTGCAAGGCGGGAGGAGGGGGGGGGGGGGACAGAGAGTGTCCCTGCGGCAGCCCCGGAGTCACAGCGCCCTCTCTGGGCAGTGACGGAGTTTCCCAGATGGCGGACGAGTGGGGTCCGGACCCACGGGTCCTCGGGGAGCGGAGGGCAGGGACAGGGGCGGCCCGCGGCCCCACTGCGGGCGCACCTTTGTGGCGGATGCTGCGCTTCCAGTCCTTGGCCGTCTCGCGGCCGCTGACGAACTGGAACTCGTTGGGGGTGAGCCACTCGCCGCGGTGGCGGATGGATGGACCCTTGCTGCCCTGGCAGAGTTTGCGCACGTAGAGCAGAGCGCGGTTGGCGCCGCACTCCACCTCGATGCACGGCTCGCCGTTATCCAGCAGCGGCTGGAAATCGGGTGCCGCGGCCGCAGTGGCTGAGAAGCGCTCGAGGGCCAGAGGGTCCCGGGGCAGGTGGAGGTGTGGGGCGGCCTCGTTCAGGCTCAGGTAGGCGCGCGGGGCGCGGAGCGGCGGAGCCAACAGACTCTCGTAGCCGGCGGTCGTGGCAGGTAGCGAGGCGGCCGGGGGCAGGGCGGTCACGGCGGGCAGTGGCGCCAGGTAGCCAGGGAGCGGCGGCAGCGGCAGAGCCGCCAGGGTCGGGTGGAAGGTGGCCAGAGCCAGGGCCAGGTCTTCGCGGCCTGCGAGCTCCTTTTTGACCGCCGGCATGGCGGGCCAGTGGTCCTGCAGCCTGGCTCCCGCCGCCGGCGCAACTTGTTCCCAGGCTGGCGTAGGGTCTCGTTGGCGGGAGGGGGACCCGGGAGGCGCCTGGCCGTGCGCCTGCCCTGCCCGCTACTGCGCCCCGGCGCCGGCAGCCGCCGCCGCCGCCGCCGCCGCCGCGCCTCCTGCCGGGCCACCTCGGACAGCTGCCCAGCTGGCTGGCAGGGCCTCGGCTAACGGAGACATGGTGCTGCCGGAGCTGCTATCGATTCCGGATCGACGTGCCGACCGCGCAGCTCCAGCGCCCTGGGGCTCCGCGGGGCGCCCGGCCACCTGCGCCCGCGCCCCCTGGGGCGGCCCCGCCCCCACCGCCGCTCGCCGGTCCGCCCTCCGGGCGGAGCGGGGCGGAGAGGAGTCCTGAAGTCTCGGGCCCCGCGCCCCACCCCTCCCGGGGGTCCCAGGCCCCGCTCCGCCCCGCCCCGCCCAGCTCAGTCGCCCGGCCTGCGCACCCGCGTAGACTGGCGCGCGCCCGCCTGGCGGGGACTTGGGAGACTCCCCCCGCCGCCGCCGCCGCCGCCGCCGCCACAACTTGGCCCATTTAAAAGGCCCCGGCGTGGCGGGCGGGCGGGCGCGGGCTCCAACAGGGGGTGTGTGAAGGCCGACCGGCCTCACACGGAGGCGGCGGGACCGGGCTGCACCCCCTGAGCGGTTGAGGGTAGGAGGAAGCGAGACCTAGCGTAGGGGCGGGCTAGCCAGACCCGGCGCGCACGAAAAGCGCCTTTGTTGAGGGAGTTACTATTTGGGGCCCGCTGCTGGAGTCTGTGACTCCACGTGGGGTGGTGGCGGGCCCCAGATCCGGAGAGGGCTCCTGTCAGAGGAGGAGATCCGGGATTGGGCTCCCCCTCCCCCCACCCCCCCCCCCCCCCCCGCTTCCTCTACAGGTGTGTGACTGTGAGCCTGCAGCTCTGGATAGGAGTGTTTGCCCAGTGCCTGTGCGTGGTGGGCATCAGTGTGTATGTGTGGCGGTGGGGGAGGGGGGGCTCCTCTGCACCTACAGGGTGTGAGGTGTGAGGCCTGGGTTTGTGGTGTGAGGCCTTGGCAATTGAGACGGGGAGGGTTTGTGTTCTGTGAATAACAATAACATTTCTATTGATTATTGATTGCTGCTTTATACGTCTTAGTTGATCATTTCAGTATTATTTCCTTATCTTTCCCATTTTATAGATGAGGAAGGTGAGACACAGAAAAGTCAAGTAACAGATGTCATACAGCTGTTTCATATCCAGGCCATCTGATGTTAGGACAAACAGTATCTGAGCCAAGGTGTGGGGCAAGAAAGTGGGCTGGACCTAGTCTGGGTGAGGGATGGGGAGGTGTGGGGAGGAGAAGGGGCTCTGCCCTTGAGCACATCTTGTTTCCTGTGAGGAGCAAGTCTGGGGGAGAGGACCTGCTATATCCATGTCCACCTCAGTGCCTTGGAGAGCAGGAATGAGAACGGCTTGTCCCCTGATGACCAGCCCACACCGCTGTGCAGGTCAGCCTGTCATCCTTGCACCGGGAGAATTAGGAAGGGAAGGTGAGAAACCCAGAAGCTGTGACTGTGGTAATAACCGGTGAGACAGGCTTGTCTTTCTCTGGTGTGTCATTGTGGACAGGCTGGAAGTAACCTCAGATCCCAACCCAGCAGCCAGACCCCAATCCCTGCCCCTCTGAGATGCAACCAGCAGGGCATCTGTGGGCATCTCCCTGACCAGTCTCTGCAGGGGAGCTGGGTCACAGCTTGCACAAGCATCTTCTGCAAGGGAGGGGCTGAGAGTGAGGGGACACACCACCGCCACTCACCTCCTACCAGGTGGGCATGTGGCTGACCATTGGCAATCATTTTGCTTTCCCTCACAGACCCACTGTCCACCTCATCCTCAGCTGAGGCACCAAGACCAGCATGCGGATGGAGGTCTGGGCTCAGACCAGGAACTAACTGGTCAGGGCACCCAAACCTCTGCACCCCCTTCTGCTTCCTCCACTCCCGGTACATCTGTCTGCTGATGGGAACATGGGTGTACATGAGTGAGTGACCCCTTGTTTCACCACCTGAGGCTCCTCCGCCCCATCTGCAGCCTGAGTCCTTATGTAGCCTGATAGTGGGAGCTCCCCTCATGGCCACCTTTGTGGCCTGTGTCTTGCTCTTAGGTGTGCTGCCTCCATGTCTACAGCCAAGGCCCATGGAGGAACCATCATGTCAATGCAAGGATGCCAGGGCTTGGTGGGCGGCCAGTGTGCCCACTGTCTGGTCACAACCCTGAGCCTGCGGATGGGACCTCCCTTTCCTTCTGTAAAACGACCTCTCACACTTTCATCACAGCCCACAGTGGCTAAGGAGGGCCCTGGGGGCCCCAACTGTGGCTTTCAGGGGAGGAGTTCAGCTGGCAAGGTGTGGCACTAACCTAGCTCCGCCAGCCCAACCTCCATGCCACCATCTGGCTCCACTCCTCTCTAAAGCAGGGGTCGCCAACCACTGGTCTACTGGTGGTCTGTGAGGTCTGAAAGGTTGGTGACTGCTGCTCTAGAGGACCAGGGTTCTTTCCTGCAAAGATTGTGACTGAGCGCAAAGCTCCCTGCTGGTTCCCCTTCCAGCGCCTTGGTTATCAGGGAGGTTCACTCCCACCTGTTTCCTCCTCTTCATGGGAAACACACCCTCTGCTTTCCGAGGTCAGAGCCACTTTCCCACGGGGACCAGGCATTCTCACCCCTGGTCATCATACCCCTCCCGCGAGGATCTGTTCAGTTCCTCCCACCTGTCCACCTGGACCCACAGGTACCTCTGCACTTCTCAGACTGGGGCTAGAGGCTAGAATCATCCCCCTCCGGGCCACACTGGGTGTGTGTGTGTGTGTGTGTGTGTGTGTGTGTGTGTGTGTGTGTGTGGTGGGGGAGGTGGGGGGCAGGTGGGTCTGCGGCCACAGCCCCACCTCCAGCGGCGGAGGCCCCGCTCAGGGCCTCCGCAGCGCGGGCGGTCGCTGGTCGCGGTCCCCCTGATGGGGCCCTCCGCTGTTGGGCCGAGGCCGGAGCCGCTGCCGCCGCCAGAGAGGGGAGGGGGTCATAAATAACCCGGCGGGCGGCGCAGACGGCGGGCGACCGGAGACCTCCCCGGGGAGCGCAGGGGCAGCCGCCGACCCCGGTACCCTCAACCCGGGCTCAGCCAGGCTTGACCGCCCCCTCTGGCGCTGCCCGACCCTGTTCCCAACTGGTGCTCCTGCCAGGACCCTCCCATCCTGGAGTGCCTGCCAATGCCCCTCTCCAGACTGCACCCCTTAGTGCCCTCTTTCCATCCATGCTTCATCAGTAAATCATTTACTGAGCTCCAGATGTGGTATTATCCTAGAAAGAGAGATCCAGAGGGGAGGCTGCAGGAAAGCTGGCCTGTGCTCATCCAGGGAAAGGGGGGTTGGAGGGCAGGCCTAGACCTGCCCCACTGGGGAAGGTATGCAAGGACAGTCGCACTGGCCCCACAGGTGTGGACGGAGCTGACACTGAGCTGTGAGGAAGCACACTCATTGCACACACTTGTGCCCACACAACACCCAGTCAGTAACAGACGCATGCCTTCTGAAAGCACAAACTGCATGTGTGCTCACACCCATGTGCATGTACAGGACAGGTGCGCAGATGCTTACAGCTTCAGCACACACACACCCAGAGTGTATACTAACTTAACACCTTACATGCTCCTGCAAGAATGGGCTGGGAGTGCAGGAGATGGGGGCTCCCCCGGGTGGTGCCAAACAAAAGGAAGGAATAGAGCCCTCCAGGAAGCTGGGAGCAGAAGAGTCTCCCATGAAGGGCCTGAGGCTGGTTCCACCCTTCCTCTCCCTGCAGCCTGGACCTGGCCTGGGGTTTGGAGGCAGGGAGGGAGGATCCCTGGATGTGGCTGCGGCCCTGGGGTATGGATGTGGGCGCGAGGTCCTGTGCAGTTCTCACCCCTCGTGACACAAGCCATTGCAGCACCACGATGGCCCCTCTTCCAGATGCCAGGTCAGGGAGATGACCAGAGCTGAGTGGCAGAGCTGGGCCCCCCACACCCCACGTCCCAAAACGTGCCAGCATGGCTGAGTGTGAGGGAGGAGAGATCCAGACCTGAGGGCAGAGGGACGCCCAGGTGCTCACGTGTTCATGCCGAGGTCAGCAGAGGCCCCGTCCTCGTGCATCTCTACTTCCCTCCTCTTGTGACCCGAGCCCTGCCGTGCACATCAGCTCACATGCAACACAGATCCCACATGAAGACCTTGGGACCCATGCTCTTCACTGTTGGGGGCTATGCCCTGGAGGGTCAATCCCGACTGTGCTGGTCATGCATCCACTCTGCATGTTTACCTGTTGTGGGCTGGGCAGACCTGTGAGGCTCAGAACCCACCACAGTCCCAATAGGGACACAAGGTTATGCCATCCTCAGCCACTGGGCATCGATCAGGCCCCATGGGGACAGCAGGAGTGGGCTCAGGTGGGCTTTCTGCAGTTGGAAGTTGAAGAGGGGACACCTAGGTGGGGACACTGGGAGCAGAAGCCTAGAGGGAAGCTGGCTGGATCCAAGGGGCTGATGGGGGTGGTGTGCAGAAGTTTCTGGCCAGGCTGTGCAGGGAGTCCAAACTGGTCCAGAAGTGACTGGTTATGTGGTGGACTTCCTGCTGTACAGGAGCGCCCTGCAAGCAGGGCTTGCTCGCAGTAGTTCACTGACTTCCCCACATGCCAGCATTTGGCTGCACACACACTGTTGGCGTAGGCCAGTGGTCGGCAAACTCATTAGTCAACACAGCCAAATATCAACAGTACAACGATTAAAATTTCTTTTGAGAGCCAGATTTTTTAAACTTCTAATGCCACTTCTTCAAAATAGACTCGCCCAGGCTGTGGTATTTTGTGGAAGAACCACACTCAAGGGGCCAAAGAGCTGCATGTGGCTTGCGAGGCGCAGTTTGCCGACCACGGGCGTAGCCCTCTCAGCCCAGCTGGGCCTCCCAGCTTCCATGGCCACAGGCATCCTCTTTCACAGAGAGGAGGCTCTCCCGTAGGGCCCAGGGTAGGCACCCTGGATTGTTATTTTTTTAAATATATATTTTATTGATTTTTTACAGAGAGGAAGGGAGAGGGATAGAGAGTTAGAAACATCGATGAGAGAGAAACATTGATCAGCTGCCCCCTGCACGCCCCCCACTGGGGATGTACCCGCAACCAAGGTACATGTCCCTGACCGGAATCAAACCTGGGACCCTTGAGTCCGTAGGCCGACGCTCTATCCACTGAGCCAAACCGGTTAGGGCAAGGATTTTTAGCAGGTATTGCCCAGACTGAGAGCTGAGGGTGGGGCCCAAGGACAGGTGTGGTGCTGTCCCAAGGTCCATGCTGGCGGTGTAGGGCGGCACAGAGGTGCCCCCTCCTGCATGAAGAAACAGGTACACCCCCAGTACAGCTGGTGACTACCAGAGGCCTCCTCCCTCCCACACAGTCCCACCACCAGGGTCAACAGACGACCAACAGTCACTTTGTCACCACTAATTAATTTCTCAGAGATTTTCAGAAGTGACATGCAAAGGTGAACATTAGTTTCTCCGTGTTTCCCAGCACAGCTCTGGCCAGGCTGGCTTTCTGAGGTCATATACTTAGCCCAACCCCACCTGCGGCCAAGCCCTGGACCCCCATCTATAGGACCTATTCTTCTAAAGGCAGGTTGAGTCTGTGACCTCCTTGTGGGTGCACTGATGTCTTTGTGGGTGCTGTCTGTGAGGGTTTCTTTATTACTATGGCCGGTGAGCCATCAGGGGTCATGTTCTCTTCTATATCTGTGTGTCACAATGGGGTGGCCCTGCACGTTGTGCCATGACAGCAGCGACTCTGTGATGCACATAAAGTCATGCACAGTTCCCCAGGTGCAGCCCCAGTGGGTGGGCTGAAGGGCACCACCTGGTATTGGCTGAGACCATGAGGGGAGCCCGCATGCACATGCCAGACCAGAACCTACCATGGGTAGGGGAAGGGCAGCAATTTCAGGGCTATAGCCAAGGTCACCACAGTCCCAGGGGCATTTAACACAGTTCCAGGCTGGCCCTGGGGGCGGGGGAGGGGGCTCCCCACCTGCAGACTGGGGCACTGGGCAGGCTCTTGGAGACCCCTGAAAAGTGGGAGGAAAAGAGGCAGCTAGTGGCTGGGGCTGGTCTGAGAGTGTGGAGAGGGGTGTGGGATCCTCAAATGTGGGTCCGCATGCCTTGCCCACAGAGGCACCAATTTTCATGCTCTGTGTGCTGCAGACTCCGTCCAGGAGAATGGACAGACCATCCTTTTGGACTGGGCCGTCTTCCCAAAATACAAGAGTTTGCCCCAAGCCAGCAATTGAGTAACTGTCTGAGGTGCAGCAGGTATGTTGGTGCTCCAGAGCCTGGGGCCGCAGAGGCAGGATGAGTTGATTCATCACTGTTCTGGGCAAAGCCACACTTGGGCTGGGTCGTCCCATCCTCCAGCCAGGAACATGGCCCTCAGCAAACTTGTCAGCTTCAGCTTGATGCTAATGTGCTGCTTCCTCTTTGTGCCCTATTCTGGCCTCCACACTGCTTCCAGCTGGTGCCTCGCTGTATATTAGATGAGCTACACATGCCCCGAGATCCTCCTCTCAGATCAGCCTCCGTTCTCTCATTTCTCACTCTTTCAGGTGCTTTTCTGCCTCCCCACCCTTCCACCCTAGATGGGTGGAGGGTTTGTGGATGGATAAGTAAACGGATTGGTGAGTTCTACCCTAGGTTCCACTCTTATCTTTTTTGTTTTAAATACATTTTTATTGATTTCAGAGAGGAAGGGAGAGGGAGAGGGAGATAGAAACATCAATGGTGAGAGAGCATCACTGAACAGCTGCCTCCTACACGCCTCCTACTGGGGGTTGAGCCTAAAACCCAGGCATGTGCCCTTGACCGGAATCGAACCCAGGACCCTCCAGTCTGCAGGCCAATGCTCTAGCCACTGAGCCAAATTGGCTAGGGCCCACTCTTATCTTTTGTATGTACTTCTGTGGTTTTCTTCAGATTGTTGGTCTGCATCTCTAGCTTCAGTCCAGACACTCAAGAGTCTACAGCCTGCCATGTGCGTCCACCTCACGGTCCCCACAGCCCTTTCCCTCCACCAGTTCTCCTCACCACCTGGCCCCCAGTCACCAGAGAACTGCACTCACTTGGACTCCCCTCTGTGCTCCTTCCCAGGCCCCTCTCACCCCTCACTACTTCCATGACAGCCCCAGACTCTGTCCAACTCAACCAGCGCCTGATGGGCACATTGGCCACCCTGCTCTCCAGGGCTTCCTCCAGGAACAGTCCGGGCTCCCTGCCCTCCAGGCCTTGCCTGGGCCCAGGAGCCCCAGTCCCCAACATCACTATTCTGCACCCACTCAGGGCCCCATTACGACTAGTGTAGTACCTTTTGCTTTTGTGAGCCCCCTCCATTAAAATGTTTAAATTCTATTCTACAACGGTGTTGGTGTGAAGACGCATATAGTCCATGCTGCTTCAGTATTTGATATTTGTTATTATTATGTCCTTTTTTCTTTCTCAGTTACATTTGTGGTCCCTAAAAATACCAGGGTCCAAGTGCTATGCTCACTGTGCCTGTGGCCATCTCAGCTCTGTTCCACCTACGTACCTTCCAGAATCACAGCAGCATTCCCTCCTCCTAGAAGCCTCCCAGGATTGCTCTCCTTTCCTGTTAGGGCACATATGCTGGTCCCACAGGTTTTCTTAGGTGCTGCCAAGGCTGTGGGAGGCCAGGTTGCTCAGAGACACTCCTACTGAACTGAACTTAGAGTGGGTGAGGAACAGGGTGCTGACAGGCGGTGCTGGCAGGCTGATCCAGAAACTGGGTCAGAGTGTCAGCAAGGGGACAGAGATGAAGCTTTTGAAGGAAGACATGACCTCTAGGTAGGGGCACGCATGTGCACAGGCCTCTGTCTCGTCCCTCCAGTGCCCAGCCCGGGGATCCGGCAGCTGCTCAGGCCGGTGCTATGGGGATGTGGGCCCAGGTGCTGGTGCCTGCTCATGACAGCAGGAGGCACTCAGACCCCAGGCACCATCGGCCCCTCTGAGCAGCACAGGGGGGTTGCTGAGCTGAGGCCTCGCCCCCCACCTCTGCCTGCAGCGCCGAGGCCAAGACTAATAAAACACCCACCTCACAGGAGACAGCTTTATCTTGTTGATCGGAAGTCTGCCAGCCCAATTTATGATGGAACATAAGCGCTCCAAATCAGAATTTATGCGCTGTAGTATAACGAGAGGTCAATGAGATTAAAAGTGGACTCAGGAGGACTCCAGGCAGCTCGCTCTTCGGTGCTGCCACCGAAAACCTCACAGCTTAAGTCCCCAGGCCCAAGGGAGCCAACAGCCCAGCCCAACCACAGCAGGACAGGAGCGGAAGGCAGATGACAAACCCACCTGCGAGGCTCAGTGAAGGGAGGACAGGAGGGGCGGGTGTGTCCAGGCTCAGGCCTTGGAGAGATGCTGGCCTGGACAGGTTTCCACTCAGCAGGGGAGGCTTTCTCCTACTCCCCAGCCCTGGACCAGCCCCTGCCTCTGAGAGCAGGCAGGAGGTGGCCCTGGGGCAGTAGAAGGACAGAGTCCACATGAACTCAGGTCTCCGGTGCAGTCCCACCTCCCGGACCCCCTCTCTGACCTCCCTGATCCCCTCTGTCTTCATCACCCCCGGAGTCCTGTGGGGAGGGGAGAGAGGGCAGGCTCTGTCCAGCAGGGAGGAGTGGGGGAGGCAGCCCTGGGCACCCAGCCAGCATGATCCTGGCTTTCTGAACTCAGGCTAGACCCCGACTTCAGAATTTATACAAATAAGTGAAATGAAAAGTGCTGGCAGCCCTGATCTGATTATGGAGTCGTTCATTCTCTGGTCGTTAATAATTTGTGCAATAAAGGATTGCGGCTGCTGGAGTGAGGAGGCGGCTGTGGCCCAGCCTTCCCTCGGCGCCAGAGCCGTGGAGCTGGAAACATAAATTATTAGTTTCTTATCGCTCAGCCCACCATCACTCACACTGCCAGGGTCCTGCCTGCCTGGGCCTGGCTGTCAGCAGCTGCTGGCTGTGGGGACTCCAGAGGAGCTCTGTCCTCCCTCCCCCTCAGTGACAGGACCCCCAGCCCCTGGCCCTGGAGCTGAGGGCTCCGAGCGTTAGCCTGTGTGCTCTCAGACCCTCCCTCTGCTAGTGAAGCCAAACCAGGGAGTCTGGGGGCACTTGGTCAGTAAGGGCAGCCATCCTCATCATCAGCACAGCAGCGGCCCACAGACAGCCCATCCCAGCCCCTGACTCGAGTAGAGGAAAAGTCTACGTCTGGGTCTATGCCTCCCTGGGTGCAGAGCCAGCACCTGTACCTGAGCACCTGCAGACGCGGCATTTGCTCCCTGGCTTACCCTGTCTTCCTGTGTCTGGTGCTGGGCTCCTGGTCTGGCAGACAGGCATTGAGCAAGTAGTCCAGACACCAGTGTAGTGCCAACGAGGCACTGGCAGAGGGTGGGGTAGTGGGGGTGGTGACCCTGGGTATGCATCTGCCCCCCAGGGGGAGGGGCTGAGGTTTGCAGAGGTGGGGGCTGAACACAGGCACAGACCCCAGCAATTACAGTAACTACAGAAATGAGCACCCTGGGGCAGGCCCTGCCCACTGCCCTTCCTGTCACCATCCCCAGAGTGGGCAGGCTGGGGCTGAGGCAAGATTGGGAAATTGCAGTGCGGGGCTCCAGACCACAGACGTCCTGAATGGAGGTGTGGAAGGTGTGGTTCCTTCTAGGTGGCACTTGCCCAGCCGGTGCTGGGTGCCTCCACAGGGGTGGGGTCTGAGCCCAAGCCTCTTGCAGAGCTCTATCCACATCCAAGCTTCCGCTCTCTTCCCACGACTGAACTCACTGCATTCACTTGGCTCCGAGATGTCCCCACTCAGCACCTCCCTCTGAACACCTGGGTGCAGTTGTAATGAACACTGTATTCGGGGTTTTCTAATAAGCTTGCACAAAGGAGACATGGGCAGGACTGGCAGCATCTGGCTTTGGCTTGGAGCAGACATTGTCCAGAACAGGTGGGTTCAGACCTTGGCCTGTCACACAGAGCTTGAGGTAGCTCTCAGGGCTGGCCCTCTGGCCAGAGGAGCAGCCTGGGCACAGACCCTGGAGGAGGCGCACCTCTGGCCGGCAGGCAGCCGGGGCCTTGGTCTCAGCTCTGCGTATGCAGCAGGTGTGGGCTGTCCAGGGAGTGTGGAGGGGAAGTCTTGGTCTTGAACTGGACTCTGTCTCTTCTTTTGGGGGGGGGGGGGCAGGTTGGACCCAAAGGCTCCAATGGACCAGGAATTCTTCGAGTGGCAGGCAAAACTCTTTCCCAGAGAGAAGCTGGGAGTAGAGCCCAGTTCAAAGTGTCAGCACAGTCAGCAGCAAGGTAGATCCTCTGGTAACCCCAAGTTGGAGGCACAAGTGGGGGGAAAGATGCTGCCTCCAGCCACTCTTAGAGGACTTGGAGGCCAGTGTTATTCCTGGGAGGTGGCCTCCCTCCCTACCAGGCACGGTCCTCAAATGCAGTGACTCTGGGAAGCTCGGGGCCCAAATAGCACAGACACCACAGACCCTCTGCCCAGGCTGCAATGCCCCCCCCCCCCGTCACCTCCCACCCCCTGCTCCCCTGTTAGAGTCTTCAGCATCCCTGAGCCTGGCCTTGCGGGGCAGCCTTCCCAGGCTCCTACCGTCTTCACTGGCCTCTCCTCGACTGCCCAGAGTGTTCAGCCTGTCATTTCCCAACTCATTAACTCCACGGCTCCGCTGCCTGCAGGGTGAGCACACATTTATTATTTCGCTCAGATTTGTTCAGCCAACACTGAGTCTGCCTCTGTGACCAGTGCTGTGTTGCAGGGACAGGTGAACGTTCACATAGCATTTCCTTCCTGCTGGGGTAGTCAGAGCAGGAACCTCCAACCCTCCAGGTGGGGCAGGTGACACACCTGTCACAGCCTCCTCAGGGCTCCCCAGGAGGGGTTGGCCGAGCAAATTCCAGAACAGACTTTGACAGCAGCCCCTCATCTAACCTGACTCACCTCAACTGCTGATTTCAGATGCCTCGTCCTCCATGAAGCGTCCTGGATCTCTCCAATCAGGACAGAACATTATCCCTTGAGCTTCTGAACACACATCCCTGCATTTCCAAAACTCTGGCCCACACAGGCACCCACTATTCCCACCTGAACTGGGACCCCAGGAGCCAGCCTGCCCTCAGGAGGCCTTGGAAATAAGTGTCACAGTGACTCAGCATTTCACTAGCATAATCTTACAGAAACCTGTGAACTAGGTGCTCTTTTTACTTCTTTTACAGGTGACAACTGGCAGGTGGCAGAGCAGGTCTGAGGCCTGGTCTTCTGGACCCAGCTGCTATGGGCCAAGGCTTTGTCCTCAGTTCTTCGCTGTGATGACTAACTCACCCCTCCATGGCCAGCTAAGGACTTCTCAAGGGTTCCTGGGCTGACAGCAGAAGGGAGAGAGGATCAGTAGGGTCACAGGAGCCCGTGGCCATCCTGCTGCCCTGGCTGGTGCTGAGAGTTGCCTGACCTCTGGATATCTAAGGTCTGGAGGCTCCAGGCTGGAGGGGCAGGGCTCTGCTCATCACCTGGGATCACGCGGTTGTCAGTCATCCTGCCTGAACACCCCAAGCTGCCTGCTACCCCTCCCTCGGCACCAGGCACCAGGCTAGGCTTCTAGACAACCAGCCCCTCCTTCTGTCTACCCCTCTCCATGGCTCACCCCACTTTTCTGACTCGTCTCTGCAGCCTTGTCCAGCCCCCCCCCCCCCCCCGGCTGCCATGCCCAAACTACAAATCCCAGCCGGCCCCCACCCCACTGCTGTCACTCTCACACAGAATTCCACACACATGTCTTTCTACTAACAAGAGTACCCATCAGTGCACAGACACAGACACACAGTGCACCTTGCTTCTGTCACCCAGGCCCAGAAGTCCTGAATGTGGTGCCCCCACCCCCACATGTGTGGTCCTCTCTAGACTGATCTCATTCATCACTGGCCAAGGATGAGTAATGTCATCGTGACACAGCTCAGGGTGATAGATGAGGGAGCAGTCAGGTGCTCGCCTCACTGCTTCTCTCCCCCGGGGAGGCAGCTGGAAGGAGGCTCCTGCCTTTGTATAAAGGTCCAGGGGCTCAGGATGGGGTGAGGAGGAGGAGCCACAGGTAGGCTGTGGCAAGGCCAGGGTGGGAATAGGGTGGGGGACAGAGCACACAGACCAAGTCCAGGCCCCTCTTGAGGAAGGACAGGCAACAGCTGGAGCATGGAAACGGAAGTACCCTCCCCCCAAATCCCATGGGGCTGAAGTCTTACATGGTCCTAGTGGGGAGGGGAGGCAGGAAGGCAGGTGTTCAGTCAATTTTTTTCCAGGAGTCATTTTAAAAAAATATATTTTTATTGATTTCAGAGAGGAAGGGAGAAGGAGAGAGATATATAAACATCTATACTAATAAAAGAGAAATATGCAAATTGACTGCACCTCCACGACACTCACCAGCCAATCAGGAGTGAGTATGCAAATTAACCCAACAAAGATGGGTTAATTTGCATACACAGGCGCAGAGCAAAGACTGAAGACTAAAGACTGAAGAGGCTTGGCTTCTCTGCTGTGGCCCGAGCGAAGGCCTGGGTCCTGGGTGCTGGAGGAAAACCAGTGCCAGCAGCCAGGGGAAGGAAGGCCTATTGCATGAATCTTCGTGCAATGGGCCTCTAGTCAATGATGATCATTGATTGGCTGCCTCTCGCACAATCAGGGATGGAGCCTGCAACCCTGGCATGTGCCCTGACTGGGAATCAAACCGTGACCTCCTGGTTCCCAGGTTGACCTCAACCACTGAGCCATGATGGTGGGCCAGGAGTCTTAGCCCGCCCCGCCCCACCTTGGGTCTGCAGTGGAGTTCTGTACAAATTTAGATGTTTTTCAACAGAATCCCACCTCACCTGGACTCTTCACAATACTAATATCCATCCACTCTTGCCCTCACATGGGAGCACACACTTTGGGGATTTCTGGAGCCTCTTCCAGGTGCTGCCTGTGGTCGTGGAGGGGGTGCTGGCCGGTACCCGCCCCCCCCTCCCGCCCTCAGGTCCCTGGCCGCAGCCCGGGAGGCCAGGGCGCAGGCCCACCCTCTCTGTTAAGGTTTGTGAGGCTCCTGGGGTCTGGGAGCACGCAGCCCTGGACCCTGGGGCCTCTCTGCTGGCGGGCGGAGGGGGTGGCAAGCGCGTGGGAGGCGCTGACAGCCGCGCTGTCATTGGGTTGACAAGAGCCGAGAGAGAGAGAGAGAGAGAGAGAGAGAGAGAGAGAGAGAGAGAGAGAGACCGTCCCGCGGCCCAGAGGGGCGGGAGCCTGGGGAAACGGTGGGGTGGGCGGCTGGCGGGAGCGGAGCTGTCCCCGGGCAGCGTCCCTGGAGGCCGCCGGCGGCACAGCCCAGGCGCCAGGCGCGTCCGGGAAGTCTGGGCGGCTGTCCGCCCGCAGCTGCCCCCGGGTCCCCGCGCCGGGCCAATCGCGGCGACTTGCCGGCGGCAGCTCCCCGCACCCCCACCCGCAGCGGCGGTTTAACCCTTCCCGCCCCTTCTCTGTCCCCAGTGTGCAAGGCTGCGCTCGTCCCCGCCACGCAGGTCCCAGGGGATCAGGCTGATGCTTGCGCCGAGGAGGGGAGAGGGGGCAGAGTTTGGGGTGTCCCCGGGCTGGTCATACCCCAGACAGAGATCCTGGGGGGCGGACCCAGCGCGCTGCTGAAGCAGGACCCCGGTCAGGTGCCCTTCTGGTCACTGAGGAAGCCACTCCTTCCTTCCTGGGTCCCACACTCCTCTCTACCCTCCTCCACACCCACCAGCTCTCTGCAGCCAATCTGCCTCCTGTCCTTCCTCCCAACATCACAGGGAAAACAATAAGGACACACCAGCGACCATTATTAGTAGTAGCAGCAGCAGTGTGCCAGGCACTGTGCTGCATGGACAGATCATAGCACTAACACTCACTGCACTGCCCCAGGTTACCGATGAGGAAACTGAGGCCTGGAAGGCCAAGGACAGGACCAGTCACAGTGCTGGAAACTGAGCAGGATCCTGTCTCCTGCTTCAGGCTAATGCCCCCTCGCCCTCCTATGCCTTCCCCCTCCCCCTCCTACACCCTCATTCCAGCTCCTGCGCTCGCCAGCCCAGAAACTGCATGATCACCCTCAGTGTGGTCCCTGCTCCCTCCCTTATGTGCCGCTGTATCTCCTTGCTCTACCCCTGTGGCCTGTAGCTTTAACAGCTCCATATGCTGACACCCAGGTTTGTTTTTTTTAGATGATCCTTTTTATTTTATATTTATTTTATTTTTTATTTATTTTTTAAATTTAAATCTTTATTGTTGAAAGTATTACATATGTCCCCTTTTCCCTCCATTGACCCCTTTCTAGGCCGTGGGCCCCCTCCATCCTCTGCCCTAGGCCTTCACCACCTTATTGTCTGTGTCATGGGTTATGCTTATATGCATACAAGTTCTTTGGTTGATCTCTTACCCTCCCCTTCCCTCTGAGATGCCGCAGTCTGTTCCGTGCTTCTATGTCTCTGGATCTATTTCTGATGATCAGTTTTCATTGAGCTCCTACTATGTGCTCATTCTGCTAGGGGCTGGGAGGTCCTGGCTGCCTGCAGCTTGTAGTCTACTTGGGTGTGGGGCAGATAATGAACAAAAAGATTATTCAATGAATGAGAAAAATACTAGACAGTCTGTGCTTGTAGCAGGGTAGGTGCTTCCGTGGCTATTTTTGACTGGGTGTCTGTCTTGAAAGTTGACAGTGAGCTGAGACTTGGCCAGCGGGAGGCCCCTTCAGGTAGAAGGAGGGGCCCTGGGAAGTCCTAAGGCGAAACCTTGCTGGCTTGCTCGCTGCTGCTGCTCCTCGCTCGGTAGGGGAGTAGGGACTCTGGGGAGGGGCTGAACTCTCATTGCTGGTCAGGACCCACCACCTGGGAAGAGAGCTGTCCTGGTGGCTTCTGGGAACTGTACCCAGAGGGTCTATAGGCAATACACCCCTAGTGGTGGTGAGCGGGGGGGGGGGGGGGGGGGGGGGGGGGGGGCAGAGAGTGAGCAGAGATATACGTGCAAGCTACTCCTAAGCCCAGAGAATATGGATTCTCACAGCCACAATCAGATGAGACCCGGCCCTGCCGCTCCTCCTTGACTCTGCAAGGGGCCGGTGAGTATGCTCACACAAGACGGAATGAGGCATGAAAAAATGGCCGAGGAACAGAAGACTTTGGTTACTGGCGAATGACAGAAAAGCCTCAGGACTTACCTTAGATTGCACCCAGGACAGGAAGAACAAGACACCACACAGTGGGGCTCCTGGAGTTTTTTCTTCACGTGGAGCTCCTGGCTTCTTCACGTGGAGACACATGTGACCTGTGCTCCCCAAGATTCGGGCTGGGTTTTGGGCAAAGGAGTGTGCTGATGGGGAGGAAGCTGTCAATTCTGAGAAAGGTCCTGGAGAGGCTGAGAGCCCTGAGGAGACATGGGTGGGGCTGGCGAGCTTTGGAGCTGTGGGTGTGACAGGAGGCACTGAGTTAGCAGAGATCCTCTGCAAGCTACTCTTCCTAGATTTTGACCAAGAGTGTCTGACAGAGGACCAAAGTGGAGAGGGGAGTTCAAGTCCTGGAAAGCGGATCCCTCCTCCCGAAGTTGGAAGGGATTGAGGGTGATAAAGGGCCAAGGGTCTGCAGTAGAGGCAGGGCAGCGGGTGAAGACCCAAGGGGAGTTTCCCAGGGGAGCAGGGTCAGCCTTTGGGGGAGCAGGGACTCCCAGCATCAGGCTGAGGGCAGGAGGGCCTGACAGGAGGGCAGGCCCAGATGCTGGTCCTCAGTCACTGAAATTGGGGTGTGCATGTTAGAAGTGGGGTCTCACAGGGAAGTGGATGAAATGCAGGAGACAAAGCTGGTGCAGGTGGAGGGCCTGGGTGAGGGCAGGTGAGGTGGAGAGGAAGGTGCCAGTAGGGACATGGAGAGGGTCCTGTGGGTAGAGGCTGGGGGGAACCATACATCAGACCCCACAGCAGCAGATGAGGCTGAGGATCCACGGTGGCGGGGCTTGTATGACTCCAGGCACAGCTTCACTACCGGTGTATTGGGCACATGAAACCTGATTTGTTTCTTGTGTTGAGATGAAACAATTAGGAGAGGCTGCATGGCAGTCTTGCAAACTCAGAGACCTAAAATAACCACAAAAGATGGTCTGAAAATTAAATATTTAACTACAATATTTAACTACAATATTTATCTGGCATTTAGAGCATTCATAGTGTTGTGCAACCAATGCTTTTGTTTGGTTCCAAAACATCATCACCCCAAAAGGAAATCTTGTACCCATTAGGCAGTTATCCCCTGGTACCTTCTCCCCCACCCCCTGGCCACCATGCATCTGTTTTCGGTCTGTGGATTTGCGTTTTCTGGACGTTTCATAAACGGACTCATACGATATGTCACTCTGTGTCTGGCTTCTTTCACTTAGCGTGATGTGTGAAGATGCATCCGTGCTGTGGTGCTGTCGCTGCTCCATTCCTGTCACGACCAGATGACACTCTGTCGTGTGGCCACATTCGGTTTACGCATCGTCAGTGGATGGAGGTTTAGGTTGCTTCCATTTACTGGCGATGGTGAGTAGTGCTTCATGTATACCCATGTGCATGTCTGAGTACCAGTTGTCAATTCTGTGGGGTATAATCCTAGGCCTGGAATGGCTGGATCACATGGCAATTCTAGGTTTAACTTTTTGAGGAATGCCAAGACTGCTTTCCTAAGTGGCTGCAGCATTTCACGTTCCCACCAGCAGTGCAGGAGGGCCGTCAACACATGTTATTTTTCTTTTCTTTGATTATAGCCATTCTAGTGGATGTGGAGTAGTACCTGGCCTGTTTATTTTATGCATTTGTTTTCTCAGTTGAACAGTGGTTTCAGAAGGCAGCGATTTACCAGTGGATGGGGGGTGAGAGGGGTGGGTGATGAGAGGGGTGGGGGGGTGAGAGGGGTAGGGTGTGAGAAGGCCGCGGTGCCTGGTGACAGAGTGGGAAAGATAAACTCTGCCTCTGAGGGTCCCAACAGCCCTTTTGGAAAGCACTATCATCTCTACAACAAAGTAGCCTTAGAGAGACTGAGTGGCTCCTCGGGCACATGCAGCTTCTCTTTGGGGAAATAATTTGCTGATCTCAAAGCCCCTTCCCTGGTGTCCTTACAGGGCTGGGTTTTGGGAACTAGATGGGTCCCCAGAGGCGCTGCTTTGGCCAAAATTAACAAACCAAATTTCTACATGCAGATACTTCTTAGAATATGAGCCCCTTTACGTGAAATTGGGAATCTGGTCATTGCTATGTCTTTTCTGTAAAAGCTTCCTGTTTGCTCACCCCTATTTCCATGCCTCTATTTTTTGACCATCTCTCAGCAGTGAGGAGTTTCACGGTGGAGCAGCGCCCCCTGATGGCGACTCTGCGAACCTGTGCAGAGGCCCTGCCGTCGCTCCCACCGAGGGCGCGCGAGGAAGCCAGACCCTCTCAGAGCTAGCCAGGGAAGTCTGGGTTCAGGGAGGGGGGACCAGGCTCTGCTGCTCTCCCCAGCGCCCCATCAGGACCTGACCCAGCAGATGACGTCAGAGAGGGCAAAGGCTAGGCTCACAGGGCACCGGCACCAGTGGCCACCTGCAGCACACCCCCAAGCCCTGAAGGCTGGGAAGACTGTCTGGGGTGAGGATCACGGGCTGGCTTCCCTCTAAGGCAGCAGGGTCGTCCTGCCTTTGGAAAGACATAGGGTGAATCAGTTATGTGCACAAGCCTCGTCTTCATTCTGCTCCAGAACCACATCCCGAGCTCCAGGGCCAGAGCCTGGTCAGCCCTATGCTGGTGCTGGAGCAGCACCCCTCCACTTCCCTCCTGAGCGGGGCAGCTGGGCCACGGCCCTGGTGTGACTCCTACCTCCAGCTGCACCAGCAACAGCAGAGCCAGCTCCAGCCCCAGAGCTTAACCCTGGGCTGTGACCACCAAGAACCTGCTGAGGGAGGAGAAGACTCACCTCCTGACAAGCTCAGGAGAGGCTGCATGGCAGTCTTGCAAACTCAGAGACCTAAAATAACCACAAAAGATGGTCTGAAAATTAAATATTTAACTACAAACAGGTTATGGTGGGTAGTCATGTCCTAGGCCAGTATTTTCCCTGACAAAGATCAACTTAGATCTTTACTGAGCCCATTTGTCTTTTTTGCCCCTAAGATAACATAGCTGCAAAATGTCTGGGTAACTTGTAACTTCCCTTTTTTCCGGACCCCTCAGGGCACAACAAATGGCACCAGGACATTCCCTCATTGTTATTGTTATCAAGTGTTAATTATGTTAAACTATCCTGTATCCATCTATGTAAAAGAAGCATATGTCCATCATTTCACTTTTTATCCTATCCCAGAGGTTTCCCCGCTTTGCTTTATCCCACTTCCTTAATCTATCACCAATGGATTTCATGTAACTCACCTATGTTCCTTTCCTTTGATTGCAATGTATAAATACGGATGTAACCCGCCATTCTCCGGAGCATTATCTCAATTCATTGAAGTTCTGCTTCCTGGCATATGTCGACAGTTTGGCTCAAATAAACTCACAAAAATTCTTTACAGGTTTCAATGGGTTTTTTACGTTAACACCTGTAAATAATTTTTGTGAGTTTCTATTGAGCCAAACCGTCAACAAGTGCCTGGAAGCAGAATCTCTACTTATTGAGATAATGCTCTGAGATAACGATCCGGAGAATGGCAGTTTTTCAACTAGTTGTATAAATTTCCATCAAAGGAGGAGACCTAAGTGGGTACATGAAATCCCCTCTCCCACAATCTATTTGAGCTAATTGCCTACCCCAATAGTCTAACAGCCTCATTATAAACATGATATTCAGAAGGCCCAACATGTGGCTTTTCCTTAGATACTGCCAAACATCAGAAAAGGAGGATGGCAAGTAAATGACAAATGAAGAATATACATAAGTAGAATGATTTCTACAGTATGCTAGAGAATTAGACAATTCTACTAATGTAATTTCCCATTAAAAGGATCTAGTCTCTTTGGAGAAAGAATTGATAAATGTTTGAGCAAGAGGAGGTACGAGGTGAGTTAATGCACCAGAAAGCAAGGAAGTGCATAAAGACTGATGGAGGCATTGAGGAGCTCCTACTAGCCAACTGTGAGGAATTTAAAGACCAAATCAACCTGGTTACAATGGATTTAAAAAAAAAAAAAAAATATATATATATATATATATATTGATTTCAGAGAGGAAGAGAGAGGGAGAGAGATAGAAACACCAATGATGAGAGAGAATCATTGATCAGCTGCCTCCTGCATGCCCCACACTGGGGATCCAGGCATGTGCAATGACCTGGAATCAAACTGTGACCTCCTGGTTCATAGGTCAATACTCAACTGTCAGGGGCAGAAATAGAATACTGGGGTGTAGAGAGCACCTGGTAAGGCACATGAGCATTTCTTTAATTATTGTCAGCTGAATCCAGTGGCATTGGCAGAGCCACCTGCTGGAAACACACCTTGCCAGAGGGCAGGAGTGTTGTCAGCCTGACCTTCAGCCCAGGCGCCAGGGGGTGGGTTTCATTAACTAAATTCAGCCAAGCACCAGGAATGAATATGACTCGGGCCCACCTAAGAATGCACATAATCTCCTTTGTCTTGACCTTTAGTAAAACTTCCTGGGTTTTTTTTTTTTACAGAGAGGAAGAGAGAGTTAGAAACATCGATGAGAGAGAAACATCGATCAGCTGCCTCCTGCACACCCCCTACTGGGGATGTGCCTGCAACCAAGGTACATGCCCTTGACCGGAATCGAACCTGGGACCCTTCAGTCCGCGGACCGATGCTCTATCCACTGAGCCAAACCGGTTTTGGCAAACTTCCTGGTTTTTGCTGTATAAAATAAATGTGCTGTATTGGCTCTGGGTCCCTGTCTCTCCATCAGAGGACAGTGGTCCCACCCAGTCCCAGCTTTCCCTACTGTATTTGTGTCTGTCTCTTTCATTTTCTCAATCCCCTGTCACCCCTACTCAGGAACCGGACTGCTCTCTAGCTGTGCTGGACATGGAGAAGAGAGAAATATTTATACTGGGGACTAGTTATTAGTTATAAGAAGTAAAATAAGAAATATTAATCATGATCTGCTAACCATGATTGTTTTGTTTTGATTAAAGAAAACACGTCCTAACCTGGCTGGGAGTTGTACGCTCCCCCCCCCCCCCGCCTCCCCTCCCCCTCTCTACACACCTGGGAGTCAACCTTGGAATGTGGTCCATCCCCATTCAAAAACTGCCTATTATCATGGAAAGATTAACAACCTTGTTTCCCAAGGGAGTCCCACACCAGCCTCCCCCCACCCCCCATGCCCATGATTCCTGCATTCCCATGTAATCTTTGTCCACAGATTCAACTCTGTCTCTGCTTGATTGGGTCAGCCCGGACTCATTGATTGTCCTGAATCAATGTGGAGCACTGAACCACGCTGGCTGTGCTCAAAGCATTTTTTAATAATGCACAAATCTAGTGGGGGCTATCTAATCAAGTTAATCAAACTCTGCATTATTCTTGACATGACATAATGTAAAGTATACATTATTATATCTGTCAAAAAGTCCAAACTGAAAAATAAATAAATGAAATTGCCAGAAATGGTAAAATGTGAATCACTAAAAATATGCAGAAATGGTAAAATGTGAATCACTAAAAATATGCAGTAAAATATGGAAACTAAAAAATATTATTATTTAATTTTGTGTACGAAAAGGGGCCACATGCAAACCTGACTAATTGAGGGAAGGTCTGCATGGTGGCCTTGCAAACTCAGAGACCTAAAGTAACCACAAGGATGGTCTGAAATTAAACTTTTTATATTAAAAAACAGTTTATGGTGGGTAGTCATGTCCTAGGCCAGTATATTCCCTGACAAAGATCAACTTTGGTCATAACTGAGATTATTGTCTATTTTGCATCTGATAACATACCTGTGGCAGGTCAGGGTAACTTGTAACTTCCCCTTTTCCAGACCCCTCTGGGCACAACCAGTGCATCAGGGCGGAGACCACAATTTCCCCCATTGTTATTGTTGTCATGTTAATTGTTGACTGTTAACTATTCTGCCCCACCTAAAAGAAGCATGTGTTTATTATTTTACTTTTTACCCAACCCCAGAGGTTTCCCCTCTTTGCTTTCTCCCACCTCCCAAATCTATCACCAATGGATTTCATGTAACCCACTTATATCTACTCCTTTCATGTCTATTTATATAACTTGGTGAAAAACCTCCATTCTCCATTAATTCGTTGAGATTCTGCTTCCTGCCATTTGTCGACAACAGCAACCTTGGACCTGAGATGAGAAACTGGGCCAGGATGCACAAAGTCCGTACATCAGGAGAGCAATGAGGTGGACATAAGGTGAAGTGCATCCATGCAAGCAGTGGTACCAGGTTGTGAGACCTAACATGAGGTGTGCTGGGGCAGGGGAGCAGATACAGCCAGCCTGTGAGGACCAAAAGTGTGTGCCTGGACTGTTTCTGGGGTACAAGTCTCAGGTGCCAATTTAAGTGAGGAATTCCTGTGGGACTACCTTTCCGTGAGCACATCCTCTAGACTGGACACGGTATTTAGGAGTGTACAGTTCTGGTCCCAGTTTACTTGAGCATTGGGAGGGCCAACCTCACAGGCTCTCAGAAGCAGAGCAGAGTCTTAAGCTTAGGTCTTTCAACAATGACTAAGGTAGCTATAAAAATGATAAATTTATTAGTAATAAAAAAAGACCCTAAGAGGTTTGTTCCCTGTCCAAAAGAACATTGCCTGTAAATGCAGACCCAGGCTAAGATCAATTTTAGAAAATTTCCTCTATCAGAACTGCTGCAGTGACACATGAAGAAGTGCAAAGTAGAAAAGGAGCGAATTTGGTTTAAAATGTTGGGAATAATTTTCCTCCTCTGACTGTCAAGAGACCAAACTGGGTGCCCAAAGAAAAGGCCTCTGGTGTTCTCTCCACAGCAATCCAGGTTCTTATACTTTTTAAATTATCCCATGTTTTCCTCTATTACTTTTTTCTAAAATAAAAATGGCTTTGTTTGTTGCAGCTTACTTAAACTATACAGAATAATACAATTAATTCAAATCCTGCCACAAGAGGTAAAAACTGCTTTCGTTTTAAATACATACCTTTCTAGCACTAGCTGGTTTGGTTCAGTGGATAGAGTGTCAGCCTGCAGTCTGAAGGGTCCTGGGTTTGATTCCAGCTAAGGGCATATGCCCAGGTTGTGTGCTCGATCCCCATTGCGGGGCATGCAGGAGGCAGCCAATCAGTGATTCTCTCTCATCATTGATGCTTCTATTTCTCTCCTTCTCCCTTCCTCTCTGAAATCAATAAAAGAAATTTATTTTAAAAAAGTACATACCTTTCCAGACAACTCTACATGCACAGTTCCTTTCTTCTACTTTCTGTGGACTTAATTTACTATTCTAGATTCTAAGAAGTGTATAAAACTTGTAAATATTCAGCTTGTCTCTTTTCTTAATATGTGCACTTAAGACTGCACATTTTTCTGTAAGTCTTGTATTGTAGTACTTTTATTATAATTCAGTTCTAACTACTTTCTAACTCTTGGTCCCCTGCTCTGGAGCCCTGCTGACAGTGTGAGGGCCTGGGGCCTGTGGCTCAGCTCCTGTGTCTGGCATCTGGTAACTGGTGTCTGGTGTCCAGTGCCTACTTAGGGACCTGGGTTCCTAAACAGAGATCTGAGTTCTGACTGCACTGTCTGTGGTCTCGGGGTGAATTGTGTTTAGCTCTTTGTCTGGGTTCTGTTTGGGTGTGGCTGGTTTCCTGCGTTCCTGTGTGGGGTCCATGTGCAGCTATGGCATCAGGGCCTGATGGAAGGTGTCCTGTGTCATTCTCTGGCACCTGGTGTCTGGCATTCATGGCCCAAGGTCTGGCTTTATGTCTGAGGTTTAGCTTTTGGTTCGTGGTCTGCTGTGGGGACCAGGGCCTGTTTCTGGGGTCCCAAGCCTGGCTCCGCTGTCTGGTGTCTGTTAATTGATGGTCCTTGTCTTTAGCTCAACGCCAACTGGAGTCCTTAAGTCATGGCTTGAGGAAAACCTGGGGTCAGGCTTCCCCCGAGTGAATTCCTTTCAGGCTACACATTTCAGCTCCTCTCTGCTCCAGTCTATGTGTTCTGGTTTGGTCCTGTCATCTCTTCTTGGCTCAGTCCAGATGACTTATTAGTCAGTTCAATGTGGTAGGACATTTGCAGGTCACTCCATGAATGGAGGTTTGTATGAGAAGCCCCTGTGTAGAAATGAACATGAGGCTCTGTTTGCTTGTTTTTTTGTGTGTGTGTGCTAAATTTGAGCTCAGTTATTCATCAGGAACCCTTTATAGTAGGGATCTTTATTCTTATCATCCATATCACCCGTCTGCAGTGTGAGTTGCATGGGAAGTCCTTGGGTAAAGGACGAGAAGAGAGCTGGAGGCAGATTTTCTATCCTGGCTCGAACCAGCTATGAAGGAGATGAGGTGTCTGGGGAAGAACACAGTAGACCTGGGGCAACATTTCCGTTCTGTCTTGAGAGCAGTATGTGAGGGGCAGAGCAGGTGTTTGGCTAAGAGGTGAGCAGAGAACTGGAGACAAATTATTCATTTCCTTTCCACGCACCTTTTGAGGGGGTCATGAGTTAATGGGCAAGGAGAGACCTGCAGGCAAATTCTCTCTCCCTGCTTCAACCCATTGTGAAGAGCACAGTGGTTGTTGGGGTACATGGCCAGGAAAGACCTTGAGCAGAATTCTGTATCACGGTTCTAGACAGCCTGTGTGGTTACAGCGCTTGCCTGGCAAAAGGAGAAAGCTCTGGAGCTGAATTTTCCACCCCTGCTTTTGCCAGGATGTGATGGGAAAGAGGACACGAGGAAAGGGGCCAGGGGACATGAGGGGCCAGTAGAGACCTTGAGATGAATTATGTGTCCCGGCTCCAGCCCAGCTCTAATGGGCAGCTGGTGTCTGCAAAAACAGGCCAGGAGAGACCTGGATGCGATGTCTCCGTCCTGGTGCAGGCAGTGTAGGGGGTGCCTGAGATAAAGGTCGAGTTTCAGCGAGTGTTTGAGAACCAGAGGGGATGCCTGGGGTGGGGTGCACTGCAGCCAGCTGGAGTCTGTGAGCACGTTCTCCAGCTGTTTCCAAGTCAGTGCTTCCTCAGGACCAGTTTCCTGGGGAGCGTCTTCCTGGTTCCAGTTGGACCCCTTTTCATGATCACCTCCTCTGGACAGGATTCAGGAGTGCACTACTTCCCAATAGACACATTTCAAAATATATATGTATTTATTAATTTTTAGGGAGAGAGGAAGAGAGAGGGATAGAGAGACAGAAGCATCAATGAGAGAAAGTCATTGATCAGCTGCCTCCTGCACAATCCCTACTGGTGATCGAGCCTGCAACCCAGGCATGTTCCCTGACCAGGAATTTAACTTTGACCTCCTGGTTCATAGGTCGACACTCAACCACTGAGCCACGCCAGCCGGGCCAAATAGATAAATTAATGGAACAGAATAGAAGGTGTAGTAAGAGACCCAAATCCAAAGATAAATTTTGTATGATAAATATGTCTCCTCAGGTCATTAGAAAAATGTGCATCTATATTATAAAAACCCAGTGGCCCTAACGCTGAAACCACCAAACACTGGCGCGGATGGGTGGAGCCGCACGATTTTGCGCGCTGGGCTTCTTGTTATATAATAAATGGAGTTGGGACATGAGGCCAGCAGCAAGTCACAGATAAAAGTCTAGCAGCAGCCCTAGCATGTTTGCTCAGCAGTTAGAGCATTGGCCCTGGGTCAAGGGCATTCCTGGCCTGGGGGCTGCAGGTGGGAGGCAACCAATGGATGTGTTTCTCTCTGTCTCTCCCTCTCCCTTCCACTTTCTCTCTCTTTTTATTTTAAAATATATTTTATTGATTTTTTACAGAGAGGAAGGGAGAGGGACAGAGAGTTAGAAACATCGATGAGAGAGAAACATCGATCAGCTGCCTCCTGAACACTCCTTACTAGGTATGTGCCCGCAACCAAGGTACATGCCCTTGACTGGAATCGAACCTGGGACCCTTGAGTCCGAAGGCCGACGCTCTCTCCACTGAGCAAAACCAGTTAGGGCTCTCACTCCTTTTTTTTTTTTTTTTTTTAAATAATATGTTTTTATTGATTTCAGAGAGGAAGGGAGAGGGAGAAAGAGATAGAAACATCAATGATGAGAGAGAATCATGGATGAGCTGCCTCCTGCACGCCCCCGCTGGGGATGGAGCCTGCAACCTGGGCATGTGCTCTTTGCAGGAATCGAACCTGGGACCCTTCAGTCCACAGGTGGATGCTCTATCCACTGAGCCAAACCGGCTAGAACTCCCTTCCACTCTCTCTTAAAAAAATCAATGCAGCCGAAACCGGTTTGGCTCAGTGGATGGAGCGTCGGCCTTCGGACTGAAAGGTCCCAGGTTCGATTCCGGTCAAGGGCATGTACCTGGGTTGCGGGCACATCCCCAGTGGGGGGTGTGCGGGAGGCAGCTGATCGATGTTTCTCTATCATCGATGTTTCTAACTCTCTATCCCTCTCTCTTCCTCTCTGTGGAAAATCAATAAAATATATTAAAAAAAAATCAAAAAAAAAAAATCAATGCAAATAGCCTCCAGTGAGGATTAACAACTAAAAAAAGGCTAAGCCACAAAGCTGTTTTCTGGAGGGGCGGGGCCAGGTTGGAATGAGGGGCGGGGCGGACTTGAGGCTGGAGCTGGTCTGGGACTTAGGGGCGTGGCCTTGCTGTGCATCCGACCCGCCGGGCTGTGAGGGCCGAGCGGGAACTGAGGCCATTGAACCTGAGGAGAGGAAGGTGTCCCAAGTGGAGCCACACGGGCTCTGGTACGAGGCAGGCGCTGGCGGCCTGAGGCGAGAGGTGCCTGGGAGCAGCGTGGCGGGGTCCTGAGGTGTGAGGAGCGGCTCAAGGAGAGGCCGGCGGGCGCGAGGCTGAGGCTGAGGTGAGCCGCACAGAGGACATGAGGAGAGGCCTCCGGGTGCGGGGTGTGAGGTGAGGGGGGCAGAGGGGTGTGAGGCGTGAGGCGTGAGGTGGCGCAGTGGCCGCGCAAGTGGCGGCTCCCCGTTGTCGCTGGGACTTATCTGTCAGGAGCCACAGCCGCCCCCAGGCTCTCCTGTGGCTTCTGTGCGGAGCCCTCGTGTGTGTCACTGCCCGCAGCCGAAATGGACGCTCTCTGAGGAGTGATGATGTGTTTCAGCTGCAACAACATGGACCCGCGACTGGTTGGCCTGTAGCCAACAATATTGCGCTTTGATCCAGGTCCCCGCGTGTCCGGGGTCTCTGTCTCCTCCGCATCCTCTGAAGTCAGTGAAGATTAAAGGGGAAATTCGTAGATAGCTGAAGCTTGGAAGTTTAGCTTCTGGATGTGAAGCTCTTGTTTACCGTCCAAAGGTGGGACTCAACAGGACGCAGCTGTGCACTGTGCATGTTGATGTCAAACTGGTTGGTAAGTTAAGAAAGAACCTGTAGTTCCCCATTTCTCCTAAGAGGTTTCCATGGCGATGCCTGGTGTCCGGAGGGAACGTTAGCCTAAAGGCCTCAGCTTCAGACCTGAAGGTGCAAACAGGAGCCTGCTGGCCACCCCACCGCACATGTCCCATTGGTTTGGGTGTTCTTACAAACATAACCTGCCCAGTGTGCTGCCTTTTCCTAAATATCACCCTGCTTCACCGTTTCCCAAAACCTTTGTATTCCAAATATTACCTCATTGCTTTTCGCATTCATTTGTATGTAAATTAACGGAACAGCACAGAAGTGTTAGTAAATAGCCCCAAACCATGAATACCTTTTGTATGATAAAGATGTCTCCTTAGATCAGTTTTGGGACACCAAACATTGGGTCGCAGATAAAAGATGACCAGCAGGATCTTTCCTGACTCGAGAGGCGGGTGGACATCAGTGAGCCTTTCCTGTGGGACCACTTTTCACGGGCACGTCCTGCGGCTGAACACCAGCTTCTGGAGCGCCGCCTCCCTCTCAGTCCACTGAGCTGCTTGGTCCCATCCTGCAGTCTCTCTGGAGGCAGAGCCCAGGTGCTGAGGCTCGGTCTGTCAGCAACGAATGTTAAAGCTATAAAACAGGGATTTGGCATGGCAGGTGTAGGTCAGTGGTTACAGCGTAGGCCCGCACCACGAAGGGTCTTGGGCTTGATTCCCAGTCAAGGGCATGTGTCTGGGTTGCAGGTTTGATTCCCTGTGAGTATGGGAGGCAACCAATCGATGTGTCTCCCTCACTAGGATGTTTCTCTCTCTCCCCCTCTCCCTTTCCCCCCTCCCTCCCTCCCTCCCTCCCTCCCTCTTCCTCTCTCTCTAAAAGATCAATGAAGAAAATATTCTCGCCGAAACCGGTTTGGCTCAGTGGATAGAGCGTCGGCCTGAGGACTGAAGGGTCCCAGGTTCGATTCCAGTCAAGGGCATGTACCTTGGTTGCGGGCACATCCCCAGTAGAGGGTGTGCAGGAGGCAGCTGATTGATGTTTCTCTCACATCGATGTTTCTGACTATCTCTCTCCCTTCCTCTCTGTAAAAAATCAATAAAATATATTAAAAAAAAGAAAAAAATATTTTTGGATGAGGATTAACAAAAAAAAGTGTGTGTGTGAATTTTATAATTTAAAGAATGAAGACGCAATTTTATAATTTAAAGAATGAAAACGCATCTTCATTCCGAGAGGTCTGTTCTGTGTTGAAAAGAACATCACTTGTAAATGTTAGAACTAGGCTCAGGTAAATTCCAGGGACCCAAAGCTTAGGAGTTCTTCTCAGAACTGCTGGGAGTGCATAGGAAAAAGTGCAAATTATGAAAGGAGCCACTTTGGGCTAAACAATTAGGAAGAGCTTCTATTTTCTTTGGACTAAGAGACCAGGCTTGGTGAGTAAAGGAAAGACTTGTGTTGTCTCCACAACAGTATAGCTTATTATTTATAAATTATCCCATGTTTTCCTCTAGAATATGTTTTCCCTAAAATGAAAATGGCTTTGTTTGTTGCAGTTTAATTAAGTAATGCAGAAAAAATAAAATTAATTCAAAATTCTACCCCAAGAGTTAAAAAAATTGCTATGGTATTAAGTATATCCCCCTTCAGATACACGCACACATTTCCTTGGTTTTGTTTTCTCTCAATTTATTTTACTGTTTTAGGTTCTTTTATGTATATATAGATTTCAGAGAGGAAGAGAGAAGGAGAGAGAGATGGAAATATCAATGATGAGATTGGCTGCCTCCTGAATGCCCCCGACTGGGGAGGGAGCCCACAACCCTGGCATGTGCCCTGGAATCAAACCATGACCTCCTGGTTCACAGGTCAACGCTCAACCACTGAGCTACACCTGACAGGCTAGGTTCCTGATACGGATGCAAAACATGCAAATTTTCAGCTTTTATTCCTAATATGTGCATATATGAATGCACATTTTTTCATCTTAAGTTTTGGTATGTACTGTTATCATTCAGTTCAAATTATTTTCTAACTTAAATTGTGATGTATTTTGGGGTTATTTAGAAGTGTATTTCATAACTTTTATTTATTTATTTATTTATTATTATTTTTTAATTTCTTTATTGAATAAAGTGTCACGTATTTGTCCTCATCCCCCCATTCCCATCCCCCACCCCTCCCCACGGATGCCCCCACCCCCCTGTTGTCTTTAACCATTGGTTAGGCTCGTATGCATGCACACAAGTCCTTTGGTTGATCTCTCCCCGCTACCCCCACCCTCCCCTACCCTCCCTCTGAGGCCTGACAGTCTGATCGATGCCTCCTTGTTTCTGGGTCTGTTCTTGTTCATCAGTCTATGTTGCTCATCATTTCCCCTAGATGAGTGAGATCATGTGTTACTAGAAATATACTTATAAGAACCAAATGTGAGACGAGCAATAATAGTTATGCTGACAGGCAAATGAATCAGTCTGTAGTGAGTTTCTTTCTGGACCAACAGTTCTTTTGAGACCCAATTTCAATGTCCACCAGTTCCTTATGTGTACATGTCAGCACTGACCCCTCTGCTCTGGATGGTGGACAAATGGTGGTAATGCAGGTCCCACTCCCTCTGGTTTGGTCTTGCCCGGACCCAGGGGCGCTTGGCCTCACCCGGTCCCAGGGGCGCGTGGCCTCGCCTGGACCCGGGACTCATAACTTTCAAATATAAGGAGTTTCTAGGTGCCTTCTGTTCCTGATTTCTAGATTAACTGCAATGACAACAAGAAACATAATGTATATGATTTCAGTTCTTTGAAGTTTGTTGAAACTTGCTTTATGGTCACATAAACTATAATTGAAGTGTGCTCCTCTGCTGCCATCTCGTGTGCAACCTGGGAATAACACCTTTGTGCCTTTCAGCAGGAAAGGTTGTTGGGTACAGTGGGTTCTCTGAACATTGACTACAGTTTGCTGCTCAGATTGTTGAAGTTTTTTACATCTTTACTGAATTATTTGTGGGAGGCTATTGGTTCTGAAAGAGTTATGCTCTGTCTCTGAATGAGAGAGGTGTGTTAGATGTATTATGATTATAAATTTATCCTATATAATAAAAGGGTAATATGCAAATAGACTGAATGGTGGAACAACCAAACAACTGGTTGCTATGACATGTGCTGACCACCAGGGGGAATGTGCAGAACTTGGTGGGCATTGGCTGCTGTGGGATGGTGGAGCAGGTGAGTGGGGGTGCCAGACCAAGGTGGGGCACCGGTTGCTGTCATTGAGGCGAGCCTCTGGTGGTTACTGAAAATTCTTTGATCCCATGTGCTGCGGTCCACCTGCTGCCGGAGCTGCCGCTCGGATCCACTGCCAGTGCCGGAGGTGCTGCTCGCATCTGCTGCTGGTGCCCGGTGCCGGTCCCGATCACTTGGCACCATCAGCAGGTGCGAGTGGCAGCTGCCCGCCCTGATCACCCCTGAGGGTTTCTCCATCCTCCCCTGCTCCTGAGGGGCGATCGGGTCCTCAGCCGCCTCTCCCACCTGCTGACGGTGCTGGCCCCGCTAGCACCCACTGCTGGCGCCGGCCCCAGTGGCTCCACGCTGTCAGCGGATGCAAGCGGGACAGTGCTGTCAGCGTGTGGGAGCAGTGGCCGCAGAAGTGGGGCTGCTGGCAGACAGGGGACTTGGGGGCTGTGGTGGGAGTGGCCGGGTGGGGGCACAGAGGATGGGCCTCACAGCCCACAGTTCCTTTCAAGGTGCACGAATTCGTGCACTGGGCCCCTAGTTATGATGATAAAATTGTCTAGTTTCCCTTGTAGCTCGGTTCTGTGTACTTTGATTTCATGTGATGAAGTGCTTGCGAATGTGGATTTTCCTGTTAAAATGAAGTTATTGATATGAAGTGCTCTTTATTTACAGTGATGCTTTTTTGCCTTTAAGTCTCCTGTGTTATCATATAATTTTTATTTGGTTTATGTTTGCTTAATATATCTTTTTCCATTCTTTCACTTTGATATCTTTGTACCTTTATGTTTTCATTAGCTTTCAGATTTTATACTAGTTATGAGTGAAATGAATTGTTTTTTGGTTCAATATTTTTTCCCATTCAGTTGTTCCAACACCATCTTACCTAATAATAGAGAAACATGTAAATTGATCGTACCTGCGCTATGCCCACAGGCAATCAGAGTGAGTATGCAAATTAACCCAACAAAGATGGCGGTTAATTTGCATACATACCTGGGTCCCGGGAACCTCCTCGGCACCCAGGTCACTCCCAGCCGGCCATCGGGCGGAGGCATTAGGCTTGGGAAGGGGCCGAGCCTGCGATTGGAGGGAAGGGGAAAAAATCAATGGAAACATATCCTTTGGTGAAGATAAAAAGAAAAAGAAAGAAAGAAATGTCATATCCTATGAAAGACACATCTTGAAAATGCCTAAAGAAAGTTATCATTTTTTCATGGTGAAGGGACTGGAGTCTGTTGATGAAAATACCTTGGCGGCTGCGGTGACTGGCAGTGGCTGCAGCAGCGGGGTGATGGGGCTGGCGCCTTCCCCTGATCAGCCCGGTCGCCTCCCGCAAAGGGAGGCCAGACTGCGGCTTAGGTCCGCTCCCAATGGGGAGCAGGCCTAAGCCATCAGTAGGACATCCCCTGAGGGCTCCCAGTATGTGAGAGGGGGCAGGCTGGGCTGAGGGACCCCTCCCCAGTGCACGAATTTAGTGCACCAGGCACCTAGTTTATTATATAATGCATATTTTCCCCACTGGTCTAAGGAGATATTTTTATTATACCAAACTTCCATATGTATTTTAGTCTATTACTGGACTTTGTATTCTGTTCCACCAACTTTTCTATTCATAGGACATTACCCAACTTTTTAAATTACTGTAGCATTATAACACAATACATTATCCTATCTGGTTGGGGTAGCTTTTATTCATTCATTTGCTTTTTCAGATGTTTCCTTTATTATTTTCAAATATACTTTTATTGATTTCAGAGAGGAAGGGAGGGGGAGAGAGAGAGAGAGAGAGAGAAACATCAATTATGAGAGACAATCATGGATCAGCTGCCTCCTGCATGCCCCCTACTGTGGGGATCGAGCCCACAATCTGTGCATGTGTCCTGACGGAATCGAACATGTCTTCCTGGTTCATGGGTCAATGCTCAACCACTGAGTCACACTGTCCAGGCTACCAGGAGTTTCTTGATATTCATATCTTCCCCCTTCTCCCAATCCTATAGTTTTTGAGATTACCTAACAAAAATTAACATTCCATATATCCTGCGCTTTTCCTAAATATCACCCATTTCACCTCCACAATCTAAGACCCTGGTTCCCCATTTTCCAACATTTCCAGTTCCTAACATTTCCTTCTTGTCTTTGGCATTCATTTGTACGTGAGTTTTCCTTGTGCATGTATTAAATGTAGTACATCTCTTGTTAATTTGATCATGTTAATTTGGTTATTAGCCCAGCTGTTAGAATTTACAAGGTATGAGGCAAATAATTACTTTTTAAATCTCCCACAGTTTTGAAGAGCCAGCCTTGTTAAATTATCGGCTGGGACATGGCTAACTTATCACACTGCTGCAGCCAAGAGATCATGGACACCTGCCAGCAAAGGTAAGCATTATTATTACTTTTTCATTCTGTTAGCCTTATGTGTGTGACACTGCAGGGTTTGGTAGGATTTTGAAGTTCTGAAATTATTTTTTCTCTTATACATTGACATTGGCATAAAAAAAAAAGTATTTGTGAAACTAGCTGCTTGGACTTAGAGTGACAGGATTTCTCTTTATTGAATCACGGGTTTGTGTGCAATGTGAGGATCTGGTTCAGTTCATGCATCTGGCATCTGGCAACTGAGGTCTGGTGTCTGTCTCCAACACCAGATTATGGCTATGGCGTCTTAGTCATAGATCCCTGCTATATGTCCAGGATCTGTGGTTTTGGGTCAAATATGTATTTGGGTGTGTATCTGGAGTTTTGGGTCTCTTTGTGTGTGGCTTTGTGTCCTGGGTTCTTGTGTGGGGTCCGAGTGCAGCTATCTATAGATTTAGATTCTGGTGTATGGAATCTGGTTTTAAGAATCCGCTGTCAGTCTCTGGCATCCGGTTTCTGGATTTTGTGCTGCAGAGTATGCTGGAGTCAGGGGAATTGCTTCGAGTTTGAATCCCAGGGCCGGGGGTCCAGGTTTTGGTTTGTGGTCCTCTGTAGGTCCAGGTTCTGGAGTCCAGGGTGTGTGTCTGGGGTCCTGATTATGGCTCTGGCATCTAGTCTCTGTCCACTGATGGTCATTGCGTTGAATTCAACACTAATAAGAGTCCCCAAGTGTATAGAGTTGTGGCAGGTTATGAAAAAGCTAGGAAAAGTCCTTGGCAAGGGGAATGGGGAATCTGAGACTCTAACAGGGCCTAGTAATTTATAGGCACAACTAATAAATCACAAGAATGTATCTTCCCTGACCTAGGATGCTTAGGAGCCAATGGGTTACACATTCCAGACCGTGTCTGGGCCGATCCCCCTTGGTTCAAGTCCCTTTCCAGTGACATTTTAAAAGGTGAAACTGATCAGAGAATGACCCTGATCACTGTTTCTGCTCTTTGTAATGCATCAGCATATCAAAGGACACATGAGGCGTTAATAAATATTCTATTGAGATATTTCATTGAGACCTCCCCTAAAATTGTCACCTTGAAAAACCAGGTAAAACCTTGCCCTGGTCAGTTTGGCTAGAAAATCAGCTTGCAGACCAAAGGGTCTCGGGTTCGATCCTGGTCAAGGGCACGTACCTCAGTTGCAGGCTTCTCCCTGGCCCGGGCCCTGGTTGGGGCTTGTGCAGGAGGCAACCAATCAATGTGTTTCTCTCACATGGATATTTCTCTCTGTCGTTCCCTCTTTCTTCCATTCTCTCTAAAAAGCAATGAAAAAATATCCTTGTGTAAGGATTAAAAAACAAAACAAAACAAAATAACAAAAAAGAGGTAAAACCTTTGCCCTACCCATTGTGACTAACTTGGTTGAGCATCATCCCATTGCATCAAAAGGTCACGTGTTCAATTCCAGGTCTGGATACATGCCCAGGTTGAACCCTCTTGTGGGTTCAACAAGAGGTAAGTGATTGATATACCTCTCACATCGATGTTTCTCTCTTTTCCCCTGTGTTTTCGTCTCTCTGAAATCAATAAAAACGTATTTAAAAACCTAAATAAATAAAACAGGTAAAATCCTTAAGACAAAGGTGTGTGCTGTTCCTCACTCATGTGTGTTCCCTTCTCTCATTTCCTATTTTTACTTTGTTTCTCCTAAGCTCTAAAAGTCCCTTCGAGACCTGCAACCAGGGGAGCAGTGGGCAGTGGCAGCCCATCCAGGCTAGCCCCCTGAACCTGTCTCCAAGGGCCCCTTGATCTTGTCTCTTCTATTTAATCCCTTCCTTTGTTTCACTCTGTGGATGAAAACGGGCCACATAGTAACCTGACAAGGTTAAGGGTTGACAGAACCCAGGCTATAAGGTGAGACAGGAGGAAAAATGGGTGGCTGGTTTTTAAATTTGGCTTTTCAATTTGAAGTTTTCTGAGAGTTTGAGCAAATGCCTTTGCTGTATAAATGAGAGCTGAACTAGTTCAGCTCCGAAGATAAGGGGCATGTCCTCCCTCCAGGCTGAATCTCTAGTGCTCTTAGGGGACTAAAAATCTTTGTGGAGGTGTCAGAGGTCATTCCTCATGACTTGTAGGGGCCCCACAGGGAACCTCCAACACAACTGTAATTAAGAAATTGACTCATCCGGGGACACGCATATAAAGGTTGGTCACCTAGCACTCCGAGTCCTCAGGGCTGTATTAGACAGCCGGGGAGAGAAACTGAGGTATGTAATAGGGTTGAATGCCACTCAATGGCTGAGAGCCTCAAAGAGTTCAACCCATAAGCAGCTCACTTTGACCCACTACATAGCCTCCCTAGAGAATTTGCTCAGACTGCCAATGTTCAAACCCCCCCTCCCCCACTACAATTTACATGGGAAATTGTGCCTCCAAGGTCAGAAACTCCCAGACCCCAGCTCTCAATAATACTCCTGATAGGAATCCTATTACTGGCAAGCATTTTACAGAAAAAAGATGGTTTTACTTGAAATCTTATCTTAAAATGGCCATTAAAATAAAAAATATATATTAATACAAGTCCATGTAGGCAATAATGGTTGGTTAATATTTCATTATCATTGAAAATTTGGACTTCCAAACACTAAAAATTTTCATATATTAAATTACTTTAAATAAAAAAGTATAAAATATGGACATACATCCCTGGCTGGCATTGGTCAGTGATTAGAGCATTGTCCTATGCACCAGAGGGTTGTGGGTTTGATTCACGGTCAAGGGCACTTACCTGATTTGCAGGTCCAATACCATCCCCAGTCAGGGCACATGTGGGAGGCAACCAATAGATGTGTCTCTGTCACATCGATGTTTCCCTCTCTCCTGCCTCTTTCTCTGTCTCTCTCTCTGCCGTCCTCACTCCTCCCTTCCACTCTCTAAAAATCAATGGAAAAAATATTCTCACTCCTGCTGAGGATTAAAAAAATATGAAAATACATATTTAAGCAAAAAAGGCGAGTTACTCTTTAATTATGTATATGATCTGTAAGTATATGGTATTTGTATGATACATATACATCTTTGTATTATGTGCTGTGCATTTTCTCCCTCCATATGGCATTATTAGGATGTAATCTTTTATGGGCCTAAAAAATTAAATTAAACAAAACTTCTAAACTTCTAAATTAAACAAAATCTTATAGTCTGGACAAAATATTTAATACTAACACTATTTTTACCCAGCCTTACCTAGTTTTACAAAATTTATGTCATAATATTTAATTAACAATCTTTCCAAAGTTTAAATTGTAAGAAATGTTATAGTTGAACGAAAAATGACTAATTTATTCCAATGGGCCCTGAAATACCTCAACAATTTAATCCCTGTCTTTATGAAAAAATTTTTTAAAAGTCATTAGGACTAGCCCTAGTCGGTTTGGCCCAGTGGATAGAGCTTTGGCCAGCCGAATGAAGGGTCCCGACTACGATTCCAGTCAAAGGCATATACCTGGATTGTAGGCTTAATTCCAGTCAAGAGCATTACCTGGGTTGCAGGCTCGATCCCCAGCCCTGGTTGGGGAGCATACAGGAGGCAACCAATCAATGTGTTTCTTTCACATTGATGTTTCTCTCTTTCTCTTTCCCCCCCTCCTTTCCACTCTTTCTAAAAATTAATGGGAAAATATCCTCAGGTGAGGATTAACAACAAAAAGTAATTAAACATTAACATACTTAAAATAACATAATAAAGTAATAATAATGATATTAATAATAAAAATACTAACATCTATGTTCTATTTATATACACTTATTTTTTATTAAAATGGATGTTATAAAAATTTCAACCTGCACTAAGAAAAAAATTGCAAAAGTTGAAAGCCACATTTAAACAGGGAACTCCCAGGGTAGCACGTGTCCTGTCAGTACACTAAGCAGCCAAGAGCAGTGGTTCCCTGTGAGGCCGTTCGGCAGTAACACTCCAGGTCTCTGTGGTCCACACACTGGAAGGTTATGAATTGTTTCTAATGGTCAACATGCACTTCTGATAATCCATGGTCAAAGTTTTAAAATTATAGATATTAATTGAAGTTACATATTAAGTCTAAAAAAATATATGGACTATATGTTATTCTCTATGTCATTGTACAATAATCATTAAAAAGCAAAGTTTTCCTCAAGTACTTTATTAAAAAATCTATAACCATGCTACCTTATGTTTTGTCATTTATAGAATCATTGTTTTACTCTAGTACAGTTTCAAATAAATTACATCTTTTATTTATTTATTTATTTAGTGTTTTTTTTTTTTAAATTTCTTTATTGATTAAGGTGTCACATATTTGTCCTCATCCCCCCATTCCCATCCCCCACCCCTCCCCACGGATGCCCCCACCCCCCTGTTGTCCTTGACCATTGGTTAGGCTCGTGTGCATGCACACAAGTCCTTTGGTTGATCTCTCCCCCCTACCCCCACCCTCCCCTACCCTCCCTCTGAGGCCCGACAGTCCGATCGATGCCTCCTTGTTTCTGGGTCTGTTCTTGTTCATCAGTCTATGTTGCTCATCGTTTCCCCTAGATGAGTGAGATCATGTGTTACTAGAAATATACTTATAAGAACCGAATGTGAGACAAGCAATAATAGTTATGCTGACAGGCAAATGAATCAGTTTGTAGTGAGTTTCTTTCTGGACCAACAGTCCTTTTGAGACCCAATTTCAATGTCCACCAGTTCCTTATGTGTACATGTCGGCACTGACTTTTCAACTCTGGATGGTGGACAAATGGTGGTAATGCAGGTCCGACTCCCTCTGGTTTGGTCTCGCCCCGGACTCAGGGGCTTGCGGCCTCACCCGGACCCGGGACCCAGCATCAACCAGGCCCTGGGGTGTGTGGCCTCACTTGGACCCAGGTGTGCGCGGCCTCACCCGGTACCGGGATCCAGCCTCACCCGGACCCAGGGGCGCGTGGCCTCACCCAGACACAGGGGCAGGTGGCCTCTCCCGGACCCGGGACCCAGCCTCACCCGGATCCAGGGGCGCACAGCCTCACCCGGACCCGGGATCCAGCTACACATGGACCCGGGACCCAGCCTCACCTGGATCCAGGGGCACACGGACTCACCCGGATCCGGGATCCAGCTTCACCCGGACCCAGGGGCGCGCGGCCTCGCCCGGACCTGGAACTCAGCCTCCCCCAGATCCAGGGGCGCACGGCCTCACCCAGACCCGGGATTCAGCTACACCCAGACCCAGGGGCGCATGGCCTCACCCGGACCCAGGAGCGCGCGGCCTCACCCGGACCCGGGACCCGGCCTCACCCAGATCCAGGGGAGCACGACCTCACCCAGACCCGGGATTCAGCTACACCCAGATCCAGGGGCACGTGGCCTCACCAGGACCCAGGGGCGCGTGGCATCTCCCGGACCCAGGGGTGCAGCCTCATCTGGACCCGGGACCCAGCCTCACCCGGACCCAGGGGCGCGTGGCCTCGCCCGGACCCAGGGGCGCGTGGCCTTGCCCGGACCCGGGGGCGCCCGGCCTCACCCGGACCTGGGACTCAGCCTCACCCGGATCCAGGGGCGCATGGCCTCTCCCGGACCCAGGGATGCATGACCTCACCCGGACACAGGGGCGCGTGGCCTCTCCCGGACCCGGGACCCAGCCTCACCCGGATCCAGGGGCGCACGGCCTTACCCGGACCCGGGATCCAGCTACACACGGACCCGGGACCCAGCCTCACCTGGATCCAGGGGCACACGGACTCACCCGGATCCGGGATCCAGCTTCACCCGGACCCAGGGGCGCGCGGCCTCGCCCGGACCCGGGACCCAGCCTCCCCCAGATCCAGGGGCGCACGGCCTCACCCAGACCTGGGATTCAGCTACACCTGGACCCAGGGGCGCGTGGCCTCACCAGGACCCAGGGGCGCGTGGCATCTCCCGGACCCAGGGGTGCAGCCTCATCCGGACCCGGGACCCAGCCTCACCCGGACCCAGGGGCGCGTGGCCTCACCCGGACCCCGGGCGTGTGGCCTCGCCCGGACCCGGGGGTGCCCGGCCTCACCCAGACCCGGGACTCAGCCTCACCCGGATCCAGGGGCGCATGGCCTCTCCAGGACCCAGGGGCGCATGACCTCGCCTGGACCCGGGGGCGCACTCTCACCCGGACCCGGGACTCAGCCTCACCAGGATCCAGGGGCGCACGGCCTGTCCCAGACCCGGGGGCGTGCGGCCTCACCCGGACCCGGGACCCAGCCTCATCCAGATCCAGGGGCACACGGCCTCACCCGGACCCCGGATCCAGCTACACCCGGACCCAGCGGCGCGTGGCCTCTCCTGGACCCAGGGGCGCACGGCCTCACCCGGACCCGGGATCCAGCTTCACCCGGACCCAGGGGCGCGTGGCCTCACCCAGACCCGGGACCCAGACTCATCCAGATCCAGGGGCGCATGGCCTCACCTGGACCCGGGATCCAGCTACACCCGGACCCAGGGGCGCGTGGCCTCACCCGGACCCAGGGGTGCGTGGCCTCTCCCGGACCCAGGGGCACAGCCTCACCCAGACCCGGGACCCAGCCTCACCCGGATCCAGGGGTGCACGGCCTTGCCCAGACCCAGGGGCGCGCAGCCTCACCCGGACCCGGGACCCAGCCTCATCCAGATCCAGGGGCGCATGGCCTCACCCGGACCCGGGATCCAGCTACACCCGGACCCGGGGGCGCGTGGCCTCTCCTGGACCCAGGGGCACAGCCTCACCCAGACCCGGGACCCAGCCTCACCCGGATCCAGGGGTGCACGGCCTTGCCCAGACCCAGGGGCGCGCAGCCTCACCCGGACCCGGGACCCAGCCTCATCCAGATCCAGGGGCGCATGGCCTCACCCGGACCCGGGATCCAGCTACACCCGGACCCGGGGGCGCGTGGCCTCTCCTGGACCCAGGGGCGCGGCCTCACCCGGAATCGGGACCCAGCGGGGCTTCATCTTCTTGATCCAAATTTCTGTCAGTCAGTTCCCTCTCAGCAATTCCTTTGGCCATTTTCTCAAAGCTCCGGGGCGGCTGCCGCGGAACTCGCTGGGTGGCGGGCTCGGCGAAGTTCCAGTGTGCCTGGTGCGCGGCGGCGGGCTGGTCCCAGGTCGCTGCGGCGGCACTCGGGCCTGCAGCGGTGACCAGTCACCGGGCGAGCGCACCTGGATCCGGGACCCAGCGGGGCCTCGTCTTCCCCACCCCAACCCCCATTGGTCAATTCCTTCTCAGCATTTCCTCCGGCCATTGTTCTGGATGGTGTCTGCTCTGTTTTCCAGTTGTAGTTTCAAAATTGTTGTGGGAGGCAACAATCAGGCGTCTGCCCTATGCCGCCATCTTGGTCCTCCAGAAGATTCTTAAGTAACCTTATAAATGTGGTTCTGAACACTGTGTCGTCCATTAGTTTACTTTCCTTCATCCCTTCTATTCGTGACCTGCTTCGGTGTCTTCACCTTTTGGCTGCCTCCCTATAGCTCAGCTTCCCCAATCTCCCTAGGTGGTCGCTCTTGATACCCCCCTTTGTGGGCTGAGTGCAAAGTCTTGGTGTTGTTAAGCCTTGATTGCTGTTGGTACACTGGGAGGATTTGACCTCCAGTCCAATTGGCTGTGAGGATCAGCTGTGTCTATGCCGGGAGACAGCCTTATTCAACTAGATTTGCAAAATTGTAAAAGCCTCTGTGGTCAGCTTGGATGGGGCGGAGTTTCAGGGTGGAGCCTACAGCCTTGGCTTCCCGTCAGCCCCGCTCCATGAGGTTCCTGTGTCTCAGTGTCCCTCTGTACTCCCTGCAAACACCTCTGAGAGAAAAGCGCCCTGGAGTTTCGCCCACTGCCAAACAGTCTAGTCTCTCCCCCAATGAATCTGGATTCCCAGATTCTCGCCCGGAACTGGGTTTCAGTGTATTCGGAACTGGGGCTCAGTGCAGTCTGGCGCTTTTGTCTCCTTCCCACCAGGGCAACTCAGCGGCACAGTCAACAGACCATCCCCTGCGCACATTCCTGTGCGCGCCTCCGGTGCTCTGCCCCTCGCCGCTTCCCTGCATTTCCGCCTTACAGCCCAGATTCCCCCAGTATGAGACTGGCTTCCCAGGGTCTTGCCCGGAACTGGGGTTCAGTACGGTCAGGAGCTTTTGTCTCCTTCCCGCTAGGGCAATTCAGCGGCACAGGCAACAGTCCGTCCTCTGCGTGCATTCACGTGCGTGCCTCCGGAGCTCCGCCTTTCGTGGTTCCTCTGTGTTTCCGCCCCACAGCCCAGATTCCCCCAGCATGAGCCTGGCTTCCCAGGGTTTCGCCCAGAACGGGTTCAGTGCAGTCGGAGCTGGGGTTCAGCGCAATCTGGAGCTTTTATCTCCTTCCTGCTAGAGAACGCCGGCCAGGCCGTCAGCCGCCCCTTCCTCTCTGGCTCCGTCCTCCCAGCACGCGCACGTGCTCATGTCTTCACCCGTGTCTCCATACCTCAGGCTTTGACGGCTCCTCTGATTTTCCTTGTGGTTTTCTCTTCCTTCTAGTTGTGGGCATTTCAGTCAGCCAGCTTTCCTGTGGTTCTGGATGATGTCCGTTTTGACTTTTAGTTGTATTTTTGAAATTGTAGTGCCAGGCTGTAGGTTAGGTGTTTAACCTATGCCGCCATCTTGGTTTCTCCTAAATTACATCTTTTATAAAATTCATGAGAAGGAGTGGTTTGCTGTAAATTATAGATTTCTAAACAGGTCATATCCTCCCTAAAATAGAGTAATATGCAAATTGACCGTACCTTCGCTACACCCACAAAGCCACGCCCACCAGGAAACTGTCGCAGGGACGTTGAGGTGTGGCGGAGCCCAAGGCCGGGAAAGCCTCGGGGAGCCTGCACGGATCGCAGGCAACAACCAGGGGGTCAGCTCCTACCATCCTTAGCAGGGACGTTGGGGTGCGGCCGAGCCCAAGGCCGGGAAATCCTCGGGCGGAGGCTTTCCCGGCCTTGGGCACCAGCAGGGAGCCTGCACTGATCGCAGGCAACGACCAGGGGGTCGGCTCCTAAGATCCGTAGCAGGGACGCACTTTCCTGGCCTTGGGCACCAGCGGGGAGCCTGCACGGATAGCAGGCAACCACCGGGGGTCGGCTCCTACGATTCTTAGCAGGGACTCTGGGGTGCAGCAGAGCCCAAGGCTGCCGCCTGGGGCCAAGCCCTGACCCTGAAAGAAGGCAGAAGGCAGTGGCCACAGCCAAGGCCTGGGTCCCCGGTGCCTGCAGAAAACTGGTGCAGGCAGCCAGGTGAATGAAGGTCTATTGCACGAATCTTCGTGCAAACGGGCTGCTAGTATTTAAATATTTATAAGATTCTAAGAAATACCTGAATTCATAAAAATGGTGGCAAATCAAAACCAATAAAAATTGATTGTAGGCTAAATAAAATAAAAATGATTATTCTTATCACTGTTTTAAATATTGTTAATTTTTATGTTATTCTTTTTCAAATATAAGAAAAACCAAAAGTAGACATTTTACATTATTATCAAGGCTTATTAACCAGGTTACAGGGACTGATAAATTTACAACATTAATGTCACAATATTCTCCCAGACACAAAGAGGTCAATGACCACGGGTTAAGACCCGGACATTTTTGTCCATTTAAAGAAACATTAATTAAAGACTCACCAACATTGTTGCAATGAACCTTATTAGGTTCCTAACCGCTAATGGACATCTGCCCGGTCTGTGACACCTCTACCTACAGTGGAAATCAAAAGCTTTTCAAGGAGAAAAAGGACAGATATCAAAAATAGTCAGCCATCCTGAGGCACTGACAAGGTCTGTATACCTACAAGTATTGTTAAGAATTAGAGCCCCGGTGTATGGATTCGTGCACCGTCGGGGTCCCTCAGCCTGGCCTGTGCCCTCTTGCAATCTGGGACCCCTCGGGGGATGTTGGACTGCCGGCCTGCAGGGATTGGGCTGAAACTGGCAGTCCGACATCCCCTGAGGGTTGTAGCAGTGCATGAAGTGGCAGGCGGCTGGGGAGGAGGCCAAGCTGGAGCTGGGCGCCACTCCTGCTCATCCCAGCCCTGCTGCTGTGGAGGTGGGAGAAGCTTGCGGTGCCACAGCTGCACCCGCCAGTCGTGAGCCCAGCATCTGGTGCCTGTTGGTCAGCTGAGTGGCACTCCTGCTGTGGGAGCGCACTGACCACCAGGGGGCAGCATCTGTGTTGAGCATCTTCCCCCTGGTGGTCAGTGCGCATCATAGTGACTGGTCTTTTGGTTGTTCGGTTGCTTAGGCTTTTATATATAGAAACTAGTGGCTCGGTGCATGGAATTCGTGCACGGGGGTAGGGGGGGAGGGGTGTCCCTCAGCCCGACCTGCACCCTCTCCAATCTGGGACCCCTCGGGGGATAATCGGCAGTTGGACATCCTTCTCACAATCCAGAATTGCTGGCTCCTAACCTGCTCGCCTGCCTGCCTGATTGCCCCTAACTGCTTCTGCCTGCCAGCCTGATCATCCCTATCTGCTCCCCTGCTGGCTTGATTGTCCCTAACCACCTCTGCCTTGGCCCTGCACCCAGGACCCAGGATTCCCTCCTCCAGCCGGCCACAGGCACCCGGGATCCAGCTTCCCTCCCTTTGGTCAGCCATAGGCACCCGGGATCCGGGCCAGCTTCGCTTGGGCCGGCTGCAGCCGCAGGGGATGGTGGGCAGGTGGCTTCGCCTGGGCCGCAGCTGCAGGTGCTGGTGCCCAGGACTGCAGGGTGGGTGGCTTCTCTGTCTACCATGCCTTAGGCTGGCACCTGGACCACAGGCAGGCAGCTTCTCCATCTTCCCTGGGATGCACTGTGGGTGGCTTCTCCAGCTGGCTGTGGCCTGGGATCATGGGGTAAGCGGCTTCTTCGTCTCCTGGGCCGCAGCCAGCCTCAGGCGCTGGCGCCCACTTCTCCGTCTCCCCCGACTTCTCTGACTTCCACAGGCGCAGAGCGGCTGGGGGGCAGGGTCGCTGCGATCTTTGTCAGGTTAATTTGCATACTCACCCCTGATTGGCTAGTGTGTGTCGCAGAGGTATGGTCAATTTTCATCTTTCTCTTTTGTTAGTTGCAGGGGCTTGATGTGGGTGGGGGGCAGACATGGTGGGGATCTGCCTTTTCTGTGTCCCGCGTGAAAAGAGAGATGAACGAACTGGTTCTAAGTGGAGGCGGGCAGGGATTGAGAAATATTAGAAATAAAGAGAGGAGACACAGAGATAGATTTGAAAGCTGGGGCTGGGTGGATCTTTCTGTGCCTGGCTGAGGCCACAGAACAGATCCAGACTGCAAAGCTGAGGCTTTATTTATAATCAGGGACAAACAAGGCAATTAACAATGTTCTTGTAAGTTTCACTTGTTTTGGCAGCACTTGCTGCCCCTCCCACAGCCCACTAGCTACCCAGGAAGGATCTAGGGATCAGTTACAGGATTAGGCTTAATTATGCTGGGAGGGGTCTGCCCTCCAAACGAACTTGTTTGTGACCCTGCCACAGGTCAGTCAGAGGCTTAACCCTATAACCGCTTCCTACATCTCACCCTTTCTTTTAAATTTAAGCTACTAATAATGGAAGTAAAATTTAAACATGAAGGAACAAATTTCTGACTATTAAAACATTAACAAAGCAATGCCAATGCAAAACCCAATAACAAAACAATGCCAATGCAAAATCCAGACATGGCTATTCATAAAACAATGCCAATGCAACACAACAATAAAGAAATCAAACTACAGTAACATTTTCCTAGTAAATGAAAGTTTCTTTTGCTGATTTACTCAAGAGTCCTCAGACTTGGCTGTGCATGGTCAGCAACATGATTAAAGAAGTAGCTTCAACTTCTTGCTTTTCCACAATCTTCTGTGCTTCAGTAGTTTTCTTCAGATGACTCCATGTTGGCACCTCAGTCCCCTTTGTAGCTTAGCTTTCAGTTTTCTTCTTCTTCCGCTTTGCTGTCATCAGGGCAGCTCTCAGTCCTTTTGAGTGAAGGGACACAGGATCTTCTCTGGGTCCACTGTGGTGACGGACGTAACGCTCTGACACCCAAATTGGCTGCATTGCTCCTTCTGGAAAGATATAAAACACAACCTCTTCCCCACATTGTTACTGAATCTGATAAAACTCTTGTCTGGTTTATGCTTCCTTCCACCTAGCTGACTTGGTGGAAGCTATTGTACAGGAGGCCTGATGCCTTTCACCTGCTGTACAATCCTTTGCATTATAATTCAAAATTTTTACAGTATAAAAAGCATGACTGAGCCTCTTTTGAGGTGACACATAACACCTGTCTCCCCTTTTTTGTTTTAATGAATGATTTTAAGAGTACGATTGGCTCTTTCCACTATTGAGTGACATCCATTTTGTCAGATTTGATTAGGTTTAAGTCCTTGGGGATTTACCCCTAAAGTTGGCACAGAAAGGAGGATAACATACCGAGGACATTGCTTCCAATAAAACATGGACATTGTCCTTCTCTAATAACATTTTAAAGGCTGAAAATTAAATGAAAAGTTCCTCTGAATTAGTGTGCCCTATAGTAGCTGTTTCAATAGATTTGGTCATACTTACCACATAAGCACTGTTACTATAGGTTGATGGGCTCTGTAGCAAAATCTGTTAAGGCATAAATAAGAGCTTGTATTTCTACTGAACTATAAAAAGTTTGAAGGATCTTTGCTCCCCTGCTGCAGTAGATCCAGCCTTTTTGGAACTGGATCCATCTGTAAAAATGGTTAATGCCTGAGGTATAACATCTCTTTTAATGTGGCAGCTAATACTATTCCCTGTGTTAAAATAATGCAAGCCCTTAAGTCTGGGGTCCTGGTAAAACACAAAACATCAAATATTTTGACTTCTATGCAGAAGGGCGTGCACACATGGTCTGTAAGCATGCACACCGACCTTCCTTACCCTTGGTCCTGGTCAACCTGCAGCAATGCACAGGTGCTGACTGCTATCATGGCAAGGCATCTTTACTATCTTTATTTCTGGACTATTTCTCCTCTGTTCTCGGAGGCCACTACTTATTCTGTGGCTGGAAACAGTCCTATCAGGTCCTCTCTGGGATCCGTTGTTGCAGGAATCCATATGGGCTTTGGAGTTTTCTGGAAATATAAACATATTCTCGACCAAAGGTTAATAAAGAACTCTTTTCTATAAATTAGACTTGGGATCCTTTTGATTTTTGTCCAAATGATTTTCCTTTGGCTTATTTTGACACCATAAGATTTTTCATGGGTGCCTTATCAGCATTATAAATGAAAAATAATTTTTAAAGTAAAATTTTAAAGCATTTAAGGCTTGATGTAATTTACTTACAGGATATTTCTTACAGGATATTATTCTACTATCCTTTTTTGATTAATTATTATGAGGCTATTATAAAAATTTTAATGCAGTCTTGATGACCTTTATTTTTAATTTTTGCACAAGAATATGACTGCTTTGGATTCATTGGGTGTTAAGCAATTTTACCATAAAATGAATTACCAATAGAAATTTTGGTTAATACTTTAGAAACAGCTTTTTGTACAATTAGATTTTTCTTGAATATTCACTTATTTCATTTAGCCAATTTAAATTAATCTGAAAACTTGACTATTTTACTGTCAAATTTTAATACTCTAACAACAATCTTAGTTTATCCTGTAAATATTAATGGAAAGGGTTATTTTGCATCCTTGAGAAAGCCCTGAGCATTCCTGGATTTAGGCTGGATTTAGATATAGGGCAGCTGCCATTGGCCAACTCTCTGTTGCCTGGGTCCCAATCCAAGCTGGACCAAGTCTCTTTCTGTTATCTGGGTCCAGATCTGATCTGGGCCAAGTCTCTGTATGTTGCCTGGGTCCCAATCTGAGCTGGCATGGGAAGCGCGAAGCAGCCATGGGGCAGGAGACCTCCCTCAGAAGGGGTGAGTGTTTAAGCCCCTGTAATGTTGGGGGGGTGAGGATCTGTGCCCCACCTCTGTTGACCCCCAAATTCTCTCTTTATGGCCCCTCTGCAACTGTGCCTGTCTTAGGTTGTTCCTCCCCTGAGGAATCTTACCCGTCTTTGACTAATCAGCCATCCTCCATGGCCAACCAGGGTGATGTGAGGTTCAGTTCTGTCTCCTTGATAGCCTATGCCCCCATGGCCTCCACGCCCAGCACCTGCCTTGGGATCCTCTCGCCGGCTGGCGGGGCCCCGGCACTGATCACATATCTTGGGGAACCCAGGTTTCTTCTCCATGGAGGGCCTAGCTCACACCATTGGGCAAGAGACAGATCCATGGTACCAGCCACCATGAGGCTTCAACCTCAGCATGAACAGAAAACTCAGGCAACAGCTGTGGGCAATTGGATTGTGAGAAGAGAGTCCCTCTTGGCAAAAAGGGCAAGAGGGACCAATATAGAATGCTCAAGTGCCTCCCCAGGGGGCCTTCCACACCCTGGAAGGGGTTAAATCCTTTCATGTCCTTTTTAAATTGCTGCCAAATATTCAAAGAATTAGTTTGTAAGTTTGTTTGGGATAAATGTACAATATGCTGTTGTAAAATATCAAAAATTATAATGAAATTGTAGAATAATATCATGTAAGGATATTCTTTGCTCTATGCCATGGCAATTCAATTTCAAACTGGCTATCAATTTCCTTTTGTATATACAAGGTTTTAACCAGTTAACGTCCCCTAATAATTTCTGAAAGTCATTTAATCTTTTCTTATCTCCACCTTCGGAGGCCTAATACATTGGTTATCAATTACAATCCTTATGATATTTGAAGGAAACCTCTCTTTATTCCCTTCCAAAATAATTTTTCAGGCTATAGAGAGTTTCATTTAAAAATCTTTGCCACATGAAACAATTTCTCTTAAGGTTATGGTGACCACTAGTATGGATCAGATTTGATATTTTAATAACAATCCTCAGTTTATCCTGTAATACCAGTGAAAGAGATTTCAAAATTTTCAAATTTCTCCTTTTTATTAAGCAAGAAATTTATTTTTTAAGAGTATTCCCATTAGCTAATTTGCATATACAGAGGGATCATGGGAAGCCTTCAGTAATTTTCTTAGAAGACTTATTTAAATTGCTTACAAAGACATTGGCTTATTTAAAGGAAGGGGGTTGGCCTTTGTTATTTCAAGATGGCGGCCCCCAAGCCACGTGAGTGGTAAGACATGTGGCCATCATGGAGGCTGCTCAATCTGTTCTTTTAAAAGAAAGTAAAAAATCACACTTCAGACAATCACTAGCTGTTTTTGGTCTTTATTAGAATTGTTTATAAAATTATTGGCTTTTCATTAATCTGAAAACCTTGATTATAATTTAATAAGCTAATTTATTTAAGTAATTAAAGTAGGTATCTTCACTTTAAAAATAAAGCAAAATTACGTCTGAATTCACAAGCCGCAAATGTTGCCCCGCCTTTAGCTTAATGCAGGAGGCTACAATAAGTCAGGCAGTAAATGGTGGCTTCTAATCTGTTCTTAAATATTATTTGGATTCAATTATTTATAAAAACATTGGCTTCTCATGTAACTTAATTTATATGAGACCTTGATTATATTTTAAAAAGCTAATTTATAAAGTAACTTAAGTAGGTATCTTTAATTAAAAAAAAGGCAAAGAAACTTATTCAGTAAACTTATAGGTTTGATACTTTATTGGTCTGATCTAAAAGTATAAACAGTGTCCCACCTCCAGCCGATTCAAAAATGCAGGCTGCTTGAGGCTTTTGTCTTCCTTGAAATTCTACTGCTGTTGAAAATTTTGGCTATATTTAAGAAATATATTGTTTTTGCCCTTCTTACAGGCAAAAACTTTCATAACATTTAATATATATGTATACAAGTAAAATATGTTAATTGATTTTTATTTGATAAAGCTTTCCATGTGATTCCAGGTATCAATCGGTTTAATTAAGAAAATATATCTATTTTAAGAGAGAACAGACTTTTGAAACATTTCGGGGCCCGTGAAATGTCTAAAAGCTACTCTAAAAATCTTGAAATACACTTGGAAAGATCAAATATATATATTTATATATTTATATATATGATTTGAAGATTATATACTTAAATTATCTTAAAGAATATCAATTACATTTAATCTGGATCACAGGATTAATCCTGCTTTTTAAATCATACCAAGAAGTAACATATTTTGAATTCCTAATTATTTAAGAGAAAACACATTTTATTTTCTCAAAAACACGTTTTTATATTTTAGGTATTAATACCACATTTATATAATTTCTCCCAATTCAATTTGAACTTTAAGCTTTCATAGCTTTAAATTTTAGGTAGCAAAATTAAATACTTAACATTTCTCAAATCAATAATACTTTTACATTTTTAAGGATACATTTCAAATAAAATATAAGGCATATTTAATGAATAGATTAACTTCTATCCTCTAGACTTCATGCAATGCATACTCAGATCAACATTTCACTATTATAACAATTCAATACATTTAAATCATTTAAATTTATCATTTGATTTAGTAAACTTCCAAGTTCTTTTAAATTTCCAGCTGATAGGCCTGGCCCAGCCTCTAAATCTCAAAATAGTCACAATTTTCCTGCTGGGGAAGTCAAGAAGCAAACTCTCAGCCAATTAATATGTAAACTTGACTATTTCCTTCCTGCTATTTACTTGCCTCTGGCGGGAAATTTCAAGAGTTACTTTAGATGTCTTGGGAAACTAGCCTGTATTTCTTTCTCCGGTTCATCTTCGTCATTTTTAAGGCCAAAACAGTCTCGGGTTTTTATTCTGTACACAGCAAAAAGTCAAGTTCAGCTCAAAACTATGCGCACTCGTTTTTAAACTGGCCTTTTCCCTTTACATGTGCACAGAAACCCCAGATGCATTTATGAATTTGTAAAAGCTTTAAGTCATTAGCTGGAAAATAAATAAAGATGGCGAAGATGAGGCCTCTCAAAGTGGCCTTTCCCCCACCTCCTTGTTTCTTTGGGGGAAGTTTCAGTAATGGTCTGGCATCTACTGTTTTTATCTTATTTATTTTTTCAATTTTTATTGTTATTTTTATATTTTTTAGGGAAAGAAAAAGATTTTTTAAGATAAAGAATTATTGGCAGTTGCTGAGAAGTTTCTTTTAGACTTGCACTCTTCCACTGCAGGAGGCAGAAGAGGTGCAAATGGTATTCACACAACTGCTTTCTAACCTTTTCCCAGGTTTCCTCAACAAAACTTAAGAAAGAAATTAAGAATCTGACTACGCTTAACAGAGCATAGTTTAAAGCATTTTTGAGGATTACCCATGTTTTACACCCGGCTATTTCAATTCAGTTCAATACAATACACTCCCCATTACCTTACATTTCTTAAATCTGTGGCGCGCGCAATTCTTGGGAGCGATCCCTTGCCTCTTACCTCTTGTTGCCTCTTTCATGGCCCACGTTGGGTGCCAGAATGCGGGGGCCTGATGCGGCGGGGGCCAAACATGGCGGGGATCTCCCTTTTCTGCATCCCGCGTGGAAAGAGAGATGAACGAACCGGTTCTAAGTTGGGGCGGGCAGGGATTGAGAAATATTAGAAATAAAGAGAGGAGAGATAGATTGAAAGCTGGGGCTGGGTGGATCTTTCTGTGCCTGGCTGAGGCCACAGAACAGATCCAGACTGCAAAGCTGAGGCTTTATTTATCATCAGGGACAAACAAGGCAATTAACAATGTTCTTGTAAGTTTCACTTGTTTTGGCAGCACTTGCTGCCCCTCCCACAGCCCACTAGCTACCCAGGAAGGATCTAGGGATCAGTTACAGGATCAGGCTTAATTATGTTGGGAGGGGTCTGCCCTCCAAACGAACTTGTTTGTGACCCTGCCACAGGGCAGTCCGAGGCTTAACCCTATAACCGCTTCCTACACACGTCTCTGGAAACACATCCCTGGATGCAGTTTACAGGCACTGACAGTTTCTGTTTGTTTGGTGTGTGTGCTACGTGCAGCACAGAAAGCTGTGGGTGCACTTGTTCTAAGTTGGGGTCAGGGTTCCTGCACAAGTGACTTGCTTCCGGTTCTACTTCTCTTCGTTCGTGAGGCTTCTTTCTGTGATGGCGGTCTTTCAGAGTTGCCTATGTCTGCAGTTCTGATTTCCTGGCACGCTCGTGTTGTGTCCTGCAAGCCTGTGCATCTACCATATGTGCCTGTGTAATG